>NW_009952560.1:3883412-3902161 GCF_000747805.2 Chaetura pelagica | reverse complement strand
AGCAGGAATCAATCATCCAGTGCGATCCAAATCCCCCAGTTGCTTTCTGCCTTAAGATAACTAGAAACAGGTTTATGTTATACTAAGATAAAGAAGGCTTAAACCAGTATAAACCCTTATGTGAAAATCCTCCTTTTGGGAGAAAAGGAGAACTTGTCTTTGAGGTCAGCTCTAAATGAGGCAGCTATACAGTTATAGCCACAGAGGCTTTGTGGTACTTGGAAAAGCAACACTGGTCAGCAAAAGAAAATCACATCTTTAGACTTTGCCTGGTTGCCCTGGCCTGTCCATCTCCCTTAGCACTGAACCCCTGTGGCAGGGGTGTGAAGGCCACACTAGAAGCAGGCACTGGTCCCCAGTGCTGAACCTGCAAGAGGCCAGTGCAATGTACAGTGGGGCACACACAGAGCGTGAGGACTGCCTCATCACACACAAGGCATCAACATCAATTCAGTGAAGATGCACATTTATCCCACAGAAAACCCACAACACCCAGTGAAGATGCAGAGGAAACCCAGGTGTCTTGTCCATTCCCTCCTATAGCGGAGAAAACAAGGACAAGGGGCTGTATGACATTGTGTCTCTTTCCAACATGTGAGACCGTATCCACTTCCAATGGCACTTGTCCCCTGGGAGGCAGCCCTGTGTAACCTGGCACCATTCTCCTGCACAGGCAGTGAGCAGTTCCAAGAGAAAGCCTGTCCCAGCTTAAGGATTTAAGCAGCGACCTGACAGACCCCACAGATCCTGCCCCACTGCCCCCCACATAAATGCGTGTCTTACTGTCCTGTGAAGCTGGGCCAGAGGCTCAGGAGCAGCTCACACTGCTGTGGAGTGGTCTGTTGGAGACAAAACACTGCAGATGGGTTCCCTGGTGCTTGCCAAGCTCTTCAAGCTATGCACTAGAGTCAGGACTCAGACCATAAGCTCTTTGTGTTCCTGGTCATTCACTACCAAGAGGAAGAGAAATCTGGTTTTGAGGGCTGTTTATCAGCCTAGTCCTTCCAAGATCCTCAGACTCGGGGGTAGTGAGAACGAACAACCCCATCAGCTCGCTTCCTGAGCCAAGGAGGTAGCAAGTGGGACAGGACTCCTGCTTCCCAGGCTAGAAGCAGTCACAGTGAGGTAAGCAGGTGCAGGGCAAAAGGACAGAAGAAGGAGCAGGAGGCCTGCCCAGCTCTGAGCTGCAGTACATTTCTAACTCCATTCACACTGACACAGGGAGCTGCCGCTCAGTCCCGGCTGCATATTCAAACGCTCATTCTGAATGGCCGATTAGTCAGAAGTGGAATGTTTCTGCATTCATGGAGCAGCTATTTTAAGGTTCCATTATGCACTCTGCTTCCGTTAAAAGGGTAGTATTGGAAAAAAAAGGAAAGGCATTACACCCAGCAATGCATGTGCCTCAGCAGACTTGAGTGCTGCAGGTACAAACACCCATTGCAAGCAGAGAGAAGCTAATAGTTCTGTGACTGACAAGCCAGTTGTTTTTCACAGCTCTAGAGATCACCTAGTCATTAGACTTGCCAAATCTTGATGGAACAAATCAAATCACTGTATTCTTCTCAGTGATGTTGAATGATAGGACAAGGGGTGCAAGCTGGAGCACAGGAGGTTCCACGTAAATGTGAGGAAAACCTTTTTCACTGTGAGGGTGACAGAGCCCTGGGACAGGCTGCCCAGAGAAGTTGTGGAGTCTCCTTCTCTGGAGACATTCAAAACCCACCTGGACGTGTTCCTGTGTAATCTACTCTAGGGGATCCTGCTCTGGCAGGGGGATTGAACTAGGTGATCTTTCAAGGCCACTTCCAACCCCTCACATTCTGTGATGCTGTGTTCACTGGCCACCTGCACCTTCACAGAGATTTAACACAGCCATAGAAGTCACCAAAGTGAAAGAAGTGAAGCCAGACTTCTGCAGCATCTCAAGTGTCCTGCAGCTCTGGAGGAGAATGACCCAGATACTCCCACTCGAGACATGAGTTCCTCTGCTCCTGTGGCCCACACTCTGCAGCAGTGCCTTTGCCCAGTGACACCCAGTCCACATCTATACCCCTCCAGTACCTCTGGAGCCCCTTCAAGGGCTTGGAGTCCCACAGTTATTTGACAAGCTGAAAGTTCACAGGAATTTGTTTTGGAGCAAGTCAAGAACTCCCAGGTTTCTTAAGCTAACAAAGCTTCAATTATTAAATGCTGTTGAGCTTTTATGAAAGCCAAGGGCAATTTTAGGGAAAATACACACTTGCATTTGGCCAAGAACTACCCAGCCCCCATCTCTCCTGCATGTACTGAGATTGCAGCTGTATCCATAATATTCACACACAATCACCCATCGACTGTAACATTCAGATTTGTTTCTTCCTCCCTCCAAGCCTGAGCTGTGATATCAGGGTTTGATCAATGTGGTTTTCTGAGAAAGAAGACTGGAGGGAGCTAAGAAGGAAAGCATGGATACAAGGACTTAGCCAAACACCACAGCTAAATTACATGCCAATAGCACAAAGGACATTATTTTAATTTCAAAAATCAGTTATCTCAACACAGGGCAGATTCAGTATAGAGTCAGTTCTCTGTCAATTGTTTTGCTTTTACTAACAGGTTTACACAGATTGTTTTGAAGATCAAAGCCACAGAATCCAAAAGGTACATGTATAATAAATCTCATTAAAACTAGAGCAGGTCAGCCTTCTGATGAACTTAAGCTGTAGATCCTTCTAATGCTCTTGAAGAAAGCTTGGGTGACCAGCCAAATGAAGATTCCCTCTGCCCACAAATCCACATCTTTGGAGCCAAGTGGAAATACTGTGTGAGTGAAGCAAAACAAGAATTTTGTGCGTGGGCTGGCTTTGTGTTTTGGGTTTTTTTAAACAATGTGAAGAGCAAGCAAAAAAACCCAAATTATGAAGCAACAAACAGTAGAGTCAGAGCTGTAAATAAAATTCAACTAGGAGTAAAAAAGGTGATACAAAAAAACCATTGTATTAAACCAATATTACTTTGATGCTGGATTGAAATCTAAAGAAATGCATTAGCCCACACAGACAAAAAGGTCTAACAGGATGTGAACTCTAGAGCACAGCCCATCTGCTGAAATATAAAAGCTACTGAAGATGGGCAGCTTTACTGTCAGGGCATCCACATGCAGAGACTTTAGGGCACTGAACAATATTAACTAACAGTAATGTCTGCTGTAAAGCCCTGATGTCAAAGAGTTAAGAACACTGATTTATACCCAACAGCAGTTGCTGTATCAAAGGCAGGGGGAGGAAGCAGGGGGGAGAAACACATAGGACTGTACAGCAGTAGTAGCACATACATGTATGAAAAATGATATTACATGGTGTCAAGGAAGGAAATTAAAGTTAAACAGAAGGACACTACAATGCTTGGAGGCACTACTTAGAACAAGCCTAATATGAAGTCTGACCTTGTCAGTCTTCAGCCCTGGGAGGGCCCAACTTCCACTGTGCAGAGGTAGAATGGACAGAGGCAGCACACACTGCCAGGGGGGACCAGGAGCTGTGCACAGGTTCACTGGCAGCACTTTCCCGGCTGAAAAACTTTAGCCATTGTGGAGAAACAGAAAACTCTTGGCGCAGATAGGGTCATTTCAACTTTGTTGATTTTACTGCAGCAATGAAGATACTGCTTTACACATGCCACAGTTGATATATGCAAAAATGTGGAACAGAGTAGGAAACTTCCAACCTTCTTGGTGAAAACAGACACCCTTCACCAAGGTTTAAAAAAAATAATTAAAACTCCATTTTCCTAAGATATTTCCTTCCCAAAGCATGGGCTTTTTTCCCTTATTTTTTAAAGAGGACAGTAAGAAAAAAACCAAACAAAACAAACACAACACAGCCCAGCTTCTCAGGCAGAAAACATTTCTGTGAAAATATAGAAGATGTAGAAAATCCTGGATTGTATTTAATTAGAGAACAAGGTTACAAATTAAGTAGTCTAAGAATTTCTGGTAGCTTAGGCCTGAAATAGTCCCCCCTTTTTTCCACCCCCTACACTACTTAGCTCAACAAGCAAGACCAACAAGAACACATGATACTGCCTGCATTGGTACGGGCAGATACACAGCTCAAGTCACAGGGGTGCATTCTTCAGGGCTCATGAACCATCACATGACAAACATCACAAGAAGCCAATTTACCAAACAATTCAAACTTGAAGAATTTATGAAAAATAATAAAAACCACTAAGAAAACATCTCTTACGCAGGGAGAAGCTACACCTGGAAAGAAAGCAGCAAAAAAACAAAGCAAAGATCAGTTCTCATGTTATCTGAAACTTTTTATTTCATATAAGCTACACATATAAGCTAGTATTGCTTAGGAGTCCCTAATATAGACTTTCAGTTACATGGCTTACAGCAAATAAAAGCTGACCAGCAGTCAGTGAAGACCTTATCAATAAGCATCTCACAAACATACAAATATTTGGATTTACTTGGATAGACTTGGGATAAAAAGTTTCTGATTCTGCATGTCTGAAAACCAGCAGACTGATCATTTGCTGTGAAGCTCATAGGTTCAAGTGATTTCTTCTTCAAAAAGCAAAAGGTCATGCAACACACAATCCTTCTCCTTAGCTGTCAAGAAGCACCCACAGAAGAAAATCTATACATGGTCTGCTTCCAACTCCAGCCAGAGAAATGGAAATAAAAGCAGAACTGCTTCATAGTAAGATGGAACTGTACAAATTGATTTTTACACTTTTACTGTGTGTTGATAATGTACCAGGATGTTTTTTATACATCATAACAACCACTTTCACTGGAAAAGCCTCAAAGCCATGCTAACATTCTATCCTGACAATTTAATTAGGGACTGGTTCAATCCTGGAGTAGTGCTCAGCATTCTGGGATCCTGAAGGCTCTTAACTGTTTAAAAAGGTTACAATGATCAGCAGGACCACTATCAAATAGATCACTGTAGCCTCATCCTCGGGATTAAGTCATCTCTATTTGTGAGCCCTGATGTGATGACCTATTACAGAGCAGAAGTACTGCATGAAAGCCTCTTCAAGGCCTTCACCACCATCTGTGAATTACATTATTAACAACGGTATGAACTTCCAGAGAGCATCTGGTTCTCTCCCCACCCCCTTCTCAAATCACTGGAAAGAGCTCTTCAGCATCAAACCAGGCAGGGTGAATCTGGTTTCCTCTTTTCTCTCTCCCCATCTCCCCCTGCCCTCCAACTGAGATGGGACTCAGTTCTCCATTTCTATGCCCTACATGGATTCCGTACAACTCTTGCAATTGGTAAATAAAGACAAACTAAATAAACCAAGTGACCCGTGTACCACAGACATTTTCCTGGAAGTTGATTGCATGGTTCTGCAGAGGCAGCCCCAGCAGGGTGCTGTGGGATGGCTGCGGGAGGACGCAGAGCCGGGGCTGCACAGCCCTGCCCGAGACCTGCTTCTCCTCAAGTGAACCAAAACCAGGCAGCAGCCACTCAGCCAACTCCAAGTCACTGCTGTAGCTAACTTAGATGGAGGGAAGCGTTTTGCTGTCCCAATCCTCCTCCATACCAAGAATGTTTCAGAAGCTTATTCTGATAACACGCCAGCTTCTTGTAAACAAGCAGTAGGAAGAGGCAGCGTCACCCGGGCCAGCAGAGCACGCTCACCACTGAACTCTGCACAGAGTTCACATCAACTCGCCTCCTTGGCTGCTCTAAGGCATCATTTACTCTTGCAGAAACAGAGTTCTTCCTATCTTATTTTCTACTGCTTGCTCTTTAAACCTAGCTTCTTTTCTTTTTCTACCCATAGAGCTTTTAAGAGCTTCTCAGCATCTCAACTTCCTGTGTACACCAGCAGCAGTTTTTTCTATTCACTTTTCCACAGTGTAATTCTTCAGTTACACAACAGACCACAATTCAGATAACACTGTTACAGCCCTGCAAGACACAGCATCTTCCTCTGTCTTAAGTTAGCAGCAGTATTTCTTGAGAGAAAAGAGCAACATTGTGGCCAGCTCAATAAGGACTGCTCTTCAGCAGAAAACAACATCCAACCCAAACAATCCTGTAATGTGCAGTAACAGGCAGAAAATACTGGGGGGGGGAAGGAGACAACAATGTTTCTGCACAAATTCACACGAACCCTTCTTCTAACACACTGCTTCTCTTCTGCCCGTGTTGCAAGTAAATAAATCACCAGGTATATGTTGAGGTGCTGGGACACCAGCATCTAGAACACACTCCTACCATAACTTCTTCGAGTCTACAAAATAACAGGCAAGTATTACTTGGGGTCACCACCACCTCGATGTGCTTCCTGAATGCACACCCGTTGTGTGGGCTGTAAGAGGAAGTATGTGGTTACTGCTGACCTCCAGCAGCAGGAGCGGACAAAGCCAGATGCACTCAGCAGCTGGCCTCCAATATGGTTCTGCCAGGGTTTCATTTTATTTTGGACATGACTAGTCATTCTGCTTTGGATGGCAGGTCAAGCTGTATGCACCACTACCCAGACTCCTGGGAAAGGATGTAGCTGTGTTTTTATGTAGTCATTTAAACAAGTCAAGAGAGCCATAAGAAAATCATGGAATCATATAATAGAATGGCTAGGGTTGGAAGGAACCTTAAAGATCATCTAGACCTATAAAGCAAGTTTTATTAGAGGAACTGCTTAAAGTCCTAAACTCTTAATTGCTCTAATTTAATGGGAAGGGAGTGGAGAGATGAAAAGCAAAGGAACTGGGAAGTCTTGGAGCAAATTAGTGGCAATTAGAGATGGGCTCTACCAAGCTCGTGGGAGCACAGCGTCCTATCAGAAAGGATTATAATACTGATACCTGGCATGACAGCAGCTAAACTTGGAATGAATTTCCACCTTTCAAACAGTATGTACAGGTGACCATGTAATCAAATTAGCTAATACGTTGTTAAATTGGTGCATTGAATATCACCCAATGAGCTCATTTTTGGAGGCAGTTCAATCCCTCACTTCTAGGACTGATGTCAGTGTCACATGCTTGGAGAGGATCAGTCTGCAGCTGGGTATTTTAAAGCCTCCTATTAGGAGTACAGAAAAGTCAGCAGATTTCAACAGCATCAACTAATGAATTTGTGTTTTATCATAACAATTTAGTCACCAGACCCAGCGGTCAATATCTCTGTGAGAATATCAAGCCGTTTCACAATTCCCCACTTTAAGCTGCTAGATGGAAACTGAATAGTGGAGCAACTGAGTTGTTTCAACAGAGAAAGTTGTGTTTCAACAGAAAAGGAAGTCAACAGAAAGGCAAGGAAACAGGAAACTCTCACTGACTCTGATGGGCTTGTGATAAAATAATTAACAATTGAGAGACTAAACTCATCAGCTGTAAAAATAAATAAACAATAGCAGGGCAAAAGGTGTTGAGCATCAGTAGCACAAATGTTTCAGGCAACATTCAACCCTACTGTTCAAATCCCATTTACTCTCAGACCAACTGTGAAGTCACATTCTAATTTGACATAACACAAGGATGTCACTGAAGCTCAGTGGCAAGTGCTCATGCAGTCTTGGTGAAGTCTCCCACACTTTGATGCTCACTGCTTGCATTTTGTCCCAAGAAGTAGGAATAGATGTTTGCATGACACAAATAAGCAGTGTCTTCATTGTGCAACTGCATGCGACTTTTTCAGAGGAAAACAACGCTCAAATACAAGGAGTGTTGTGTGCACCAGGCTGCAGAGTGGGTGGTAGTGGTGTTGTCAGAAAGCACTCAGCACTGCTTACCTCCAAGCCCATTGACTTCAGTAGAAGGCTACATACGAAAAGTCTCTGAAGATGAAGCTGAAGTGTTCCCTAACCCATGGCGCTGTCCATACACTGTACTTAAGAAAAGAGACAAAACAAAAATACCACAGAAGTGAAGCAGCATGAAATTGTAGGGTTTGGGGTTTTTTTGAAGGCTCTTGCAGTCCCCATTCCAGTTAAGCGATCAGACTCTACACCCATGAGTTCTGAGCAAGGCCTTCACCATGCTGCCTGAATATTTCACATCTCTAGAGTATAGGATGAGGACAAACTCTAATAATTTACTGCATGCTTAGAGTGCTCCCAGAAGACCCTAGATGGAGATACCTTAGAAGCTTCTTGTCCTGCTGTTTCAAGGGAAACTCCATTTGTGCTCATCCAGGCCACAAGTTTAAGTCATAATACTTTTAAGAACAGGAGAGTCAAAGGCAAGAAGCCCTAAACTGCCATGAAGGTGACGCCCCATATATGCAGGATTGCTAGAGCAATGAGCAGCTCAGGTACCTCCAGAGGAGCTGGCAGAAGGACAAGGTACTTGAACTTCAGTGTGTGTGACAGACACCCTGCTTGCACTGCATGAACCTACAGGTGGATAAAGATGTTTGGGAAGGTTATGATAACAAACTACATCACACTATTACTAGTACTTTAACTCCTACAGGCTTGTGACTTACTTTGAGACTGTGGTTTTCAGCCTGAGCATTCAGTCAAAGAAAGAAAAGACTAAAGGAAATAACAAGACCCTTACATGGACAAGATCTTATTTAGCTGCTTGTGGTTCCCTAAGGCATTCCCTCTCATTTTAACATTAGTCTTGTAAATTCACTGTACCTCAAAGGTTTTCAAGTGAGCAGAACGCACCCTTGATTTCAAACTATCCCATTTTCAGCCAGAACTCTAAGTAAAGCTCCATTTCTTCAAAGGTTTGGAGCTATTTGGCAGTTCTCTGCAGCCCGGACCAGCCTGCACATTTTTCTCTCTCTCTTTTTTTTTAATGTTAGACTTAATGTAGCATGTACTCTCAGAAAGGTTTACAATGCAGCCTTTTGTAGTTAACTTGCTCCAAGCTGGGCCACTGCCAGGTTGTTATCAATGACATTTTAAAGCAGATGAATGAAGTTCTTATTATGATGACAAGCAGAATTGTGATATGGCACATGCATACGCTGAAAGAAGAGAGCTTGCTATTAGTTTGTCAGGTTAATAAATAAATAGTGATTTCATGAATAAAAGCCTTTTATTAGGAAACAAAAGAACTAAATTAATATTTATAAAGCTTTAGTGGTTTAGAGCACCCTTTAAAAAAAGATTATTCCGTTTCAGTCAGAGCCACCAACACAGATTAGAGATTCTTGAATGCAGCTTCCCCTCCTAATTCTTATCATAGCAGGGCAACACAGGGTAGAAAAAGCTCTGCCTTCTGAACTGCTTCAGCCCAGGCTCAGACCTGCTCCACTGCTCCTTCATGAGTAAAATGGACCATGTTGAAGGCCCATGACAGGAAGCATTTCTGTTAAAAGTCTTCAGGCCTGCACCTGCTGGAAGAGCTGTTGATTCCCTATCCCTGCAGGAAGCTCCCAGGTTTTACACAGCGCACTTCCACACCACAGAGGCACTGGAACCAGCCAAGGAGAGCAACACTGCACATGGGCAAATCATTTCCCAACCTCTGCCCACCCCCCAGAGATACTTCACTACTACCCTGTGAAGAATCTCAGGATTCTTCAGTATTTCCCACAGTAGGTGCAAAGACAGTTTCACCATCAAAGTGAAGTTTAAACAGAGTGAAGTGTGTCCAGGATGTCCTGCTTCATAGCAGGCAACTGGAATTCTGACAAACACAGACTGCATCTCACCTCAGGCTGGCTGTGCACACACCAGCTTCGGCTCAAGACATTTTGTGCTCATCTGTCGTAAATCTAAACTTGCAAGTTTCAACTTTAAACAAGCTAAGTAGTTCTGTTCTGGTGTTTGTTTTCGGGTTGTTTCGGGGTTTTTTGGAAGGGTGCTTGTAAGAGGGGGTGTATGTGTTCTTGATTTTGAGTTTGTTGCTTTTGTTTTGGGGTGATTTTTTTTTTTTTTTTTTTTTTTTTTTTTTTTTTTTTTTAATGAGGCACATTTTAAGTTTGGAATGAAGATGAGAGCAATTACTCAAACTTAAAACTTTATTTTGGCTCACGTAATCTTTGCTCCAGACACTAAAAAGATGTACAACTTTTCCCTTCTCTCTCCTCAAGGGAAACTCAAATCTAAACTTCCTCACTCATAAGAGCACCAAATAGAAACTGCCCCAAAACAACTATCTTGGCCAGCTAGAGTCAACATGAACAGATTTAAGTTAAATATAGCTTCTTCCAGACAAGCAGTTTCTGGTTTATGTGTAAAAGAGAAAAAATTCTACTTCAGAGACCAGAAGTGTGGGCTGCAGGAGCCTGTGGCACAGTTGTTATCCTTGCAGCATGAAGCACAAGTTGCAATCAGAGATCTGTAAAGTGTATGTGAAAAATACTCATTTCACCCACAGAGACTCTGCAAGCTCTATTCCTGTCATACTATAAACGTTAACTGCCTTAAAGTTTATATAACTGCACCCAACTTTTGGGAAGGCATTGGAAAATATTCTTTATTCATGTTGTTTTGCCCTGATAGCTTATTTTATTTAAGAATCAGGAGGAGAGCAGAAACTGCACAAAAGGACAACTGACCCTCAGCACTTTGCTGTGGCAGTCACCCCAGCAAAGTGCTGAGGGACACAATGGCAGGCTGACACAAAAAGCAAGAGATAACATCTTAATATTTGATTTCCATGGACAACTGTACTGATAAGTTTATGCAATATTAGCCTTGACCCACACAACAGGGGTAGCTGATGTCTGGAGATTCATCTAAGTGTTGAAATTCAGGCCTAAACATTCTATTAACTGCTGCGCAACTGAAGTACTACCAAGAAGGAAGTTACGTCAAAAAGAAAAAGCCTAAATTGTTCTTTTTCACTTCACTTGTTGAAGTCACAAGCTCGCTACCCCACATAAGCACAACTCAGCTGAAAACAAAACCGGAGGAAACTCCCAGTAACCAAACTCACTAGGTGTTCCATAAGAAAAAACACTTGTTCAGAAAGTGAATTAATTCTTGTTAACCATTCTGCAATTTTAAAAGGAAGAGGCTGTCATTTCAAGGTTTACACTTCACCCAGGAAGACAATATAATGTAGCAGCTAGTTAACTGCTTCATACCACATTTTGAAGCACTATATTTAAATAGAGTGGTTACAGCATTATCTGAAGAACATGCCCAGAGCTGTTTGTCTTTCAACTGTTTTAAACTGTTGAAGGGGGCTGTGGAAAGGAAAACAAGAACAAAAAGACAACAACAAAAAAATCAGTCCTTATTCCAGAAACACCTTGTCACCTAGCATTTCTTCTTGCAACTAGGTTTAGCTGCTGACTCTGAGCTCAGAGATCTGAGTCATTTTCCTGCTTGCCCCACAACTACTTATGAGCTAAATTTTCAGTGTGTCATCCTGTTTCCTACAGAAGATGGTCCAGAACTCAGGACTACTGCAAAGAAACAGCAGACTCCAACCTGCTACCTTACAAGAAGTGGGTGGTCTCAGTCACCTGCTGACCCTCTGCTCCTGCACATCAACATTTGCATAGAGAAGTTGTTATCTGCTTTTAATTGCAGCTGGTTAATGACTGGCCCTTTCTTGGCTGAGCAAGACCTTACAGATTTCTTTCAGACAGAGGAGGAACAGCAGCCCACAGGTTTTCCACATGCAAGCAAAGCTTGGGGCTTTTGTTTTTAAATGCCTGGAACATAGCGACACTTGTGAGCGTGAGAATTCAGCTGCTTCAGGTATTTGTGGGAAACTCCAACTTCAGATAGATTAAGGCAAAGTGTTCTTCCTGCATCACACAGAAGTCTCAGACTACTTCCAGCAACCAACAAAGATCTCCTTTGGAAAGCAAAGCATTTTACAGATGCAAGGCATATGCCCTAACCCCTCCCTCTCCTCACATTTAAAGATATAGAGATGAAAAGCTTAAAGTGTGTTATGTTTTGGTTTTTTTCTTAAGAATCCTAATATACTCATTTCTCAGATGTTAGCTGTTGAAGCCAAATCAAGCCAGTTGAACAAGTCTTAAAAGTTCTTCCTGCAATTTAGATGTACTAATTCTGTACATCAAAACAGAAGGGACAGAGTAGCAGCCAGTGAGAGTAACACGACAATCACAGTCCCCTGTGACAGGACCAGCTTTCCACATTAAAATCAACTTCTGAGATATTTAATCCAGTTAAAAGTTGAAGACAAATGTACCTAGCTTGGTAGCTTTAGTCTTCTTGCTAAGGAGGCCTCAAGAGCTAACAAATGAACTTACTATCCCTCAACAAACCCTTACAGTGCCATTTTCCCCCAACTACTTCCAGTTGTTTCTCATCTGTTCCAGGAAGCAGAAAACAATCTCTTGGATTTGGAATCTGCTCCACATTCCCCCTAGGGTGTCCTCACTTAGAAAACAACAAAGCCAGTTCCAGGCAGAAGTAGCCTGTAGATTGTCTCCTTAGGAGAGTTATCACAGACCAGCTACTATAAGTGTGTTAAAGCCTGTGAAATAGAAATAGGTGCCTCAATGGACCAACCGTACACAGAAGGCAGGTTATGGTCTTCTGCCTTTCAGATCCTGCTTCATCTTGCCTCAGAATTGTTTGTGGGTCACCTCACCAGGGTGTGGGCAAGCAGTAAGCTGTGCAACAAGGAACTGGGCATCCAAGCCACAGACCTGGAAAACTCCAGAGACAACATCTCTGGAATTACCTGACCTCCTGTGCTGCTGTGGACAGTGGACAGTGGACAGCTCAAGCATCAAGCCACCTCCTGTGCTCTGGTCTGAGCTTAGCACAGGGACAGTGCGATCTCTGAGAAAACTGTTCAAAATAGGCCAAATGAAATATTCTAATGTCTTTGATTACTTCAGTACAAGAAGTTAACACTGTAGCCTTAACTCCCCACTCATTTCACCCTGAAACATCCCACACTGATGCTGTAACTTCATTCTCTCCATGAAGCCTCAGCTGAGTTCCTCAGGAGAAGGACTAGCAAACCCAAAAGCAGTGAACAGCCACAAGTAAAATGTATTTCAGTGCATGTCACAGGCGTTTCATCCACCAAGGCCATGAGGAGTTCACATCACAGGGTACTTGCCAGGAGTTTCATGATTGCTGGCACACACAGTAAGGGTGCGTCTCACCATGGAAGCAACAAGCTGTTCAACAGTGTGACTCATCTTACAGCAACGCTTCATGCCTTCTCAGAGGAGAGCAGCCTGCAGAGCCACACTGATAAGATGCATATTCAGAGCAAATCTATTTGGGCAAAAAGCTATTGACATATTCAAAGCTACAGATACAGAAGCCTGCCCAAATGCAAAACACACAAACACGCACACTGCAGTGTTATGCTACTGCAATAAGACATTTTGCAGGTGATCTAATCAATGTACACAGCTCAACTCAGAAATGCAAAAATGGTTTTTAGCCTTCGCAATTCTTTATCCCTTTAAACAGAGCACTCTGGAGCAACAGCTTCCAGCCAAAAGGTAAGAAATCCTGACTGCCTTGCTTAAATCACTGACCACCTCCAACAGATGTCACCTGTCTCTTGCTTCCAAGATCCTCACAACCTTTATACAAAAAAGATAAGCTTCACTGCCACTACCTAATAAACAAATTAAAAGGATGCTCGGGCAAATCAATGGAACAGAGAGGAGACTCTTCTTAAATTTACAGGCTGAACTAACCAGCTCGAAGACTTGGAGCAGGCAGCTGACAAGTCTAGTGCTCTCATGTTGCAGGGCCAGTTTATACAAATGAAGTATCAGTCACAGACCAGCAGCTTAGTTCATGCTTCCTGCTAATGACAGCAGCAGCAGGCAGGTATGAAGACAGTAACAGCTCCATGTCAGTTGAACTCTAAAAGTACAAGAGCATTTTTTCAGTCCTCCCACCCAGTACATTCTTACAAGGACAGCAAGAGCTTCCAGTGTACAGATGTTCCTGAGAGTCTGCACAACAGCCTTCTGGTGGCTGCACTGGGGTGCTGGGAGGATGTGGTTTGCTGTGACTGAAGAATGAAACCTTGAGCTGCAGGCTGTGATCAGGGAGCAGCTACACTGAGCTAAGCTACCCAAAGGCTATTTGCTTTCTTCTTCTTTTCTTTTTTTTTTTTCCTTTTTTTCTTCCCCCCCGTTTTTTTTTTCCCATTTCCCAAGACTGAACAGTTGCTGCTATGGATCTTTGAGGGTCTTTTTCCAGAAACTGGAAATCCTCAGGCATGACCCCTGCACGAAGGCAGCCCTCTGACATTAAAATACTTCCAGCAGACTGCTTTTTGAATAGCAGTTTCCACTCAAAAGAGCATTCTCCACTTAAGTAAATGTGTCATTGACTCTCAGAATAACTGTAGATAGTACAGTACCCTGCCCTTCTCAACCCTCTTTCATTGCTTAAACAGCAAGAATCAATATTGGTCAGATAATGACTCATTACAGCATCACAGGCTATTTGCGTTTTCAAATTACAAGCTCCTTTTCAAAAGACAGGAATTCATGCATAGCTAGAGCTCAAGAGGTGACAACTTCAGTGTGTATTCTACTCTGTTTCAATGTAACTTCCTACTTTGACAGATGTAATGGAGCTGTAGAGTTGTTTTAGCTAAAATGTCACAAACAGCAACATATTTAGTGGAATTTTTAAAAATGTGAAATGAGTACAAAGATTAAATTTCCCTCTTAACCTAAAAATGGTCATTTTAGGTGAACACTGACAAAGTACTATAAGGAGCCTCACTTTCCCCAAGAAAAGCTGGAGTCAGCTTGCAGGCCAGCTGCCAGAGCTGCTTTGGCTGGACTTCACTGGTCAAGACACAAATACCCCAAACCCGACAACTTGTAAAGCAACGCCCCTGTAAATAAAACAGACCTGATAGTCAAAGTCAAGTCCAAATTGACACTCATCTTCCCACATATCAAATAAAAAAAAAGCTAGCAAAAAGAAACCACTCCACTCACCAAACCTAATGATCATCACTGTGGCTGCAAGGTATAAATGCTCAGAAAAACTAGAAACATATCTGGGAAATGTGAAGAAAGGTTGTTTCAGGAAGAAAAATAAATAAATTCAAGCTATCTTTGGGATATCCTACAATAGGATAGTTAGATCCCCTAAAAAAATACTCTTCCTTGTAGCCTTCAAGTTTTAAGAATGTTGCTATATGATCCAGAGTGATGTTCCAATTCAACCCTCATCATTCTCCTTCTCAGCTCCAAATACAGTTCTCGATCTAAACAAGGACCTTGCATTTCATACAGCTCTCTAGGACAGCCTGTTATGTATGTAAACAATAGACAATAAATCTTCAAGAGAAGGACTGGTCTTTTGTCACCAAGTAGCTTCAGCTGAACCACTAAGCTGCTTTAGAAGAGTCTCAGCACATATGAATGCATTTACACAAAAATTCTCTGCAACCCAAGTGCTGGGTCTTGTGCATCTGAATAGAAACCTTCATCCTTCAACAATGCAGCATCACACCCAAGGAGAGGCCTCCCATGCTCCTTGCAGGGCTTTCAGCAGAAGCAGAAGCTTAAAAGATAAGGAAGAGGTTACAAATCACCTCACTGATACAGTTTTATCTCCCAAATGGTGACAGTTGACAACGCAGGAGATTGAGGTGTCTGTGAGGTACTAAGAGAAGTTTGCCTAAAGCAGGAATCAGCACATTATTCTGGTTCACCCTGAAAACTTCCATTTTCAGAATAATCTGTGGCTGTACCTGAAAAATGTCAGCTGAGGAAAAGCAACAAATACCAGATGATAGCATTTTTAAACATTGTGTATTTCTAACTCTACTAAATACTCTGTAAACAGCTTCTGTTCTAGCTACATGGTAGTCCCCTCCAAACATCAACTCTGTATTGTATCTGCTTGTACAATCAGCAGCTACCAAGATCTTAACTAATTAAAAAACAAAAGGAAAACATAAAAATAAGTTATGTGTGAGATAGACTGGACTTATCAATGACAAAGTAAATTCACAACTACCACATTGTTTAATAGCAATTGCAGGACCAGGGGTAGAGAAATATTATATTTTGCTTCCCCATAAATATTTCCTGCATGTTCCACCAGTAAGGAGCTCTCAAGCAAAACACGACAGAGACCCCCAGACACATTTTCAGGACTCTGCTTCCTGCTCAAGCTTTTCTCCTGGGACTAAGGAGGGGAAGTCAAATGGCTTTGGTTTTCATTGGCTTTATTTTTATATTTTTTTAAACTCTGCATTTCAGCACAAGACATGCAGCATAACCTCTCTTTCTGGGTCAGCTGCTGCCTTCCAATAAAAGTGCATTGTCTCCCTGAGAGTAAGGAAGACAAGTGAACTGTAAGAGCACCAAGCAGCCCCACCCCAGTCAAACTTTGACAGTGTTTTTACATTTTACTGTAGTACATTCCTGCCTTCTACCATTTTCTGCTACCACAGCAAATCAGGAGACAACTTTCTGCTGTATAGAAGTGAAGATTGCAGCCTCATTTCTCAAAAGTGGCCACATAGCGGAAGGCCAAAACAAACAGGCAGCAGAAGTCTGGACAGGCAATTTAGGCAATTTTACAAGTCATCAAACAACCAGAGGGCTGGAAATGGATCATCAACACTTTGCATGAACTACCCTGAAATTAATGCTCACAAGATGCTCTACAGCAATGAGTACAAGATAGAAACCTATAAATAAAAGCCATTCAATTCCAGAGTGATTCAGATCAGCTATTCCCCTGAATCCACAAGAGCCAATTATAACTGTTTATAGGGCATACTTAATGCCAAGATTCAGTTTGAGGACATCCATTTCACCTTTTCTCCTTGTCTAAGTTTACTTTCAAGCAAAGAGACATCAAACTATTTAAAATATAATACAATTCTGTCCTCAAAATTCTTAGTGACCTGGAAACAGAATCAGCCAGAGCCATGTGCTTGCACACCAACATGCTTCTGCCTTGCCCACAAGCTGGAGCAGCAAAGTTCCAGCAGTTACCAGACAATCTCTGTTCAGAAACAGCAGGGTTTCACACAGCAAGCTAAACCCTTTTACTACTCATAAAGATTATTTAGCAAGATAAGCTTTCTTTTAAAGAAGTAACTTGGAGGTAGCTATCAGTCCATAGAGAAGGAAGCTACTATCAGTTTACAACAGATCGGTTGGAACAACTTCACTTAAAACTGAAAGAATCAAATCTTCCTGCTGAAGTCAACAAGGATCCATAAGACTGGCAAGCTCAGAGGACCAAAGCTTTCCTAGGGACTAAGAAGGTGACTGCTCTGTTCACAAGCCCTTACCAGCCTAGGAAGGATCATCATCTGAAATTATACCAAAACTTGTGATTAAGAAACAACAGCTTTGTGACAGAGGCAGAACACACACATGCTAACATCATTCTAACAGAAGGATGGAAAAAAAGCAACCCCAGCTATCTAACAAGAGGCTAAAAGGGCAGTCAAAACCCAAAAGTGTGGTTAGGAAGTTGTAACAGGAAATGCAGAAGTCTTCAAACAATAGCAGTTAAGGGCAGAATATGATGCATATCATTTCTTCTTTGGACTGCAAGAAAAGTGTGAGAAAGTAGAAATAACTATGAGGATCAACATCAGGCCTGGAAAAGTCACACACTTATTTTTGCACAGAGCACCAAGGATTTACAGACCAGTGGTACAGAATTCACCTCCATACCGTGAGACTGAAGAAAGAAAATCTAGATAAATACACTGAAATCTGCATTATCTGGATTTATCAGACTCTGGAGGGAGTTGTTTATATATTAAAAAACAAAGTGGTGTTCAACCATCACACAGATTCAATTTAATTTAATTGGCTGGGAAACAGCCTGGCTGTTGCAGATGGGAAAGTCTTACAAAATACAACTAAGTATTCATATATATAAAATATTTAATAAAGGAAGGTGTTATGCCTCCAAGTGGGAGAAAGAAGGAAGATGTAAAGAGAGACCTACCTATTTTTGGAACAAAATGTCTTAAATGCAAGAAATGTGTGAGAAAAGGAATAGTGGAAAGGGTAAAGAAATTAAAAGGGAGAAGCAACATCTGAAGTAATGCAGCACATTAATACTTATGGCAGAGAAATACAAGCAAGATTAATAAGTGTTGCTAAATAAACACACCTTAGGAGGGTCATGGGAATGAAGGAGGGGAAAAAAAAAACGTTCTGACAGCTAAAATGCTGTCAGGGCAGGCAGGACCTGTCAAGTAGCTGATCTAGTTTCAGAAGAGGTTACCTAACACAACAAGAAGTATCTTCGGAGTAGTTGGCTTTTCCATCTCCCCCCCATGACAGAAGCAACTGGGATTTAAATTCTTCTCCCTTCTAAACACTTGCAAACCAGACATAACACCAGTGTTACAATGCATGAGGTTTATTTAAGGAAAAAAGCCAGCTGAGAACCAGGCAGACAGAAGCGGAAGCAGGCTTGCTATTTTCATTCTCATCCTTGGTTATGTTAGAAAAAAGCCAGATACTGAGCGGGTAGCAGTTGAAGGGGTTAACACGCAAGATTTTACAATACAGAAGTACTAAAAGAACAGCTTGTCCCAAGTTTAAAGAGCATTGAAAGGCAGAAGAGCCCGCAGCCCCGGCTGCCTCACTTCCTGGTCCAGGGCAGCGAGAACATCTGTTCCTGCTGCTCATCTCACCCAGAGACCTGAAATCTGCCCTTTCTGCGTCAGTCCCGGGCTTGACACAGCCTCTTGGAGATTATACACAGCATTCAAAAACAAGGGGAAAAAAAAAAACCCACAACCCAAACCCCTCGGCTCCTTGCAAAGGAAGGGCCACGCACCGGGGATACCCAGGGTACTGTCAGGTTAAATAACCTCACAGCTGCCGCAGCCCGACCAATGCCAGCTCGGCTCC
>NW_009952560.1:3878872-3882720 GCF_000747805.2 Chaetura pelagica | reverse complement strand
GGGGGGGGTGGTGTCATGTCATTCCGGCCTCTCGGACCGAAAAATGAAGGAAATCGTGTGTGCCAGCTCGGCTGCGGCCACCCGGGACAGGCGTGCTTCCGTGGCAGGGTGCGCTGGTGTGTAAGGGACGGGTTTTTTGGAATCTCGCCCTGCCAGGAGGTGTTCTCGGTGCCATCCGGCCTGAGAGCGCGTTCTGTGACTGTAGGGAGGAACAGTGACTCTTTCTGTCAAGAAACCAGCATCCAACACCTATTTATACATCGATGCCCAAGCCCAAACACCAAAAAAACCGGATCTAATAAGCGTACTTGACATTTTAAGCATTTAAACGTCCCCAGAATACACCACTGCTACAGTCTGGGTTCTGAGAGAAAGGGACAAACACTATTAACCTTCATTTATTCCAGTGCTACCGTTTTTGTGGGAATGTTGGCAAGGAGGCAGCTGGGACTGAGAATTGTCTTGGGCATCAAATGACAATCCCACATATGATAAATGTGTGTTAACCCAGTGATTTCTTTTAAGTACTTGGCCTGTGTTGCTTTCATCTGCTCCTCAGACTGACAGGACTGTATGAGACTCTTTTGCCCCTGTAAATCTAAACACCAGAGAAGCCACATGGAAGCTCTTTAGGTTATTCTCCAGTTGCCCTGCAGTCAAAATAATTTGCAGGGCGGCGCTGGTAGCTGGGCTTCACTGCCATCAGGAAGAAAGGCTCTCTCAGAAGGCATTTTGCCTCCTCGTGGACAAGGGAGGATGAAGCACAGGCTTCTTAAACTGGACTAAAGGTGAGCTTATAGTGCAGTGCACTGCACAGCAAGCTGGGATCTTGAACATGAAGGAGTCCAAAACAGTCTTCAGTGGGATCTGAGCACATGGCAAACGTGAGCACAATAATCAAAACCCACAGGTAATCAGAGAGGCATTGTTCTGCCTTGCACAGCCATCCTGTTGTTACTTTGAAACACAGTGTTTATGAAAAGTGTGCTAGCAGCACTCTGATTTATGACATAAAGGTCAAGAAAATGCCTTCCAGACCCCTATTAAATTAGTATCTCCCTCGTTCTGAATATTCCACAGCTTCCTAATAAAACAGGTTTGGTTTTTTTTCTGAGCAGTCCAGTCCCTCCCTCCTTCCCATTTACTTATGGAATGCCTTATCTTTTCTGTGGGCAAATATGCAATACAGATGTGGTTTGGTTTGTCTGTACCGTAGATATAGATTGGCAAAGACAATTCCCAATCCAGGCATCCTTTTGCCATTATAGATAAAGCAAGCTGCAAGTTTGGGCAGAAAAAGGACTGCTGTGTGTTTGGGAATTGCACATACCAGGTTTTTTCACACTTCCAAATGACACAGCTAGACCAGTGGGGCTGTGAGATGTGTCTGCTGAAAAAAGCTTCATCTGTAGGTTCAACAGAACTTCTCAAACTCTGTTGCTTGTTCCAGCTATAGAAAAAAAAACTGCATAAGTTCATACCCAGTTCAGGAATAAACAGAAGTAAAATGTTAACTGAAAAAATGTCATGGATCAACAATAGAATGGAGCACATGAGAACCTTTTTGTTTTCAACCATTTGAAAGTTTATTTACGTTTGCTGCTGTTTTCATGGTAGATGCATTTGAGGATGGGAAGGCTTTTTCTTCTCTGATACATGACAAGAATCTTAATATTCTTAACTTTTCTATAAAGCATAGTGTCCAGGTTATTTTTTTGTTTCACACAAATGGATTCTTGCAAATAACAGGGCTGCTTCAAGGCATGCAGCTTCTATTTAGATAAGTCTGCACTGATGCAGAGGGTAGGTGGAAGACTACAAGTTCACAGAGTATTCCAGCAGTTTCCTTACCTGGGACTGGTGTTTCCTGCTGGATTTGGAACAACAGTCATGCAGGAATTTCTATTAAAAAATTATTATTTAAGCCAGCTTCCAAGGTAGACAGGTTAAACTTTCATATGTCTGGTAGCTTTTCCAGATATTTGAATAGCAAACACTTTTAAAAACCCACAGCATTTACTACAAGTAAATAATGGAGGTGCTATCTACAGTTAGGCAAGGGTCCAATATATCAGTTATTAACTACAGTGATCACAGATTGCAGGGGTTCTCTGAGCCGTTAGAAGGGGATCATTTGCATGTGCAGTGTTTTTTAGCAGCAGAATTTAAATGTGGAGGAGGAAGCTAGAAGACAGATGTATTCTGATGGAAAAGAGCAATTAGAGGGCAGCCTGTGGTCACAGCAGCTTGGTTGGTACAAAAAAGAGACTGGAAGCCTGTGGCCTCCTCCTTCCCTGTGCTGAAAGCTCTGTGGTCAGCACCTGCAGCTCCAGCCCAGTCTCACTTTCAGGATGTGGAGCTCTCCTTGAGCTGGGTTTGTCTGCATTCCCCTAACTGAGTGTTTTCTTTCTTTAATACACTGCAAACATTTCTCTGGCTAACACAACTTATTATTACTACACGTCGGGGCTTTTATTGCATAATCTTGGCATCAGCTGCAAAAGGCAACTGAAGGCTCCCAAAATGTATCTTACACAGAACACCAAAAAATACAGAGAGAAGAGGCAATTTCAGCAAAACATCTGTGATGACATATTCAGCCCATTATTTTGTCAACAGTGCAAGTATTTGATGGCATAATAAAAGGATACAGTTTGCTTAGCAGAAACAGATAAAGAATAACAGCCAAGTTAAATAGGGTGCCATGAAAGGTTTGCTTAACCCACAGGATTCCACTTGGAGAAAAATCAAAATAGAGCCATTTTATCCCTCCTTCCAAGCACTATTTCTGTTCTCTTAGTTGGGGTTTAAAAAAAAAATCACTTTAAGAAAAGGGAGGGAATTTTTTAAATTGATGTTTCATACCAAAAAAAGGAACAAATTTTGTACATTAATTCTGAATTGCAAAGAGGAAAAATCAAGCTCACCTGGAAGAAGAGATAACAGAAGTTAATCATGTGCAAACTGCTTTGAGGCAAAAAGAGCACAATCCCATTCAAAGCTTCTTTTTAAATTAGTCCTGTGCACTAATTTTCTGCTTCATTTTATTGACATAATTGATGCTCTACTTCAACATATCTTGGAGATCCACTGCAGTGAGTGTATTTCCTTCTGATACATACTTTTTCAAACAAGTAGCAAAGAAACTATAATTTATTAGCCAGTAATTTCCACATGAAAGTTGACTTATGTGGTTTTGTGGGGTTTTATGTGCTGTGTTTCCTCTCTGTAGGCAAATACCAAATTCTAAAATCAAGTCAGTATTGTAGTGTCTACATCACAGTATTACATGGGTAAGCTTGGCATTCCAGTGGTATTTGAGAGTGTCCAGAAGAAACTATTTCAGAGAGACATTTAGCACAGGTGGCCAAAAGTTTTGACAATAAAGTCACAGTTCAGTTTTCCTGCAGGTCGACCATCCTGAGATTGTGCCTCTTCCAGTGCAAAATACACAGAAAAAACAGCATTAGATAATCCTTGTTTCCTGGCACAATTTGCCATGAATTTCTCAGTTGGAAGCCCTGCATAACACCAATGAAATCACTGAGCAGACAGACACCTGATTTATACAGTGCATAGAAGTGCAGAACAGCTGGCACAGACATTTTTGTCTTTTCTCCTTTCCCTCTGTTGCTTATTTAAGAATATAGGAGAAATCATTAGAGGTGATTCATCACATTCCTTTAGATCCAGGTTTAAAGGCAGTCTGACAAAATGACACTAGAAACTCCCCCTTATGAATGCTGTATATGCCTTTTCTGCAAGGCTGCTTCAAAGCAACACAGTTCTTTACAAAAAAAAAAAAAAAAAAAAAAAAAAAAAAAAAAAAAAAAGGGGGCCCTGAAATG
>NW_009952560.1:3870943-3878780 GCF_000747805.2 Chaetura pelagica | reverse complement strand
GCTGTTTAAAAGAACCAAGTTTTTTTAAAAAAAAAAAAAAAAAAAAAGAAAAAAAAAAGAAAAAGAGGAGAGCCTGAAAATGTTTAAATTGAGTTTGTAATTAATTTCTTTTTATCCCTCAGATTTTCACATCTGGTTAATCCACTCCTCAGTAATGGACTTGGGACGGTTTTGGACTTTGTGAGCCTTGAACCTGAAGGTAAACCTCCTGTCACTGGGTATCTGTGGATTCTCTCTCTGACTATTTATGCCTTTAAGTTGTCTGTTGCTATTCATAGTCTTTTTAAATTTTATTTCATTTTCAGTCATGTGATGCAGTCATCTAAGTTCAGTACAGAAGAGTCTGCTGGGCTGCCAAAGCCAAAAGACAACCTACAGCAATTGGGAGTCATGGAAGAGACTCACTTAGCAACCTTTGGGATTATTGCTTAGCAACTGCAAACACACAGAGGAGTACAACTCACAGCCCAGACCTCAGCAGGTCTGAGAAATCCCTAACTCACTCTGAGATTTTTTTGATGGTTGAGAACAGATGGGCACATATTAAATTCCTGTTCATTTGCAAAGCTACATTGAAAGCAGGAGGCATAAGATCTATTTTGATACGTTCTCCAAAGGTAAGAAAAACAGCTCTTCAAAGCTTCAGAAAGCAAAAGGGAAAGTATTTTTAAATTTTAATTGTATTGAAAAGAAGATCATGTAGGAAAAGGGTACTGGGCTCTTTGTGACTGATGAGATAAACATGCTCTGTGAAACGTGCTAGGGAAAGGCAAAACTATTTCTGAGCCATAGAGCATCAGAGAGATTGAACTCTGTTTTGAAAAGACTTTTGTAACTCAAACATCTCCCAAATATTTACCTAGACAAACTTTAGGCTTTCCTGACCCTGTCCCACCCTCAGAATTCCCTAACAGAGTAACAATGAAACCGTAACAATCTTATTTATGAGCAGACATGGGGTTTGCAGGAGATAATCTTTTTTGTACCTGCAGGGATTCCAGCAAGAATATTTATCTCACAGAAAGGAGCCAGGAAAGTGGCATCCTACTAAATAATGAAAGACTTATCTTGCCTTCAGCTTGAACAAAGGCTTACAGGAAACTTCATATCACATTTCAAATTGCCTGAGTGTTTCTAAAGTTTGTCTCTGTGCACCATGCTTGCTCTTCTTTGGACAATGAAGCCTTCCTTTGGCAAAGCCACGGGCCACCAGAGCTCTATATATTATGGGCAAAATTCTCACCTAATATAAATCAGCACTGAAGTTAATCAGCCAATTGTGTCTTGTACAAACTAGAGGTGTGTCCCTGAAATCCTTGACAAATTCCACATTTCAGGTCCTGATTCTAGCATTCCTTTGTTGTTTATTTTAACAGTTATGTTCTATGTGTATGTTCTTCTGTACCCTCTTATTCTTTTTTATCTGTCCCACACTAAAGCAGTGGACATACTTCCCTGTGCTCTTCCATTCTTGGGATGGAACAGTCACACTTTGTTGTTTTTTATTGTGTTTTATTTTGCTCAGAGACATAGAGATACTTTATAAACATTTACTAATCCTCAAAATCCTCCTAACAAATAGTTGAGAGCAGTGTAGAAAAATAGATTCATCATCATTCAGGATCAGCCACCTCTTAAAGCAGAGTGCAATTGTCACTGTGAGATTGCACAGGAACTGCAGAGTGGTTTCATAAAAGATGTTAAAAAATAATATAAGTATTTGAAACGGCAATAACAGTTTATTTTGGCACAACAAAACCAGCTGATTTGGAATGTGACCAGAATGTTTGGTTAACACCCTGCTTTGAACCAGAAAGAATCTGGTTTTTCATCTTATTGAAAGAAGCTCACCTAAGCAAAGAACAGTTTTGACAGGGTTGACAAGTTCCCCTTTCTGCCATTATAAATCTGGACTCCTTTACAGCTCATGTCCTTCTGTGGCAAAACCAGCTCCCATCTTACAGCCCTCAATGTGGCTCAGGCAGGCAGCTGGATCCATAAATCCATCTCACTCCCCAGCAGGTTATCATCTTTGAAAACAAATTACCAGAAGATGGCAACAAGTCCATTGAGAAAACAGACAGAAATTCAGGCTGTGAAGCATCCTGCCTATCCAAGCAGTGTTTGGACTCAAACAATGGTTATAAACCAGAAGGTCAACATATTAGTAATTCCATCTGTGTGCCAGGAGGGCTGCAGATCACATTTAAGCATTTCCTGAAAGGCTGAACTCTCTTCAGAACAGCTACAAATGCTTAAGAACATATCCAAAGCAACGGTCTGGCTAGGGGTACTGCAAGGCCTTTGTGAGAAGCACTTTTAAAGAAGAGCTTGAGAAGGATAATGTGGCAGCAGGTTCAGAATGGAGTTTCATCTTGAATTTGGAAGGGCATTAGGCTCTGTCTGTCAGCATCACCCTTCCCTTCCTGTTGTTTAACTCTGAGCTGGGTTTTTTACAACATGGGGATGATTTTACCTGATTTTACATGCTTCAAACCAAGTATTTAGGCAAGGTTCTGCTGCATCCTGTATGTGTAAATCCCATGGCAGATGCAGACACGTGTGGAGACACAGCAACAGTTTCCAAATTGTGCCTTGTGAGCAACTGGGTTTTTCCTGATATTTCGCAGTATGAACATTTTGAGAAGAAAACACTGGAGTTGGGGAAACTGTAAAGGGAGATGTCTGCAACTCTCTGTAGGTCTGTCTTTTACAGAATAATCTACAAGATTAAGTGCTTGTGAACAGCTTAATTACAGAGTTCATGGTATAGAGTTTCCCTTTCTGTAGAAGCTCAGCTGACCCATGCACCTGTGTTCTCCTTCCCTTAACAAAATGTCCAGAGGAAGAAATAGTTGCCAAAGTTAAAGTGAAGTAGTCCATGGGACAAGCTTCCTCACTGGTTTTCACAGCTACAGAAAAGACAAAGCAGAAGGTGGCATGTAGAGAAACCTTGCACCTAGGCATCTGGTATTTCCCATTACTTGATTTCTTTGTCTCTTACCCACTGGATTTTCTGAAGGCATGGAATGGGACCTAAACAAAAATAGCAATACCAGGGGTAAGAGGAATCCACTGGTCGGAACTGGGGGACAGAGCTTCTGAGCAGTGTTCACAGCTTGGCTTCTGAATCTCTAAGTGACCTGAAATTAATCACTTCTCTTCTCTGTCTCAGTTTCTTCTCCCATAAGAAAGGAGGACACTTGTTTAGTTGCTCTGTCTCCAGGGGCTGTTGTGATACATAATTAATCTTTATAAATAATTTACCAGTCTTTGAAGTAAAAGAGTTGTATTTACTGGAGAGTACAGAGCAGCAGGAACAGAATAAAACAAATACCATAGAAAAATCATGTGAATTAATTTCTAACTATAGTTAGACTTTCTTCCCATGTCATCTGCAAGGATTCTGCTGCATCTTTTGGTACTATGTAACATGCTGCTTTTGTTCTGTGTCACAGTGACAGAGGTATGGCTGCTCAGCCAGAAGAAGGAGCTCAACCTGGGCGTCTAAAAGAAGTCAGACTTGAAGAGAGCAGTGACACAGAACTCAAGAGAAATGTTGGGAATAATGAGCTGCCATGTCTCAGTGATGGTGCTCAATGGAAACAGTGTTTTTATGCAAAGGTACAGCAGAGATGTTTGAGTCTGCAGGAGACAAAGGTGAAGATGATTCTTGCACAAAAGGCAAAAGAAGAAAAGGTGAAGAAGAGGGAACCCTGTGACTTGCTGACCAGAGACTGGTTCAGTGAAGTGAAAGTGTCACTGGATTCTCGCATCTATTTGCTTGAGAAACTCCTACCTACACTAATTCCAGGAATGGAAAACCTCTTAATGGAAGTGGAAAGAAAGAACGTGCTTGCACAAGATGAAGAATCAACCACATTTAACCCCATTAATTTTCTTGGACAATATCTGAAGAGACATAACCCTCACTATGGTATTGCTACAAAACCAAGCCCCTACCTGAGAGGAATGGAGATGGTCACAGAGGAGCTAAAAGCTCAGGTGCCAGGTACAGCACTAGAAAGGTGAGAGAATTGAAAGTGTGGCTGGTCACAAGACCAGAGCTAGTGTCTTGGTCTCTGTTTTACAAAAGGAGTGGTGTGACTGCAGCCTGGCTGGCAAACTTTCAAACAAAATGAACCTTATGGAGTTCAGTGCCAGAGAGGGTAGTTGTTTTCCATAAAACCTGAGAAGCAGGACAAATGCCAGAACATGTCACACAAAATTAAATACTAGTTAGTCCAGTTTAAGGCAATATTTTGCCCTTCACAAGTATATAAATCCTCTTTAGACTCTATCTTAATTACATATGTGGAATGCAAACTGCGTTCAAACTGGTCTAGCTTGGTGACAGCAGTTCCTTAGGACAGGTGTTAGTATCAAATACCTCTTCAGATAATTTCTTCTGTATCTTCCAAACTTGATAAAAAGATAACATTTTTTACCTCCTAAAGGATGATTTATTTTGACCAAACCAACAACAATATTGTCCTGGCACATTGTAGAAACTCCTTCTCCTGGGATTTTTACTGGGGCTTTCCCATCAGCTTCTTTTTCCCTTTAAAGTAGAAACTGGTTTATATTTTATTATGTTGTTTATGTCTGGGAGGTATTCTAGGCTGCTTACTTGAGTATAATATTTAATGAATATTGGAAGGGGATCCCATAGCATCTTACAATATACTAATGTTAGGATGTGAGTGCATTGGGTGAACAATAATGCTTTGATTTTCATTGTTCTATTCAGAAAAATATAGAGGTGAACATCTGTGTTTATAGATGACCCAGAGGTGATTGTGAATGATGTTGAAATTACTCATTCACTACTCAATCACTTTATTCTAGATCTGTGTTTGTAGAAGAATGACTTCTGTGTGAGTGGCTGTCTCTCCTATTTGCATAAATAGCACATGCAGCCTGAAAATTGGTTTCAGGGTTTCAGCGTCAGGAATTAAGGAAGTAAAATGTTGACATGTCTTGGGCATCTACTCTAAATGAAGCTAATTGACATTCCCACTATTATAATTAATAAAAGAATATGTTATATCTCTCTCTACTGCTCTGACTTCGTCTCTCTCTACATTTCTAGTCTGATAATGTTACAGTTCATAGAAAACTGCCTTCTGTGAATACAACCAGTGTGATTCCTGGATTTCATACAGTCACTTACCTCCTTTTTCCCCACAGATGAAAATAATGATAACTGACATTGTGGTCAGCATGTAAGAGCTCAGCCTTTTGGTTTTTCTTCATAAGCAGACATAGAGTAGTACAACCAGAGATGGTAAAAAAAAAAAAAAGAATAATCAGTTTTATTTGTTTAATTTTTATTTTTTAAATGCCAGTCCATGGAAATGGGGAAACCTCTTCTTTTTCAGTGAACTTTCACTCTAGAACAGACTGTTCTAGATGCCAGCCTTGGCACACCTTTGTTCTGCAGCCTGTTTCATCATTCATATTTCTTCACAGACGGACACCTGGATGCAGGAAGCTCAGAACAGTATCTCATTTTTATTTTGCAAAAGAAATTAAATTCATAAACGTTTCTGGGTTTTGGGGCTAGTCTCATTTTTATTTTGCAAAAGAAATTAAATTAAAATTCATAAACGTTTCTGGGTTTTGGGGCTGGTATTTTTTGATTTTGGGGTTCTGGGTTGGTTTTCTCCCCCCCTGCTAGAATACTCTTATGTTTCTTTGTGAATTAGAGCTTATTTCTGGAGAGGTCAGAGTTTCCTGCAGAATGCAAAGTGTTGCCTACCAGTGACATGTTACTTGGCCTTGGTTGTTAAGTCCATGTTTACATTTGGAGGTTCTCTATTTGTAGCTATCAGAGCTGATGCAAAGGAAGTGACTATCAAGACTTGTAGAAACCAATCCCTCTGCAGACAGCACTGCCAGGGGGTTTATGCAGCCATAGCTGCAGCAGGTTTTGCATATCCACTGGTACTAGTATCATGGGATTTGCATTCACAGCAGCTCAGGATTTACATCTCTGTGATGGCTGTGTTGTGGATTTGCCAAGGGTTCTTAGACCACAGCAGCACAGAGGATTTTACAGCCATCATGTGAGTCACTGGCTTTCTAAACAGGAAGAAACTCTTACAAGAGAAATGCCAGTCTATGCTTAGATTCTCTCACATAAGCACCAGAAAGATGAGGAGTGAAATTCTGTCCCCAGTGAGCTCCCAGGAGCCCTGACATGACCTTCAGGAAAGGCAGGATTTCACCACAGGTTCTCCTGAAATCTTACCAGTCCTCAGTGAGCTCTGGAAGGCTTCCTCCACTCTCCTTAACTGCCACCTGACTGGGAGTCAAGGCATGCAGGAGAACAGATGGGAGAAATTCCTTATCCAGATGGATTGATACCTGAAACAGAGAGTTTATTTGTCCAGGGATGGCAGTGCTTCAGCCTGAGTCACCCATCCTTGTGTGGGAGGGCGGCGGCTGTTTTCCTGAAGGAACATGTTTCATTCTGCAGGGAGAAGTCACCCTCACTGCCATCTCATCTCATCTCTTCTGGAAATGTCTAATACTTCAGTGAGCTCACTTTGAAATGGTTGCCTGGCTCTGTTCTAGCCTGTTTTGCCACTATTGTCTAGGAGACATTTTGTCCCACACCAGGGACACTGAGCAGAGGATGCAGCTGCTGGTGTTTTAGGACCTTAGAAATAAATGCAAAGCTGCAGCAGGTGTAGGTGCAGCACCCAGTGTAACTGCTGCCCAAGCCCTTGGCAGCTCCTGTCATGGCCTTAGCTCTGCTTTCAGCTTGCAGGCCACTCCTGAGAAGGAACTGTAGCTAGAGATGGTCTGGGTGTCTCCTTCTGTCTGTAGCATACATTGGAGAAAAATCTGTTAGCCCAGCTAGCTTGGTACCTGCCTCTGTGCCTGCTCTTTGCTGTGTCTGTGAAGGAGGCAGAGAAAGGGCATTATTTTACCCTTCCCCTGCTATCAAAGTGCCAGAGGCTGAGCTGCCTCAGCTGGCACTTTTGCAATGCCCACAATTGATTAAGGGACCCAGTTATTCATTAAGAAACCTCTGTGATAAATGGCCATGAAAGACAAGCACCTAGTGGTAAAACTGACTATGATCAAAGTGTATTGCTGTGACATGTTAAACAGGGCTTTATATTTGTTAAAATAAGCATAATTGGTTTATTATTTCTAGGATGACCCTACAGCAACAGGAGAGAGCAGGAACAGGATCAGCTCATCTTCACAATAAGTGAAACATGGGGAGAAACGGAAGCAGAAATAGCTAGTTAAAATATAACTTCTGGCCTAGTGTGCTCTCAGGTACAAAATAGGAGCAGTTCCCTGTGCTCTGAGTCACTGCATAGGGTGTAGGTGAAGCTGCAGAGGTGAGCAGGGCAGCTGCTTCAACACAGAGATTCCAGCAGCCTCCATGAGCAGAACTGTTCTCCCCAGATGAACTGATCCTTTGGCTTTAAGCATTTTGAACTTCCTAAACATTTTTTTCCAGTTCATAAAAAGAACAAAGTCAAAACCAAAGCAGATCAGATCAATTTTATTCAGTTCTTTTGTTGTGTAAAATGGAGATTTGGGGAAAACATTGCTGGGTGATTAGAGAAGCAAATTAAAATGAGGGAAGAAGAAAAGGAGGTACCAAGCTTGCAAACTGTGTGTTCAAAATTATGGAAAGGTTGGTGTATTATCCCTGTCCTAAGGCAGTAAGGACTTCATTGTGTGAGACTGCTTGAGAAATTTCATTGAACATTGTTCCTTGGCAGTGAAGTGCCCGTGTGAAATGGTACTTAGGCTTAGAAACAAGTGCATACTGATGCAATTTTGTTGGTAAATCAAGTGTAGCAAAATT
>NW_009952560.1:3849626-3870775 GCF_000747805.2 Chaetura pelagica | reverse complement strand
CTGCTGAAATTGAAAGAAAACTGAAGGACATCTAAATAATAAATGATTAATGGCATTGTAAATATGAAGGTAAAATTCATCACTGTTGAAACTACACAAACTAGGAGAGCTGCACAGATCATTTTTCCTTAAATGTCTGCTGTACACTCTGCAAGAGACTCTGTCCTCATGCACATATCTGACACTCAGAGGTTATTTATTCAGAAGCAGAATTACACTGGATTTCAGGAAATGATGCATGTCAGAATCTAAACACTCTCACCTCCTTGGAGCTGCCTTCTGAGAACACAGGTTGCTGATATCTAGTCCAGTGGTCACACTAGTCATTCTTTGGAAAAAAATATGCTTGTAGTAGAAGGACAAGAACTCCAGTAAGAAGTTATTTCCTTTCCTTTTGTTCTTCAGGGTAGGCATAATCTGTTTTAAATATATGTATGATGGTATCTTTCTAAACCTTATTCCCATGTCCTACAGACTGGCCAGGATGAAGATTGAGGCAAAGAAACAACGTAAGGAAAGGGAGCAGGAGGAAAAGATGAAGTCTAGGATAAAAGAGATAAGAAAGGAGGAGCTGGCCATTCAATTCAAAACGTGGAGAGTGGATGTCAGTGGCAAAATACCCCTTGCACTGGTAACTAGGGGAGCTGAATGTTGGATACATACCTCAGCAGAGCTGGTTATCCCTCAGAATCCAATTCAAAGGGCCCAGGGCAGCCACTCTTACTCTCTTGTGGCCTCCATGAAATCTTTCTACCCCTGTGACTCATACAAACAGATTCTGCAGCTCATAGAAGATGAGATTTGCAGCAATTCTCCTACATCTCTTGGTACAAGCATCTTTCTCACACTCACACAAGGGCCCTAGGAAATTGTCCTGTGGTTACACATAGGACAACACAGGCAAGGTCCACATTTAACAGGCCCTAACCTCTGTGTGGTAAGGAGCATTGCTGGCCCATAAGACTAATTATTCTGGGTCATTTATTTTAATAATTGCCTACTGTTGTCTGCATGAAACAGGCCTTTGACTATTACCCTGATTTGTAGGTTCAGAGTGCCCTGAAGTCTTTTCCAGAGTTCATTCCTTCTACTCCCATAGAAGTGATAGAAGGTAAGTTTTCAGTGTCTCCTTTATTTTTATTTCTGTGGTTTGGATTCTGAGGCAAACTGTGGGATGGGATGAGCAGGGACCCTCCAGAGTGCATTGCTGCTTGCAGCTGAAGTCACCTCTGTCTGGAGCCTGCCCTTGCTCAGCCCTTTTTGTGTTGGGGAATTGTTCCTCTGAGTAATCCCCCTGGACTGGCAGCACATTGTGGGAATGCCAGACACAGCCCTGTGCTCCTGCTGTGCTGACTGTGGGTCTCCAGTATGAACAGATACTAGGAAATGAGGCTGAGAAGGAAGTTTCTGTCCAGATCTTTGCTCTACAGGCAGTGGAGGTGCTTCATGTCCTATTCCAGCAACAGTCCAGCTCCATGTCTTAATGTATTTAATTTAATAGTATCCAATATACACTAATGGAACATTAAGCTTTGTTTTGTAGTTGAATAAAGATAATGTACAGCTTAGGAATGTCTTAAGCAACAAGAGAGAAATGCAATCTATGGTGAATTTTCTCTTTATTCCTGATATATTGTAGAGGAATGAACAGGAAAATAATCCCAAAAGAAATGCCATGTCTCAAAGACCTCATTCAAAAATCTATGTAAACATTTTACATACCTCCTCAGTTCCATTATAGCAGCCCAGAAGCTGACCAGAAGATAGTTTTGAATATCATAATCAATAAAAATATTCCCACAGAGCATCTTGGGAAAATTACTGACTTTCGAAATCTACTCTTGCAAAGCAGAAGCCACGTCCCTGGAATGTTAAGGCTGTTTTATCTGTTTGTTAAACCAAAAATGACTTCTTTCTTCACATAATTAGCTGTAAGCACAGTTAAAACTATTGCAATTTGCACCAACATATGTCAAGATTATGACCATACAGTTCTGAAAAGGTAAGTGCAGATTCTCAGTAAGAGAAATAAGTAAGAATCAGATTTAGGGAGCCTCTAGAGTTAGATGCTTCAGCTATTGTGTAGGGTAACCTCACATAAATGTAATCCACCATGAAAAGAGAGTCAATGAAAGATAACAACCAGCAAAAAATATGTACAATATGCAAAACCACAACTGTTGGCTTTCTAAACCAATATCTCTTCATTTTTTACTAGCAATCTCTGTCAGGAAGCTGAAAATTATGGACACGTTGGAAAAAAAAGTAAACATAGATCAATTCAAAGAGGTGAGGAATGAAATAAGAGCATGTGATTCAGAGTATCATGTTTGTCACAAAGTAGTATTATTTCCCTGGAGGCAGCTAAGATGAAAAAGTGAAGGGTTTCTCTTCTCCAGCATCTCAGGTAACTGGTTGCATCAGGACATTTCACATCCACGTCCATATCCATCCTCTGCTATCACAACACTTCCCTTCTGGCCAGCAAGGGGGAAGTATTTTGCTTTCTTCAGAGCTGCAGCCTGTACCATGCTCTGAGAAGTTACTCTAGAAGCAGTGGGGTTTAGGACACCCCTCTCCATTCCCTTCTAGGGTGTCCAAGTCCTGAGAAACCTGTGAGCTCAGATTTGGCCTTGGCTCCTCAAGGGAGATTCAGTGTCCCAGTACAACCATTAGCCTGAGGTAATTAGTGCTGTCCCCAGAGTATTGTTATGTCTGGTTAAGTTCTATTAACCATAGTAAAAACAAACAAGTGATGAACTGGGATGAGAAGCTCTAGTGTTTTTGCCCTGGACTCTAGTCTTCATCAATTTGGAAACAACCAAATCAGTTCCAACTGTGTTTACTGAGAAACTCTCCAGGCCAAGACTTTGCCAGCCATTTCTACCTATGACAAAGCTAACTTTTATGGCTGAGTAGTTAACCCTGGGAAAAGGATATTTAGAATAGAAATAATGACAGACTGTCAATTGCAGCAGTGCTAGTGGGTGCTGTTACAATAATTAAAAACAGAGTATAAAGCAGCTGTGCAGAGACTAATTTCAAGCAACCATGTGTGATGTTTGTGCCTCCTTTGCTCTCAGGAGTCTCACATGTTTGGTATTTTGTACTGGGATGCATTTTTATGATAACTTGTTGAAGGCTTTTATAAGCATGAAATGAGGTATTTTTAATTTTAACCTCAGAATTACTGCATTTAATTAAGAAAACTACTGTGGATAATGGGAGCCCAGAGAATTGCTTTTGTCACTGAAATGAAGCATCAATCCATAACCTGTATGGAACATGTAGAAGCACTGCATGAATTCCTGCTCCATTAGCATTAGAAAAATATTTTACAATATATTTTGTATACTCTTTATTTTAACTCAATTAAAAATATGACATGAGAGAGCAGAAGTACAAAAGATATGGACTGTCAAGCTGTGTGATTTACCAGCCCCTGCAATGTTGTTCTCAGAATATATTCTCTGATGCTTTTTCCAGTCCAGTTTTAATTGAATCAAATGATGAGTCTTTCATCACTTCCCTTGGGAGCTGTTCCATAATCACAGACCTTGCTCTCAGCACAGGGCTGTTTCTCAGCTATAATTTACCTCTGTGCATCACTTTGCATCATCCACCAAAACAGAGATGATCTTTCTCCACACAGGTCTAGGCTCTTTCACATGTGGAAATCATTGCTTTTTAATGGACCCTAAAATTAAATGGTGCTTTTTTCCCCCCTTCAATTCAGTGCAGCTTTGGGTTACCTAAAGGCTGTTAGAAACTCAGCAGAGAGACCTCACACATTGTTGCTGTTGCTGAATTTCAGGGCTGTGGGTTTTTTCTGCAGAAATGCAGAATTTGTTGAATTTTTACATCCTTCTCAGCAAGCTCATGGGGTCACTTATATTAAAAGCCTTTAAATCCCAGAGACCAGTCCTTAATAGTTTATTTCACAGGCTTTGTATTCTAACATGCAGAACCCCCTCCAGCCAGACACAAAGCTGTTGACCCCCAGGGAAAAACTCACATTGCCCTTGTAGGGCCTGAATCAGGCTTTAAAGGTTGGATTGTTTGTCAGGGTTGCATGTTGATTTCCTTGATTTCTATTGAGATCAGCAGGCAGAAAATGCAAAGGTCCATGGTTATTGATGATGTGTTCACAAACTGTGACGAGGTCTCACACTGGATAGCAAGAAGGTGTGTCAGCCTTCTTCTGATGGATGTTAAAATCTCTTGGTTAATAATAAATAAATGAGTGTTTATTACGTGTGCAGTGCTTTACACACAGCAGCTAAGAAAAGCTCATGACTCTGTGATAGTTCCTCCTGCCCACATAGCCAAACACTCTCCTCAGGAATGTTCTGTGGAGCTGTTAGACAGCAGCATTAATACAGAAGCCCTTGGATGTGTCATCAAGATGACATACAAAACAACAAGTTGCTTGTCCAACCTGCCTCCTCCCAACTGCTGTCATCTTTAAGGTTCATCTGTCACTGGGCTCTGGGTTGTAATAGCTCTGAAAAGCTGGTAGATACACGTAGCCCCAGATCTGCCACCTTCTCTCCAACCCACCTACATCCTCTCTCATTACGCTGAAATGCAGAAAAAACATGACATTGTGTTAGGAGTTCTGCTTCCCCACCAGCCAGTGCTCAGCCTGTTCACTGCTGCTTCTCTGCTCTTCCTCCCTTCTCCACTTGTCCCATATACTCAGAAATTATGCAATATAGACATGAATAATAATAACATATGTTAATATTTCAGTTTGTTAATGCCTGTGCAGCATTTCAAAAAGCCCAGGATGTCCTAGCCCTTATGTCAGGTATCCACACTGTAAAAATGGGGTAATAGGAACCATCCTGTGCTTGGCAGGTTCCTCCTTTTCCCTGTCTGGGCTCCCTGTTCTTGTGGCTGGCTCCAGAAACCTGCTGTAATAATTCAGTGCAGGCTTTGGGATTGTGGTTTGTTCTGATGGCCATTATTATTTATGTCATGCACACCACATTTTCAGAACCATATTGCTTTTACTCATAAAACCCACATGGCTATAAATCCAAAGTGTTAAAGTGTCTCCAAGGCTAGAACTTAAAATAAATATCAAGTCAGTAGTATTCCCAGTGTCAGAGGACTTGGGTGACAGCAGGCACATTTTCTAAAAGTTCTTTCCTTTTTTTATTGTATTCAGACTGATTCCCTAAACACTGAAATTGTGGGCAATGGACATTTTGTGGTGTTAGAGAATTGAGTGACTGTCAGTTCTGCAAGAACTAATGGCTCAAAAATGCCTCCCTTGGAGTAAAAGTCAGAAATACTAAATGCTGCAGAAAACCATGGAGAACTTCTCTCTTCCCTGAGATAACCTAACCTAAGCCATGGCATTTCCTAGGAGGGATTCTGATCCAGCCTCTAGGAACCACTGAACATGAAAAGTGAACTGTTCACCATGCATTTGAGCAGAGCCTGGTGCAGCAGGGGCCCAGGCTTGCCTGGAGGATATTGCTGCTTTGGAAAGAAGGAACAAAAGCAGTGTAGCACCCACACACCAAGTTTGCAGAACATTTGCAGATTAAACTACAAATTCACAGATATTTCACTGCAGGCAATAGATTTTTAAGAGCTCAAATAAAGGTGAAAATACCTGAAGAAAACTAACCATTGACACTCCTGCTTTCTCCCCACAGTATGTCTATTGCTTCACTGAAAATTTTTCTAATGACACGTTCCAACAAATGCTGAAGCACCTCTGCCAGTGTGCTGATGACTTCCAAAGAGCAATAAAACATGATATGTGGAGGCAAATGTTTGCTGATCTCTTCCTAGATTGTGATTATGGAAAGGTAAGCAAAGCAGCTCTCAACCTAATTTCAATATGGTGATGCTTCCAATTTGGTATCTCTCTGGGTCACCAATTCCTTTTTATTCTCCATGACTCCAGATACTCATGTTGTGCTAACTCAGCTTTACTTTAGAGGACAGTAGCTGCTGCCTTGTCCTCAAATTCATAGTTCCTAGACACAGAAACAGCCAATAGCCTTTAAGCTGATGGCTAATTAGAAACTTTATGACCTAACGTAATGACTGGGGGCTGAAGTTTGATGATTCTGGAGAAGAAATTAACCATGAACTTTACTTCCTCTAGTCATTATCTGTTCCCAAAGCATGTTCAGAATGTTTGGGTGCCAATTTGTTACTCATCCATACTTCAGAAAAGATAACCTGGTATAGATTGACCTTAACAACAGTAACATATATTGCATTAATTATGTTGTATTAATTTGTTCACCTTTAGGGCTTCTATTGATAAATCTCATGGTAGTTTAAATTTTAAATGCAAAATAAGCTATCTTTACAACCTCTCTGGGAAAAGTACTGTGAACTTCAGCCCCAGTTTATGGGCAGGAAATTAAAATAAAATGAATCAGTTACGGAATTGGAACTCAAAAGCCATCATTTGGTTTTCAGCAGCTCTAAACTCCATCTCTCAGCTCCTGAGTACATCTGCATCCCCATTAAAAGCTAGACTTGTTAGAGAACCAGTAAATAGTAGAAGCTGAAGATTCAATGGCATAAGCTATTGCTAAAAACTTGGTCTTCACCCAAAAAATATGCCCCAGTTAGCCAGTTGCTGGCTACTACACAGCAAACAGTTGCCATAATCTTACCATTTTCTCCCCTGCATAACTGATATTTTGCACTCCCTGGTGATGTTTCAGCATGTATCCAGTGAGCTGTGCTCTGCAGTGTCATGCTCATCATGTCATTGCTTCTTAGAGAATGGAATTACATAGCAAGTTTCAACAGCAATGGTGTGTTTTAGAGACTAGCAGGCAAGCTGCTTTTTCAGGGATAGGGAACGAAACGTGTGTACTTCTCAGTTAGAAGACATTTCATTTTACAATTCCTCTTTCAAGAAGAGCTTCAATGTATCCTCCTGGGTAGAGTAACAGATAAAGCTGAGTCCTCTCTTTGCCCTGCGTTTTGGAAGGATCCCTCTTTCTCTCTCATGTTTGAATGTCACTTTCTTCCTATTATTTCTGTGGCAGTAATCACCATCTCCATGCTACTAATCCGAGTGGAATTTCAGAGGCAAAGAGCCAAAACTGCTAGCACAACATGACAGGAGGGAGCAGCCATCAGCACAGACACCAGCACTGCCCAGGAAAAAACCAGCAGAGCACCAACATGGGTGCTGTTTCTAGCCCCTGAGGCAGCCTTACTCTGCAAACTGAGTTCACTAAACTGTGCTGTGGACCACAGAGCTCTTCTAAACCTGTCCTCCTTTCTTTTGTGTAGCTCCAATAAGTCCTGCTGCACTGTACCCACGGGGAAGAGAAAAGATGCAAACCAAAGCGAGGACTCGCAGCAGCTGAATGGGATCCAGTACCTGTGGTGCTCATTCTGCAGAGCACAGCAGAGCAGTTGTTTCAGTTCCTCATTTCCATGTGTTTGGTAGCAGTTCTTCCAGTCTGCATGGTGAGCGTGCTGGCTGCCTCCCTGAGCTGCAATTAGGGCCAGGGAGCGGAGAGAGCAGTGTTTAAATTACAGTCAAATTAGAAGGTGTCCACATGATCATTATTCTGATTTCCAGTGCATGCATCCAGAAGGATGGCAGCTCAGCCACAATAGCCTGGACTCTACATTGAAGCAGAAACTTTCCAAGGCAATGCCACAACCCAGCTGAATCACTGCTCCAATGCCCCAAAAGGCAATAGCTCTGTTAATTTTAAGCTTCTTGTTTCTCTGTGCTCATGGGTATCAAGTCTAGTTTCTTTTATACATTATAACATAATCTACATTAATTTTCAGGGACTTTTTAAGCCCAGGATCTTTAAATGCAACTGAATTTAGTCAGAGATCAGTTTTCCAACTAGTGAAGCCTGAGACACTTCTGATCACCTCTCTTGCAGTACAGCAGCAACAAATCCTGCTTTGTCCTGACCTCTTCTGAGTGTCTGTTCTTCCCATCACGCTCACTAAGAAGCACATTGTGGTGTTCAAGATACACATATCACATCTCCAGAAAAACAATCAAGAGGTTAAACACTGACTTATTACTGAGTAAATGGCAAGTCTGGTTTGGTCTGTGTTGCTGAAGGAGTTACTCACAGAACATTGCTGAAAACAACCAAGAATCATCACCTGCCAATATTGAGGTGACAAGAAAATTGGCTCAACGTGTTTCAACTCTCCAGCCACTAAAGCTGGCACTAGTTAGAGGTGGAGACAAGTTTTGGGCAGCTGTACAAACACAGATGGCCTGCTGGTATTTACAGTGGATGCTGAACCTGTCTTGTACCAGAGGCTGACAGGCAGGAACCTTTCATCAGCCTCCTCACTGACATACCAAGTACAAAGCAACATGACCTTTCCTGGTGAACTTACGAATCCAGAAAGGTGGTGTAACTGGGTATGGGACCTTGGAAGTGGTTCTGCTGTTCTAAAGCTCCTCTCTTTACTGTGACATATTCCTCTCAGGGTCAGTTGTAAGGGAAAAGGTCCTGAAATAACAGGTCTCTGGCAAATCTGTATAGATTGGAAATTTTAAAACAAGGTAGAAAATATAACCCTAATTCATATTCAGTAATTTCTTGAAAGGAATTTACTATTTTTAACAATATATAAACCCAAAATGATTTAATCTAAATAATAAAAAACCTTTTCTAGAATCTGAGTTTTCTAAATCACCCAAGTATATTATTTGAACATGACAAAAAAGGATCTGAATCCCAAAGCCAACATTTTAATTTTCTTTTAAATAATATTTCATTGATTGATGTACCTTTTTAATGAAACAAAGCCTTGCTTTAGTGCTGCAGCCTTGAGGCAACCAGCAGATGATTGTGGCTGAGGAAATTAAAAGGGAAAATTAAGTGTGTGTAATGGAAATACTGACTGGAGAATCCAAATATTGTGCAGTGATCAGGTAGCATCTTCAGAAACACATTCTGTGTTTGTGTATCTACTAAATGGATGCAGAATTGGATCTAACATATTCAACTGAAAGGAGCAACAAACTTCTTCCGTGATTTCTTCAGCCTAAGGGCAGGAAAAGTTCATGAAGAATTAAAAGCTGGTGAATTTTTCATTTTGCAGCCCTTAGGAGCAAAATTTGAAAAGGAAATCAATAACTCAGATGGAAAGCTACTTGCCACAAATAATGAACTTTAGTAAATCTGTTCTCTAATTAACTACTGTATTTCACTAAGGGGAGGGAGATTAGCAAGGTGGCAGGACTGAAATAATGACAACAGGAATTAATCATAAAATGGAAAACTTGCAGTGGTTTAGATTTGCTTTTTAAACTCACCATTTCCTGATTGGAAAGAACCCATTTAATTGTCTTTTCCTGCTTTTATTGTCTATATACACTCACCCTGAGCAACGAGGACTTCATAAAATCTGCATGTTCCTCTGCACTGGAACTACTGATACCTCCCTCACCTCTAAGGACAAAAGTGTATGTTTTTTTAAAGGAAATTAGGGAGGTTATCATAATAGCTCAGGTTTTTGGACTGATTCCTTTCCCAGGCAGTTGCCAATCCCTCCTGCTTCAAAGGAAACGAGAGGACACAAAACCCAACTATAATGTGCACTCACTAACATAACACAGCACAGCCCATAATATGTGAAAATTGTTCCATAACACTTGTCAGGCAATGCATATTTGTCCTAAAAGTGTGAAATGTTGAATCTTTGATCTTTGCATGAAAATTCCTTTGACAGAAGTGGTTACAATCATCCAACTATAATTTGTAAGGAATATGCAAGAGGATGTGCCTGCAAAGCAACATGTCTGAGGAGTTCCAGCTAAGCCCAGAGAAGAATTTTTTGCCTCTGTGAAATAGATTATTTTCAATTTGTACTCATGTTCTGGTAATGGGTAATTTTCAGTCACAGGTAATTCTTAGCTAGCAGTGCCTTTGTAGTGCTGCAAATTTTGAGGTAATTCCCAAGTACCACAGGAAAAAAAAAGCCAATAATTCTCATCTTTTTGTCTAGGTTGGTGTCTTAGACAGACAAAAAACACTTGCCCTGCTGGTAGAATTCTATGACAAGAACCCAGGGGTTGCCAAGAGGGGATTCTGTAACCCAAGGCAGTGTGAGTACCTGGAATGTTTCATTTGTGGTTAAATCATTAGGGGGTCACATGATGTTGTACAGTTAATATGTGGTTTAGAAATGTTAGAAGCAATGAACAGAGCCTAAAAAAGGACCCAGATGGATGTGGTGACCTCTACACCACAGTTTGCAAAGATTTTGCAAATTGTGATGCAAGGTACAGAAATATTTCAGCATCCAAAACTTTTCCTTGCTGCAAAATTCTGAAGTACTTTTTGGAATAGGAATAAAGACAGACTGCTTGGCCTGAAACAACTGGGCTTTGCTAGTGGGCAATATTAGAAGTTAATTTTGTGTTTACACTAAAATTTCTCCAGGAACATGGCAAGATGAAAAAACACCACAGAGAATCATCACCATGAAAGTAAAATATTTCTAAGATACTGGACATTATTTAATTGCTAAGATCAAATGCAGGGCAAACAACAGCTTTTCTTCTTAGAAACATGATATTTATCTCAAAAGATGTGGTGTAATCAACAATAACAAGTGCAGGCCAAGACTCTATTTGGAAGGTTTGTGTTTCTGAGATGTGTGTTTTCAGAAGGTGCTTCCAGATAGTTTGTGTTTGCTAAGAAATATCTTTCTTCTTCCTTTTTTTTTCTTTAAATATTCTTATGCAATACTAGAGAGCAATAACAAACATACATAAAACCAATGGAAACTATCATCAATATTTTTTTCTATTTTAGGGCCACTAATTGAGCCACAAGAGATTGAGCTTGCTGATTTATGGGGAGGCCTTGCTGACCTGAAGGTTCGTGAGGAACCCAGTGAGAAGTCAGTTGTGTCTCAAACAGAAGTTTCTGAGGAAGTGGACAATGTGTCTGCAGTGAAAAGCACTGACTTGGAAGCCAGTGGTTTGGATGGAGGTGCAATGCAGAGTGAGGAATCCAGTTTTCAGGAAAACACTGAAACTGAGAAGCAAACTGACTCTGCAAGTGCAGACAGACAAGAGGAAGCTCTCCTAGGATCAACCTCTGCTGGGCACAGTCCCAGCAGAGATGGAGAACCTGCACCTGAAAAACAGGTGGAGAAAGAGGAAACTAGTCTGGGTAGAGAGCCTGATACAGAAACAAAGAGGGAAGATGATGTTATCTCAGCTGGAGAACCTAGCTCAGAAGGACAAGGCAGTCAGGAGGACAATCAGACTGCAGAGACAACCAACGTCGTTTCAGGACCAACACCTGAAGCTACAGCCATGTCCTCAGAAGACAAAGCTCTGGCAGACATGGATGCTCCAGTTGCAGAGGCTGTAAAGACAACTCCTACAGAAAAAGAGAGTTTTTCTGGGCAGCCTGACAGCCAGTTGGACCAGCAGACAAGCTCAGAGACAAGACCAACAGATGAGGACCTTCTGCAAGACCAGGGTAAAGGCAAAGGCCTTAGTCTTTTTCAACATATACATTTGGATTGGTTTAACTGTAGGTGTGGTTTTAATCCATTTCAAACATATTGAAAGTATGTGAGTGATTTCTGAGTAGATAAGACTTTGGTATCTTCTCATCGTGGTGTCTTCTGTCAGGGTCTCAGAGTCTATTCCTCTCCCAGGATGGCAAGTGAATCACTTTGCTGGTGATCTGCATTCAAGGCACTGAGCAGACACATTAATTCAAGTAGGGACTTTCTGAAGCAGCAGGTTTTTTATAATAAAGAGAAACTTTGTGCTGTGTAGTATCAGTATAACAAGACAGAAGCCTGAGCATGGTGAGCACAAAGATGATTTTAATGATTTTTTAGGCTGTGATTGTCCATAAGGAGATATATTAGGAGAACATATAACATGAATGTTTTATTTTCATATCTCACTGTGTTTCCAAAGGACTACTGTACTTCTTAGTTGTGTACAAAGGCCCCTGTTCTAGGAAGGCTGTGTTTGGGCAACTGTGTGTTTCCTAAGAGGCACTTTCTTCACCACACCAGAAAGACCACCTTCCTTGCTGGCTTCCTCTGTGAGTACACTCCTGTGTCTCTCAGTTTGAAGCACTGTGAGAACTGGGGCTTGACTGCCAGAGCAGTCTAGTGACAGTGCTACTACCTAAAGAGCTGTAAAGCTGATGGTACAGCCCACTGGTACCTACAGCTTTCTCTGGTGAACTTCCAGCATACAGCACTGCCTTGTCACTCAGCCAGTCCCTGGATACTCATCCCACATCGTTGGGGGCTTGAAGTGCTTCCAGCCTCAGAGCAGATTCCTACCCTGTCCTTGCAGAAATGATGGTCTGGTTGTATGACGCTCTCTGAGAGCAAGGTGGATGGAAACAAGCAGTTTGAATCCAATTTTGAGCAAATCTTGGGAAAGAATGTATTTTATTACTCTTGTTTAAATGGATATTTGTAGCTGGTTTAAGAAATGCAACATTCACCAGGTGAATTTCAGGAAGCAGCATTTCCAGACAGTAAAAATAGACAGCTACTGATAACAAGGGTAACTCCAAAGACACAGAGGTAGATTTTACATTTTAATCAGCAGGGTGCCCAGACTAGTAAACTCTGGCTCACGGAAGATTTCTTTTTAAAATTGCAGGTCCAGCATGCTCAGACAGACAGGATTCTCTAGATGAAGCTGACCAGGAGTTTGAAGTGCCATGGTCAGGTGACTGCTCATCTCAGCTCTTTTCATCTGCTTTAAAACTGTGGCTTGGATATGTGTACTGAAAGGCTTTTAGAAAAGCTGTATCTTGTGTCTTTGTCAAAACCTTGCATCATCCCAAGGTATGTTTTATCTTTCACCAGGTGACTTTCTGACTTCTGACCTAAATCACAGGTATGGAAGGAAAATTCCAGAGGACTGGAAGTATGCAAACACTAAATTCCCAGGTATTTGGTCAAAATGTTTTGTGTTCACTTGGGGACAGAGTGGCTGGCAGAGTCTTCAGACATGTCAGTACTGCTGAGAGCTGAAGGTTTGGACAAGAATAGAAACACTCATTCCTGAGGTTGACCTCAAGAGGAAAGCAGCACAGGCTTTGTCTTGGAAGGTCACTTGCTGTGTAACAGCAATATCAGCTCCCTTGTATTCAGTGATTTGACCTGGTTGTATGACAGCACCCATGCTGGGCTGGAGCATGAATCTGAAGAGATGCTATCAGAAAAGTATAAGCAGATTTAGGCTGTTGGTCAGGACAGGCCCAGTCCCTATCCAGCTGTGATTTCACTGGTAGGAAGCGCAGGTTTCTGGAGTGCGTTGGTACCTGCCACGTGGCTTTAGGGCAGCATTTGGCTCCCACAACACACTGTGCCTTCTGCCTTGCAGACCTGCACCCCCTCATGGCAGGGATTCAGGAGCGTTGGGCTTCTCCTCCCAGGAGTGCCTTCAATGAGAGCTGCCTCAACCTGCCACGGTTCGTGCACCTCGTGGAGACCTTTGTTGGTGAAGATGTTTCACTGCCTACTCTGAAGAGACTTGTTGCATTTCTCAAAGAAGGATACCAACAGACAGAAGAGGAAAAAATGGAACAGCTACAAAAAGTAAATATTGATAAGTTTTGCTGATCCGATCAAACAAAAACCAAGCAAATGCCCACAGACACTGACAGAGTCAACTTTCCATCTCATGCTGCCAGAGCTGTTCACTTGCAGCTTTGTGTTCTCTGTTCCTTCAAGAGACCTTTCACCCCTTTGTATTCATATGGACCCTCCCTCCCTAGCCCTTAGCTCTACCAGTGATGACAGATTCATCCTGGAAGAGGTTGCCTGTCTGTTCTGAGCTGGACTCAGTGAGAACAACAGGTTGATAGTTAATTGTGAAAGACCTAAAAATATTCCATTCTGCTTATTCATTTTTATAATAGCCGAGAACCTGATCTCTGACCTACTGCACTGGCACATGAGGTTGTGGATGTTTTGGGGAGGGTTTTAAAACAAGTGTGTTAGGTCATGCTATGTGCATGGCTGCATGTGGCTGTGCACATGCTTCTTTGTGTTTCAGCTACAAGGTGCTCTTCCCATGTGTTGAGAAAACATATTCCCCTTCAGCAATATGCTCATGCACAGGGTGCCCTGTATCATCTCAGAGCACAGATACATTTCCTGGTGGCTCTGTCCATAGTAGCCTCTCTAGCTTTATTTTTCTCAGATGTCTCTCTGGTTTCCCTCTGCTGCTGACCTAATTTGGGTGAGATATTGGATCTGACGGCTCTGCTGTCCTCATGCTGAACACAACACACACTGCCAGCATTTCAGCCTTTGAGAGAATTCCACTCCTTGTGCTGTGCAAGGACTGGGTTTGAAGGACAAATTGGACACGCATTTGCTTGAACTCCACACTCTTTGGGGCAGCACCAGCAAAAAAACAATGTATGGAAATACAAACCATCACATCTTTGGGTGTTACTAACAGGGCTGTGGTTAGTTCTTGCTGAGAAGACATTTGTATTCTGGGCAACTTGCACTGGCCTGAGTTGATCTCACCTTAGATCCAGCATGGGCTTTGTTTGCTCACTGGGAAATAACCCTCTGCTGTGCTGATTCTGCTTGGTAAAACTGAACTGTTGGCTGTGCTTAGCAGTTCCAAATAACTCTCAGGTTTAATGATTCATCACCAGGTCTGAGCTGTGTATTTACAGATCTGGCCTGGCCCACAGGAGATACTGTATTTTCCATATGTGTGCAGCCACTGAGCAGCACTGCCCAGGAGTTCCCAAAGACTGGCTGTTCCTCTGCTGCAGGTTGACCACAGCTCTCGCATGGCACAACGGAAACTGCTGCTGGAGGCACTTTTTGAAAAGTGGGATAAAAATGCATCTGGGCTTCTGAACCTGGAAGAGGTGGTTGCTGTTCTAAGCACACTCAAGGAAGGGACGGAAGAAGAAGCCTTGAGGAACGGTAAGCAAAGAGCTCCACTCTGAGAGAGTGATGTCAACTCAGTAGGTCTTGAACCATTCACCAACAGTGCTCATGAATTTGTTGGCAAGCACCAGACATTTTGTGTTTTTGCAAGCAGTCATAAGCACAGGTGGTGTGATGCATAAAAGGAACAGTTATCCAGACCTGCTGGTTACTCCACAGCTCCATCCTCTCCTCCTGTGTGAGACTCCCCCTGCATCAGATTCCCACTCAGAGAGGTAGCCCAGTGCTTTCAGAACATTGTGATGGGTTTAAAAAGCTATTTCAGCTGTAACATCCAATATGTAGTTGAGATATGGCAGTGAAAAACATACATAAAGCCTGAAGACACATTTTGTGCTTTTAGTCTAGCCTCTTTGTGTTATCCAGGTATTTTTAATAGGTACATTTTAATGTGCTGCCTGCAGGAGTGTATCTTATAGGAGAGAACTCCAGCTTTCCTTATGGATCTCAAATAGCCTTTAGCACTCCACACTGTTGCACAGCTCTCATGAATTAGACAACAACTTTTGAGTCTCCCTTCTCTGCTGTTTCATTTTTCCAAATAAACTTAGCAAATTTGGTCCTTGAGAGAGTAGAATTGGGTCAGACAGAAGAGCTGCAGGTTCACCTGGACCTGTCTGGCAGGCTCATACATATTAACATGTGGGCATTAGGTGAAATACTGTATTAGCAATTAAGAACATGTCTGCATGTGTGCTTGGGTGGAGAGGACTGGTTTATTCATCTCCATGCTCAACTTCATGTTGCTTGTTCTGCTGCACATTACTAAAAATGGCTCATTTTGTCAACCACCAAAATCTCTTTATCCTTTAGCTCACTCGAGGCAGCTGGTGGGGTGGGGAGTGCACTGGTGTGCTGCAGTTATTGGTCTCCAGGCTGCACAGCCACAGCAGAAATGGGCAGTTTACAGCTCTCTTTGAATCAAAGCATGCCAGAACACACTGCAGAAATATGGAAGGACATAGTCCCTTCTGTGAAGGGCTCATAAAATAAAGGACAAAGAAACAGAAAGATAGCACAGCAAAATCAATACCACCTACAAGCAACATCAAACTATTTCTAGCTGCTTCAACCTAATCTCTCAAAGACAGTGGGGAACAAGCAGCTTTGAGGGAAGGGCTCACAGATATTGCACTCCTCCTGAATGAAAACACAGACTGAAAAGTGGGTAGAATTATTTGATTTTCCTTGCAAGTGTAAAATTACAGATATGATGGGAAAAATAATCCATTATGCTGTGTCTCAGTAATGAAGGCACTGATCATGTCATGTTCAACTTCATGGGTTCTTTCTTCAAAGAGAGGAAAATGGGAAAATGTGTAGGTGAAAATCCCAACTTTTTTATACCATCAAAACATTTTCCATCCTAGTTCTGTCAGAAAATCAGAAATTAGATTTAATAATACTGGATGTTCTTTAGATGATGGGCAGGATAAGTCAGTGTTCAGAGTCAGCTCCACCACGAATGGGGCCATTTAGTACTTGCTACTAGTACAGCTGAAATCAGTGATAAAATGCCCCCTGAGTTCTGTGGGGGAAGGAGGAGACTCTCAGCTCCATAAACATCTGAGTCTTGGGTGCACTGGGAGGCAATCAGGGCAGCTCCCTGCCTGTTCCTGGGCAACATTCATCAAAGCACTTTCTATTACACTGTTCCTTATAGACCTCTGTGTGTATTGATCACAAAATACTCTGCTTAACAGCAAAGTCACACTTTGACCTATATATCTTTGCTTGCTTAGCTCTCTAGGAGGAAGCAGCTTGACAAATAAATCTCTTTCCTTTACTGCTTCGGGTCCAACTGGATTTGAAATCAGGACGCAGAAAAAAATGATGCAAGTGTTAGTCAGGGCAGCGCCAGGAGCGTGATCGGGCAAGCCCAGTTTGGGCAGAGCACCCAGAGAATCCCAGGTTTCATACGCCAGGAAGCTGCCTGCAACTTCCAAAGGCTGTGCAAGAGCACCCCCGTGAGCCAGAGCTGCTCTACTTCTAAACCTTGTGTTTCTATAAGAAGCTTTCCTGCTCCTTTTTCTCCACACCTACACCTCTTGGTGCAGTCCAGATGATTCCAGAGCACGGTTGTCCCCACCTCTGTATTACTTCAACAGAGCTTTTGTTTTCTTAGCTCTCCGTTTATGAAATTCAGCACTATGCTGAATTTCAACAATTATTTCAACAATATTAAACAATTAATGAAAGGCAAAACATTTGATTCAGACTGTCCCTGTCTCGTTTTCTGTTTTTTCCACTAGCAAAGGAACACCTCTGCTCCCGTTACCCACAGCTCAGCAGGGCAGGGAAGCTTACCCCAGGGGCATTCCAGACGTTCTTGGAGTTGGTTGCTTCTGAGCTCCCTGGCTATGAGGATGAAGTTATTGATAATTTGGTGCAATTTCTGAACAGAAGGGTGAAACAAAGTGAAACGGAGTGTCTGCGGAGCCTTGCCAGGAGGAGGTGGCTGCACAGTGTCCAGCAAGCAGCTGAGACCAGCCGAGCAAGCATGGAACCAGTTTACAAGGCAGTGTTCAGTGCCATCTCCCAGGTATGCACCTCAGGGAGCACAAGAGTTGCTTGTGTTGGGATTGTGACACTGACTTCAAATCCTGGTGCACTGGAGTGGAACTCGCAGGTAGCACGGGAAGCTGATCTGAGGCTGCTTTGCTGGTACTTTTCTGCTCTTCTCTGATGCTGAGGAGAGCCCGTGGTTATCCAGGGAAAGTCACAGGTCAGATCTGCCATACAGGAATTCTGGTTCATGCTCTGCCAATGCAGAAATAATGTCATGGATATTTATGTCTCCCTTTTTGAAGGGCTGTCTCAGGTCACATCTGGAAATCCACAGTTCTAGTTTTAGAGCTGCTGACTTGAAACACACCAGACTGTTTGAGACAAAGATGGATAACTTGTAGTAGATATATAGTTTACTTTTTAAATTGCAGCTGCAACTTTATATGTTTGTAGTCACCATTAAAGCCCCTCCCCAAAGCAAAACTTCTTGGAATTGTCTCCCAAGGGAAGTGGTGGATTCCCCCACAGTGAACAGTTCTAAGTCTCAGCTTGACAGGCTCTTGAGCCACCTTTTATAAACTATAGTAGCACCTAAAAATGTTGGACCAGATAATCTTTGAGGTCCCTTCTAACCTGGCATTCTATGATTCTGTGATTCTCTCATAGTACTTGAAGTGTTCTTAAAATATTTAGGTTTGTAGCTGTAGCAACTCTGGCACTTGTTTGTCTGATTTTTCCAAAGGAACCTCCTATTGGAGAAGAAATTCATAGGAGTTTTGCTTAGGCACAGGTTGTAATTAAGGATTATTTTTATAGGAACTGCTCCCCATTAGCAGCAGGAAAAATGAAATCAATTTTCCTTGCCAATCAAAATACAAAATGTTTTTGCTTGTAACAAAATACACGGGTCAGATGCCATCACAGCACAGACACATACATGTCAAGCAGTTGGTGCATGACATAAAACATCAGTGACCCAGAACAGCATCTCAGCAAGAATGAGACAAGTGCTAAGCACATGAAATACGTGTAATGGCCAACAGCTAATGCACATAATGTAATGGGAAACATTTGGTTGCTAGGATGCAGAAGCCTATGGGGATAACAAGAAGATCAGTGCATATATTGCCCTTCTGGAAGAGAACTAGCTCTCACCAGAGCGGGGACAGCTTCTCCTGCACTATGTGGCCTGTACCACAGATGATGCTCCATATGTTCTAAACCAAAAACTTTACAGAGACATGAAAGGAGTAAGGTAAGAAAAGCTGCAGAGAACTGTTCCTTTTTCTCAAAAATATTTGGAATGTAGGGCTACCAGGCTGTGCTTGGGGTGCACTGGAAACAGAGGTTTATAAAATACTCCAGAGAGGAAATCTCAGGGACCACTGTGGAATGATTGATCATCATATCCATGCCCTTCTACTTTGCATGGTCTACTTACAGCTGCTTTGTTTGGGATTTCACTGCTTTCCTTGGGGAGATTAGCTCACAAGCTAATGAATCTCATCCTTTAGCAAAAGTCTATTGGGCCTACATTTTCTTCTTTAAAAATTTATTCCCTTACACCAATTTACATCCCCAGGATATTTTTTGAGAACAATGCCTTTCCTTCCCTAGTGTTTACACTATTAACAGCTTTCATGCCTCTTTACTCCTCATTTCCAAGAGCTAGACAGATTTGATTCTTTCTTTACATATTACCTCTTCTAACTAACTGCTGCTTCCTTCTGTATCCCCTTTCATTACATTCATTAGCTGATGTTCTAAAAATGTCCTGAGGATGAAAAGTGCCTTATTTATTACCACAGTATTTGGGATGCAGGTGGTAAATGTGGTATTCCTGGCTGTGGCCAGAGTAAGGAGCTGACACCTTCCTCTCTGATGCCAAAAAGCAGGGAGACATAAAAGCTGCAGTATTTATTGCTTTGCTAAGGGTTTTCTGCTAGTCTTCAAAAACCTCCTGATAACTTTATTGTTCAGCTTCACAGCTGTGGAAGAGGGAAAGCCAATCTATGTTTCAAGAGTTCATCTCCATGGAAATATTCACTTCTGGAACAGAGACCGCCCAGAGATGAATATAAGAGGTGCATTCCTGGTCCTGCCACTGCATGATGCTCACTGGAGAGCCTTTGGCATTCTAGGACTTGACACTCTTCGGGATGAGTTTGAGGAAACCATCTTCCCGACCCATGAGATCATGTTCTATCAGGTGGGCACCATCAGGAAACAGCTGGTCAGACCACTCTTCAAAAAGCTGGGTAGGGACTGTGCAAATATTTGAGCTGAGTAAAAATCAGATGGACAGCTAAGGAAAGAACCATGGGGCCCTTTTTACTGTATCTAGTGCAACTGATGTGAGCAAAATACCTTATCAATATCTTATAGATTAGCATGTTCTCTGTAATTGATGATGAGGTATCACTTCATCAATAATTTATTTAAGTTTTTCTTGACTACTTGCAATTTTGTGCAAAGGCCAAAGACACCAGATTTTCTTTCCTGAAGCTCTGAACCTCATAATTGTGTTTGTTTCCATAAAGCAGCATGAAACCTCATTTCTTCTATGGTGGAATAATTATAAACAACAGCGGTCTAAGATTTCTTTGGGAAGCTCTTCAGAACCAGCCTCAGTGTGGATGCACTATCTGGGCAGCAGGGAGCGCAGCAAACCAACATTCCCAGTCAGCTTGGTTAAACCACTGAAAAACAACTTGGTCTAGTTTAGGACTTGCCTGTGAACCGGGTACTCTGGAGCTTTAGAGAACTATTTGATTAGGGACATTTCACAGTCACTTTTCAGCTTTATAAATTGTGGGTAAAGTAACTTGTTGCAACCCTTTCACTTCATTTTGCTGTGTGAATGTTTCCCAAACTTTATTCCCCAAGTCACTTCGAACTGTCTGGCTCATTTGGAGGATTCTGCTTTCACAGGGAGTGTCTCGTGCTTTCAGCAGAGCCTACCACCACATCTGCACGCTGGAAAGTCTTCTACAGATGACTGTTACTGCTCTGGAATGGTTGCACTCCCAGGCACCCAACATCCAGTCAGTTACTGCCTACCTGGTGGAGCCTGGCAAAGATCAGGTATGTGGAAGGGCCTGTGAAAGTCAGGGGCTGACAAGGCTGCTTCAGTGAGGACCTGCTATTTCCAGCTGCCTCTGATTTCCCAGTGGTTTTAACATAAAAACTGAAGCCTGCCTGAGAGTCTTGTGTCTGCCTGGGCAACAAAAGGGCTGCAAAGGAAGAGAGGGAAGGTTCCCTCTGTAAAGGAGGCCACTTTCCAGCCTTTTCATCCTCCCATGTAAAACAATTCAACAGCACTGCTATAGCCCCTTCTCCATGGGAAGAAGCAATATTCTCCTACTTCAGTGTTCATGGCTGCATAGCAACCAGTAGATCCAAACCCCAGATCCATCCATCCATGGGGCAGCCAACACTGCCAGTCTCTGCTAAAGCTTTGCTGTCTGGGACCTCCCCAAAAGGAGCTGCTTTTCTGTGGAGATTCTGTGCGGGTCAAAGTTACACTATTTTGATAGGAAAAAAGAATGTCCCAGCTAATCTATTAGCTCTTTATTCTGAACTAGTGTCAGCAGGCAAGATGTAAATGCAGCTCAAGAAGTGGCTGTTCCCAATTAGCTTGCAAAGGCAGCTGCCCTCCCTGCAGATCATACCCCAGTTGTTCA
>NW_009952560.1:3844565-3849437 GCF_000747805.2 Chaetura pelagica | reverse complement strand
TTCAGCAGGCACTTGGGGCCTGGGAAGGTTGTCACTTCACATGCAAGTGAGTTAAGAAGATGAAAAATGTATGCAATATTTAGGGCTGATCCTATGTCATCACAAAGTCTGTATGACATCTGCTGTAGCCATAATTCAACTGCTTCCTCTGATAAGCATGGTTTATGTTGGCAGCTTTCTGTTGTCATTCCAGGCCCTGCTCTGTTCCCTAGTTAGCTGCCTGATAGCCAGGTCATTTGCTCCCCTCTGTGCTTTTCACATGTCAAGGCAAGCTGCCACAAACATGACATGAGAAAAAGAACTGCAAGGGGATAGGAAAACGAGGGGAAACCTCTTCTTGGCCTATGCGTGTTCCTTAGTGTGGAGCCTGGGGGTGGATTAAGTTGTCTGGCTAAGGGAGGTCCAGAGCACATTCTTCATGCATCTTGAACAATACACTCTAGGAATAAAATCAGGCATTGTTGGGATGTGTCTTCAAAGCATCACATTGCACTTGAGTGGACACAGGAGTTTCATTTAAGAAATAAACAATTTCCTCAGTCTCCACACTTCAAAATGGCTGTTCCTTTTTTGGATGCAGCTAAACCTCCCTGTTCTCTCTGGCAGACTCATGGCTATGCTCTGCACAAGATGATTACTACAGATAATGCAGGACGAAAAGAAATTCATAGCTCTCCTGTTCTCCTCAGAAAAGAAAACCTCTTAAGGTAGGGTTCAGCACCTGCAAGTGTCTGGCTGTAGCTCCCCACTATCAAGGTTTCTGGTGCAGATGTGTGTGATACTGAATTGTGAAGGGTTGAGGAGTGTTTTCTCTTGGAGTTTAGGCCTGCAAAACCTTCACTTCCAATAACACCAGCTGAGCTGCCAAGCAAGCTTTACATCTGCTGTGAAGGGTTTGCAGGATTAGAGCCTACATGAAACCATTTGGTCTTTAGAATAATCTTTTTTCCTGGGTATATTAGTCTCATTTCATTCAGTTATCTGTTTCCTTCCACTGCCAAGGTCCTCACAGACTTGTCTTTTAAGCATATCACCCTTGTTCTCAAAGTTGCTTGAACAGTCATTTGCTTATTTACTTTTTATGAAACTCTTTAGAAGAAATGTCCATGAGGTTACAAGCACAAAACTGCTTTTAGAGCAAGTTTTATTAAATTCTTATGATTTTCTGCCATTGCCTCAGCTAAGGCTTTTTGTGTTCCACAAGGTTATTTTCTCCTTTTTGTATGTGGCTTGAATGATACTAAAAGCTGAGCATATGTTGTTAAACCATGGCAGAAATAAACAATGATTTAGTAATGTAATCCCTTTATTTCAACAACAAAAGATGAATGGCATCTTTCCAAAATGTGCTAAATAAATTACTCCAAGAAACCAGAATAGTAAAGTCCAGTACGTTTTCCTCTCCTCACTCTTGTTTCAGAGATTATCTGTTTAAGTGCATAGACAGTTCAGAGGTCATTTGCGCTTCTGTCTATGGAGAATCCCACATTGCAGTTCCTCTCCGTGACCTCTCAGGACAAGCTCTTGGCTTATATGATATCAGCATTGGACACCAGAAATTGCCACCTCAGGAACAAAAAGACCTGCAGAAAATGCTGAAGATGGCCCAAGCTGCCTGCTCTGAGATACTGAAGATGTCTTTAGAGGAAACAGAACCAACCTATGTACTGGGTATTGTGCATCCAGAGTGAATTAGTAAAACCACTTCTAAGTGTCTTTCCTACAAGTATGGAAATACAAATACAAACCCACAAACTACCCCTGAGCAAGCCTAAGTGCTTAGCAAGAGTACAGTTAAATGGAGTGTTTAGATCTTTACTCTGTTTCACAGGTATTTTGTGCCCAAGTCCCACTGAAATCAAAGGTGTGAAGCAAGGTGCTTTGTTGCCCTCAGGGATCTAGCACATCCTCCTCACAACTGCCCCAACTAAGATTGAGAGAATTTGAATGTCACAGTTCCAGAATTACCTGGATGCCTGAACCTTCATGGTCTCAGCACCTCTGCTTGCCCCTGAGGCAAGTTTTGTCTCCTTCCCAAGCACATACCCATTTTTCAAAGTTTCATAGGATACTTGAGTTCTATGCAAATCTCTCAGTCAAGGAGACAAAGAGTTAATCATAAACAGGGCCTTTCTGTCAATAATATGTCTTGAGAAACAGATGTTTCTGAGAAACTTCTTGAAAGGTTTGCTCTTGATTCCAGAGGCAGAGCAGACGGGGCGCTCGCGGCACGCGGGGATTCTGTTCTACCGGTTCCTGCTGCAGGACCTGCGGGAGTGCATCCGGAAACTGGGTGCTGAGCACTTTGCTGAAATGAGGAGCTATGCAGAACCACCAGCTCTGCTTCATAACATAGTGAAGGCTGTGCTGTTGCTTTTCCGTCCGGACTGGAAGGGCTCAAAGCAGACTGAGAACTGGAGTGAGTGTATCCTGGTGAGATTTCCCAATGTTGAGACCTTGTTTTCTGTTCTTCCTCCCCAAAGAAGATAGAGTGGAATTTGCCAAGGGTGAATTGGCAATTAAATTACAGATTTCCCATATGCTTGACTTTGTCATCTTTAATTCTGTAACCCTCTCCCCAGTGCTTCAGCACCACCTGACTCTTTGTTCTCTGCATTGCAGAAACTTGATGACAATTTGATTCAGGAGATTTATTGCTTTGATCCAACTGCTGCATTTGTGGGAGTGGAATCAGAGCTGCTGCTGGACTTCATCACTGGTAAATGTCAGAAACTAATGGTGAGATTACCAAACACAGCTCAGCAATTAAAGTGTCAGTGGCAACCTTCAGCACAGTGCTTTTAAGGTCCTTCCTTCAGAAATTAGCTTTGATTTCACAACAAATTAAACAACAGATAAGGGCTCTGCAGTCTTTTTTTGGTGAATAGAAGTCAACCTGATACATTTAGAATCAAAATTCACTGCCTTAAGGAAAGGGGAGCAGAACAGCTTTGAAACCTACCACAAGTGATCTCATTGTGAATCTACAGATAAACATATTAGGAATGATGGTTCTTTTGGCAAGTATATCTACTTCAGACCTTTGTGCCCTGCCCGAGGGACTGACCCAGCTTCAAACAGCAATGTGACTGTGGGAGGACAGTATGAGCCCTCCTCTTTGTAAACACCATCTGCCAGGTACTTAATATACTCACTGGCTATACTCAGGAGCTGGGCTTCAGTCTGTCTTTCTCTCTTTTAATAAATCTGAGTGGTTTTGGTGCCACAGCAGTCAAGAGGCTGTTATTATGTATAATATCTCTACAAGAGAAATTACTGTTGTTGAGATCTCTCCCTTGATGATCTAATTGCCAGACTGAGAGGCCTGTTCAAAATCAAATGTGGACAAGACTTCTTGATATAGCTGGGAATATTTATCAACAGTACCCTGTCTACTGATGACCAGTAAACACTTAATGCAGTCATAGTTCCTTTTCATGTGTTCTCCTCATACATATTAAACTAATTCAGTGGAGAGAAGGAAGCAGGCCTACAGCATCCAGTCTTCCTCCAGTTAGGGATGTAGAAGTAGCTAAAAGAATACAGCATTGGCAAACTGCTAGTGTGCTACAAAGGGTTGGTTTCCCAGGATGGAACTTATTTTAAGAGAGCAGTGTCAGAGTGAATGCATGTATAGCAGGCAGAGGAATTCCTTAAAAATGAACAGCAGTGTTCCCATGTGGTGTATGTTGGATAATGCCTGTATGTTCCATATACATGTGCTGCAATATAGAACAGAACACAAAACCACCTACACTCCAGTGAAACAGAAACCTTTAATGGCAAGATTCTGTGCTGACCTTTAACAGAATTTCATAAAAGACCTCTAAGCTTGGAAAAAAATCGTTTTTCAATTACATTTTTAATTATCAAGTGTTTAGCAGTAAAACACCACAGGGGACTTTGTGCAACAAGGGACCTATCACAACATAAAATAAATTACAGTGAAAAAGGCAGCACTCTGTGTTTCAGGAGCCACTGGCACAATAACACCGTGTGCTTTTCAGAGCATCACCCTGTTCCAGGGTGGAATTACTCGGGGGAAACCCCACTGAAGGGATGATCTTATTTTATGTCAACACTGGTCAGTTTTGACTTGGCTTCTGGAGTTTCCCCTCTCCTTTGTTGCAGGTGTCCCCAGAGCAGCAGTGTGGCAGCTCCAGTCGGCTCCAGCTGAGTACCTGTACCACTGGGTACACACCTGCCTGGCACTAGCAGAGATCACCAGGAACCTGGACAGTAACAAAGCTCCATCTTTAGCCCCTTTTGCTCCGACTTAAATCTCTTAATCCCTCATCTAACAGTGCTTCTGGTATTTGACAACTTTTATTCCATTAACTGTTGCATTATTTTTTTTTAATAGATAGCTATTAAGTATTTGTTCAGATGGTAGGAAGTCTGTGAGGGATTAAGGAAAAGCAATACAAACATTAAAGGAAACAACTTTGCTAATATAGATGCATCTACTACACTTTAAAAGCTTGATTGAAAGGTTTATTAATTCTAGTAAAGAAAAAAGATGCAGGGAAGAATTTGACTCCCAAGCTACAATGCTCTCATAAGTGACACAGCAAAAAATGTCAAGGCTCAGTCTCCGTGTTACTTTTTAGGAATATTTTTAACTAAACGTTGTTAAATCAGCATTTTGCCAAGTTCTTCTAAACACGTTGCAGGAAAAACTCAGCTTTCTCTTTGGGATAAAGCAGATCACAGCCAGCTGTGCTGCCGCCACGTCTCACCCTCCCAATAACGTCCCTGTTTTAGCAGGATCCCTTTTTTTCAATAAAATGTTGGGAATTTCAACTAGTCTTTCTTTCTTTGGGCAGCAACAAGGGATGGGGGGGGGGCGGCTCCTCACCCCCCGGGGGAGCG
>NW_009952560.1:3829458-3844153 GCF_000747805.2 Chaetura pelagica | reverse complement strand
GGGAGGCCCGGGGGCCGCTGCAGAGGGCGGAGACAGGCCTGTCTTCGGCCTGGGCGAGCTCGGACGGAGCAGCCGCCTGGGCCGCAGGAGGGGGCCTGGCGTGTGCCGGCCCGTGTGTGTCTCCGCGCAGCCTCCTCTGCTGGACTGGATCCAAAACGGTGTTTATTTAGAAACAAACAAACAACAAAACAAACCCGAAGCCGGTGGGAAGGCACCGGAGGCTGCTGCGGGGCTGCCAAGGGGTAGTTTTCACTCTTAGAATCCCCTCAGGGTTCCCAGACGGCCCGGGGAGGAGCTGCCGCCCCCTGAGCCCCGGCCCGGGGCGGCCCCGCTGCATCGCGGCTCCCGGGGCCCCAGGAGCAGGGGATGGAGATTCCGAGCACACCGAAGCAGCTCGTTCGTCACGGAGATGATGTTTTGCCTTACGGCAGTGTGGGGTTTTCCAGCTCAGTGCTACAGCCTGTGACGAACTGTTTACTCAGTGATGAACTCAGGGAAAGGCAGGGGGAAGAGAAAGTCCTGGTTTAGAGATCATCACCGAAACCACAAGAAGTGTTTCTCAGCACAGAGGCTGGCTGTGTCAGCAACAGAGTTCTGTGTGTTTAGTTCATCTGTGCACAACATAAGCTGACTGTAAATGTTGTCTTCTTTTGCTGTGGCTGTATCTGTGTGTTGGTGGTTTACGCTGCTGTGTAAAAGCAGCAAACTTACTGCCCCTGCAAACGTAGTTACAGTGTCTAGTGTAGACTAAGACTAAATTTCTAGAGAGGAAACAGTAGTAATTTATTAATTCTGCGAGGGAGGGAACATAGAGACCAGTGGGCTAGATAGATCTGTGCCCAAATCCCCAAAATTTGCATGGAAAAGTCAACAGTATCTATGGGAGAAGCTGACCTGTGTGCCCAGGCTGAGTGCACTGCTGGCAGTGCTGTTCAGTACTACACTTAATACTTCATGTTGATGTTGATCATTTGTTTCTAAAATTGTGAGGGATGGATTTTTGATCTGGAGCATGCTGTGTGTTTTGTTCTGAGTGATGTTAGTGGTAACTTTTATTTTTTTTCCCCAGATATGGGCTCATTATGCCCAAAAAACTGCCGCAGAAAAATCTCGTTTCACAGAAACTGTCAGTGTTTGCAGATGAATCTGATGAAGAGGTCAGTTCAGCTTTTTTTCTTTTCTGAAATTTGACACCCATTCTTCAGATTATCAATTTACAACCCTTAATGCCTGCATCAGCTGATGGCAGTGACACTAAGATGTGTTTTCATTTTGAATTGGGGTGTGAAATATGATTCGTGTTTTCTTTAGTGTGAGTTACATGAAAGTGCTGACTTGATTGTTAGTTCTGTCATCTCTTCCAACAGTTCATGACATGTCATCTCTTCCAGCTGTTTGCAAGAGTTAACAGTATCTAGCTTTTAAATAAATTTGCTGGCTAGCATTGATAAATATGTCTGCAAGTGGACCAGCAAACTCAACAATTGTATCTCAGATGTTAACCTTAAAGTGTAGTTATTAAGTGTATTTTATCCTTTAGCTCATTCACCCAGATTTGATGTAGCTGATGTATTATGTTCATGCTCACTATAAGCAAAAGCAAAGCTGTACAACCCAGATGTTCTAAAGAAAAAAAAAGGCAGGTAATAAGAATTATTTGTAGTTCTGGAAGTACTCACAATATTGGTAATACTAGATTGAACAATACACAGCCTTGCTATGATCAGAGTTTATTGGTACTGTGGGACGTATGACTGTATTGCATGGTGTTGATAATTGTTCTTTTCTCTAGTCTCCTTTAATTTTTATGGGTTTTTTAAAGCATTATCTTCAAAATACTGCTTTTCTACCTGTCCCAGTAGAGGGTGCTGGACGCTATAGAAATTACACTTCTAGATGGGGGGGACATCCAAGAACCAGGGTGGTGTATAGGCTGGTTGGATACCTTACAGAAACCCAACTTCTAAACCAGAATTTTTGAAGGATTTAAAGCCAGCTTCATAATTACAGGTGAAGAACAGAAGCTCAAATTTGTGGAGATGAACTCTCCACATGAATGGAACTTCCTGGACATAATGTTACAATTTCCTGTGTTTTATTGATCAGGAAATACCTCTGATCATTTACTAATAATGTAATTATGTGCATATTTCCCACAAAGCCCAGAAGGTAAACTTCAGCCTAGAATTTTAACATTTAAGATGTTGAAATTTAGAAATAGAACCTGTGAACAGAACCTGAGAACGAGCTTGAAGTGATCTGTTGCCATTAAACACTGCATGACAGGACTGGGAACCTTCCTGAGCGTGGGGCTATCTTGCATTTTTTCACTTCTCTGTTTTCTTTTAATATCCAAACATTAAAGCAACATAATGAATGGTAATAATAATGTATGATGCTGTCTACTAACTTTTACATTAATGGAGCAAGTATCCTGTCTTTCAGAAAGGCTGACAGATTCACTACCAGAGTCTCCTATAAAGACTCTTAGAAGTTGTCATGCTCATCAGTATGGTACAAACCCAGCAAAAAGTAATAATCTCACAACTGCCTTTATCAAATAAGATAATTTTTTTTAAAAAGTAAAATTACTTTATTAGTTCAATAATAATTTCAGAGCTTTTCAAGATAAGGAGCAGCATTTGGGAGGGGTTTCATTTCCTGTCTGCTACCTTATCAGTCAGAACTACATCTCAAATGTCTGGAGATTATGTATTTTTAACTGAACTCTAATAAAGTTTGTGCTGGGAAATCTGCACACCTGACTTGCTCTGTGATTATATACTAGATAGCAAACTTTTGCTTCCCTTTTTTTTTTTTTAAATGTTACTGTGCATATTTCATTAAGACTTTGCCTGTACCCTTGCTGAAGGAATTTCAGATAATTTTTTGCTGTGGCTAAGAACATTAATGCATGTTAGTTGCTGATGAAGATGATTAGTTAGTTCATAAAAAGCAGAACATCTGGGGTGGAAATTTTTTTTAAATACAGTCCTGACTGGGAAAAAGTAGACCAGGCAATTACAGTTACATCTAGCTAATATAGTTCTAAATTATTTGCCTCGTTAATGAGGAATTGTTGCTGTCTTTAAGAAGTGGGAGGAAGGTTGTTACCCCTAGGAAAGCCTGTTGTAGTGAGTGGATGTTACAGCAACAAACTGATATGTTGGACTAGATGTTGGGGTTGGACTAGATGATCTTTCGAGGTCCCATCCAACCCCTAGGATTCTATGATTCTATGTTAGAAATAAGTTTGCACTCTGGCTTACTGCTGTTTGTGATGCATCAGTTTTCAGTATGACAGAAGAGAAAGATTGATAAAGCATTGAGTATTGATGATCAGAGTTTATGGAACAGTTTTCATACAAAATAAGACCAAGTAGACTGAAGGATCTCTTAGAAAAGCAGTCACTGAGGAAAAGGGAGTGGGAACTAACTCAAGAGGATGTGTGTAAAATAGATGATGATTCAGAAAACACAAAGTGATTTTGCCATTTCTCATAATATGAACAAAGGGATATATTAGGGTATTACCAAGTAACTGTTTTAATGTAGACAAAAGGAAGCTGTTTTTTTTCTCCACATAGTGTATCATCATCTCATGGAACTCATTGCCACAGGATATTGTGGCATGGTCAAAAGTACAAATGGATTCAGAAATTATTAGTCAAATTAAGTAATGCTCTTGGTGCCAAACAATGGTCCAAGTGCCTCTTTGAGTTTGGGAAGTCCCTAAGCTCCTGGTTTCTGGAAGCTACGAGGGAATTCCGAGGAAAGCTAATTATATACATTACTTGTTTTTCATGTTTCTTTCTCGTAATGTTTTATTAGTAGCCATGACTCCTGTAGTGTATGAATTGAGATGAACCTGTTGCCTGACTCGATTATCTTTTTTTTCCCCCATGGAGGGTTGAGTCTCGTACATTTAGGGACTGTCCAGGTGCAGGCTGTAGTTGGGTAGTGCAGGTGACTATCAGGGCAAGCCCTAACAAGTCACTGCTAGATACATATACATGAGAGTGTAAGTAGCTCACTTTAAGATGTTGTGATGCCAAAGTGTTTGAATCCAAAGCCTAAGCTTCCGTATCTGATGTAAAAAGAATGAAGTACTCCCAGCAGAGTCACATCTCAGGTCTGCAGAGATGTGGTCACATCAGACCACATGTGGGATGAGATCCATAGAGACACATGCAGGTTTCTTAAGTTCCCTGAGCTTGCTGTGCAGTCAGTAGGGATGCAGGTACCTCTGGGGCACAGTTCACTTTATTCTAAAGTAAACACCTGAAGTCAACGAGATGCATTTTTCCCTGAAAGCGTCTGTTTCTCAGTCTTTAACAATGAAGTGCTTTGAACTGGCTATCTCACTGTAGGTGTAAGCTTTGCATTCTGTGACTGGCTGGCTCTGCTGCTTTCACTGGCTGATTGAGTAGAGCTCCAAATTATCCTGCTGTTGCTGTTCGGTCAAATGTTTTTCTGCACATCCAGTTAAAACTGGATGGTTGTAGTGAGAGATTAAAATCAAACTACATATAATCTGCCAGATGTTCCTGAGGCATTTAATTTCCCTTTAAAATGTATTTAACTTTAAACAAAGGTAATTTATTTGATGTGTCTAGTTCAAAGCAACATGTAGAGAATTCATAATGTTAAAGGGCATGGCCCTGTTATGGGTCTTTCATAACAGGTTATATTAGAGCAGAGGTATCTTTTGGTTTTGAAAAAGGAAAGGGGTGATGTCTTATGTTGTCAGGAAGTACCATGCCTGGGGTTTTGGTAGAAACCACAAATGCTTTTCCCTAGGAGGAAGGCCTTTTATTACTCCTTTTTTTTTCTTTTTTTTTTTTTTTTTTTTTTTATTTCCCAGTTGTGTCCCAGCTATCTTCATAGTCTAGTAGGACTCAGAGTCTCATTTCTAGAAGAGTTTCTTAATTTGCATGGGTTCTGGGTAGTTTCACAGGATAGGGTTAAAAGTTTTTCTCCTTCAAGAAAATATTAAACTATAAGCTTTGTGCTTCAGAAGAATAGCTTGACTGCAGGGAAAGAGAAAGTATGAGACAGATTGCTGAGCTTATAGGGCCTTTAATAAATGGATGGTTGATAAGTAAAAACAATACAAAAGAACGGGAAGTTCTCATCTATCAGAGCTCATAGCACAGCAGGAAATTGTCAACCATAAACCATTAGGGAAGGTGTTTGTTTTTTGTGAACTTACTGCCGCTCTAGACAAACAAAATTGCGAGTGAACTCCCCTACAGTCATATGTGCAGTAACCAGGATCATATATTACTTTTGTGTTTATGCAGTCTTTGTAGATCAACACCTTTCTTTCATGTAGACAGACAGGGAAAACATTATAAGCAGTTCTTCAAATATTTTGGTGGAATAAAGCTTGTTCTGTAAATATAACTGCAGAATCTGTTTTGTCTTTTACTGAGCCTTTGCTTCCTGGCATAATGCAGTGGAGATTCCTCACTGTTTGGGTACCTTTCTGTAAAACCAGTGTAAGAGTGTCTGAGAAAGGAATCCTTCAGTGATGACCCCTAGTATGTTAAGCAGAGGAGCCTTTTCTTCCCCAAGAGCCAGGAGGAAGTCTAGGTCTTGTGTGTAATGTTGGTGTGTGTTCCACTGCCAATTTAAAATAGCTTTTAATATTGAGAAGTTTATACCAACTCATTAATAGTATTTTTAAAAGAAAGCAGATGACATAAAAATTAAGTACAGTATTTTAAATATTTTTCAACATTAGCTTTTCAGGCTGGAAAGCCAGAGGTAAATACTAGATTAATAAAACCAGGATCCTTAGAGGTTCTTTTAAACTAAATAATCCACTATCTGGTTTCCCACCTGCTGAATCAAGCAGGCAGGGTGTCTGAGGAGATGACAGAGACAGAGGGCACAAAGTCACATATAATGAAACTCCATTCATTCTACTTATTCCCTGTTTCTGAAATTTACCAGTGAAAAACCCTTAAACTAGTTACTGTCTGTCATGTAGACAATTGTGGAAAAGCACTTGTCTTCTTTTCCTTGTTGACACATCTGCTATAACTGTAATAGCTTAAGAAAGAGGGGTCATGACACATTATTATATTTTAAACATTGAGTTAAATAAAAAGGCTTCATGTTCAGGGGATCTGTTTGAATTTACATGGTGCCAATTCTGTTTGATTTCAGAACATCCTAGTCTCTGCTGCCAAGCTCCATGCTAGTTTCAATTTTTAAATATTAAGAGCTGATTGCACATGTCTCTTTGCCTTTTAAAAATGTGATAGTGTATTAGTCAAAGTTAGAAAACTTGGGAACCTGCCAAAATTCAAGATGACTTTTCCTTCCTCTTTCTGCTTTTTAAGATTAACAGAGATTTAGTTACATAAACAGGGATACAAGTCCTGTCACTTACAGTGAATCTGTTTAATAAACAGTATTATCTATTGGTTGAGAATATGCAGTTTAGTTCAACCCTAACTAAAATACATTATTAAGTAACATGCAAAGCTTTTTTTCAAATACACTATTATTAGAAAACATGTTTTCAGTAGTGAAGATATTTTGTCTTAGGGAAGATTAGTATTGCTATTTTCTAGCAATATTAATTTTGAGCAATAAACATTAACATTTGAAGTACATGCTGCTCAAATCAGCAGTATTCTGATTTAGATTGAGGTACTGCAGTACTTTGCTGATGGAGAAGGCTGATTCATTGGAGGCTTGTAATTTTCTTGCTTACGTAAAAACACTGTTGAAGTGAGAGATTGACTTCTATAATGGGACTATTTCACAGTTGTTTGTTAGAATGGTAGAAAAATAGTATGAGCTGTGTCAATGTAATTAATTTTACTTCTGCAATATTTCCTTCTTACAGCCATCTGTTGGTGAGAGTCTTCAGAAAGAAGCACTGAAAAAACAAGCAATGAAGCAGGTACATGGGAACTCCTCAAATTATGAAATTACTGCATCTATTAATTTTTATTAAATAATTGCAGTAACATAATTGTGCAACTTCAGAGTTAGTAACCCTTACAAAATATTCCATGTAGCATTATGATTTTGTGCATTGGTTTACAGCACAAACCTTTCTTTAAAACCTGACTAGAGATTCTCAGAGCTTTCCTTCTGGCAAAGATTTTGTTTCACTTTTCTGGGCAGGATTTTTTTAATTTTATTTTTATTTTTTTTAAATTCTTCTGCCTATAATCAGAGTAGTTGAAAAACTGCCCAGTGAAAATGAGTGAGGTTTAGCACAGAGCTGGTCATAATTGCAAACACAATAAATTTTCTGATTTAGTCAGTGCAAACAAATACACAAGATGTTAAAGTTAATTTTGTGGCATTGAATGTACTGATGTTTTTAGAATTTCTCAAACAGTTTGTTTCTTTTATTATTCTAAGTTACAATGTAGGAATAAAATCTTTGAAAACAGTAAAAGATCTAATGCTTTGGTTTGTTTGTGTTTTCCCCTTTTTTGCCTTTTAGACTAAATTGGAGATTCAGAAGGCTTTGGAAGAAGATGCTACAGTGTATGAATATGACAGTATTTATGATGAAATGCAGAAGAAGAAGAAAGAAAGTAGTGCCAGAGTGTTATCTGGAAAAGATGACAAAAAGGTCAGTACCTTAAGATGTTTTGCTGTCTGTCTTACCTCTGTATGCTTGGACATTGCTTAGCTTTTAAGCTTTGCTTTCATTGGTAAAACGTGAGCCAGTTTCCACAGCCTTCTTTCAAACCATTGCTGAATCATGACAAGTCATATTTTCATTGTTACTCTATTTCATTTGAAAGTCCTTGTCACATTCTGTGGGTAGAAAAGGAGGTTCCCCTCTCCTTCCCAGCACTTGAGAGGCAAGACTATTACAGAAGACAGAGGTGTGAGAAATCAAGACATTTAATTTCACTCAGCAAAAATCATCCTAGTCAAAGATGGGCTGACTGTTTTGATTGGCTGCAGCAGCCTCTTTTGTTACTGGGAGGCATGCTGGGCTAGTGATCTGAGAGGGAATCTCAGTTCATTTCAGGCAGTGTGAGTAAATGTTAGTCCAGCTTCTGTCAGTTTTCTTCCATTCCCAACTTTCTTCAACATCTTCAGCATTCCCGGTTTGTGTTTTCTCAGCCAATGTCATTATCTCTCAACACTACACCTTCTCCCCTTCCTATTTTAGCCCAAATACATCCATAATATCCTCAAAGCAGCTGAAATTAGAAAGAAGGAGCAAGAGAGAAGAATGGAAAGAAAAATTCAGAAAGAGCGTGAAATGGAAGGAGGAGAGTTTGCTGACAAAGAGGCTTTTGTGACTTCAGCATATAAGAAGAAGCTGCAAGAAAGGGCTGAGGAGGAGGAAAGAGAAAAAAGAGCAGCAGCTCTCGAGGGTGAGATTCACACTGAAATAATTCTCTTTAAAAAGAAGTATGGCCTTGTACATGATTTACAACCTTGTCATCGGGTCTCTCTGTGGGACTTGAGATAATTAAAACCAAAAAGGATCAGATAGCAGACACTGAACCAGATTCCACTTGTCTGGTATTAGGAACAGAGGAAGCTTCCTCTGTATGTCAGTACTGTTTGGGTTGCTATGTTGAATTTTTGGGGAAGGGTCAGTTGTTGAAGGAAGACTGGTAAGCCTGGGGTGCAGTGATGCTTGCACTCCTTACTTCAGGCATTCTGTACAGTGTCCCAGGAATAGGTGTAAACAATGGGATATAAGCTCATAAGATGAACCAAGTTGGAGTGGGTAATCTGTTCCAGCATTTTGCTCAAAGTGTGCTCTGCTTTAAGGTCAAAACAAGTTGTTCTGAGCTTTCTCCACTCTGGGCTTGCAAACCTCCAGGATGGAGATTGCAGTTTTGGTGGTGTTGTGTCTGACCAGTATTTGTGGCACAGTAAATCCAACTTGATCCTTTCTTTCTCTTAGCGTACCTGGATGTGACCAAACAGAAGGATCTCAGTGGATTTTACAGACATCTTTTAAACCAGAGGGTGGGGGAAGAAGAGATGCCTAAATGCAGCTTCCGTGAAGCCAGGTAGGATGTGATTCCAGAAGGCTTTCAGATATAACCCAGCTTCTGGCAGTTTGTGATTCCAAACTCAGTGGGACGCTTAAGAATTAGAGAGCATTGAAACACTGGGAGGGTGAGCTGGTTACTTCATACAGCTGATTAGCTGATTGGGAAAGTGTCTAATGATCATCAGTAGTATAGACTGCAAGACAGAAACAAGCAGGAGAGAGATGCCATTTAAAAAATACTAAGAGAACAGCCATGCTTGTAATACTTCTTGTTATTATTCTAACCTGTACTTACTTTGATTTACATAATATTTGGCAATCTGCATTAACTTACATATTTTGAATCATGAGGGAGATGAAAGACAAAATAATGAGCATAGAGGTAAGTTGTATGAAATAATGTGGTATCAATTTCCTGAGAAGCATGTGAGTTTCTAAATTTGTACTTATTCCACATTTACAGGTTCATAAAAAAGAAATTAATATAGTGTTGATGCTCTGGTAAAAGGAAATTAATCAGATATGTAGGAAATCCAGTGGGAATATTTTGAAATCTTAATATATGCACATTCCAAAGCAAAGAAATGAGATTAAGCTGAATTATTTATGTAGTTGAGGTGGTGAAATTCTGCCCTGTGGATAAATATGGTGAAGGGGATATATTTGTTACATGCAACAAATGATCATTTGAAACAATTCAAGGCTGAACCTCACTTGAGATAGGCCTTAAACCCTGATGTCACTAGTTAATGGTTGTCATCACAAAGCAATGCAACTTCACCAGGACTACTTCTAGATCTGAGATTGGGTTATGAGAAAGTAAATTCTTACCTTAGATGAAGAATGGATCACAGTGAAGTTTCTCAGCTGTCTAAAATAAGGGAATCCTCCATTAAATCTTTAGTATAATGCTATGCCATCTTATTTGAGACAAACAGGGAAAAATAGTTTAAAGAAAAAAAAAGGAAGTAAGAATTCTGGACTAGAAGAAAAGCAGAACAGCTTCCTGAACCCAGGCAGAAATGGGAAATTTGAGATGTGATGTGTGTGAGTAAACATGTCCTAATCAGTCAGAAGAGAATGGCAAAGCATAACCTTTCTGTCTGCTGCCCAAATTGGTCCTCCATGAATCAGTTTTTTCTATTTGAGAACCTATGAGCTGTTAGAAGTTACTACTTTCTATCTAGCCAGAAGGGTGAGATCTTCAGAAATACTGGATTAAAAAAGTCAACTGCTCCTACAAACAGCAGCTGTGTTCCTCCCTCTGCTAGTAGAGCATCCAACCTGCTGCTCTTCTCTGCATCATTATTTCACATGAACAGAGGAACAAACACACAGGAAGAAACATGTAACTTCCCAAAAAGCTTAAACAAGAATGCGCATCTCTGCCTTTTTCCTTAGATGGAGGCAACAGATACTTAACCATAGTCATTATTTTAGACAATTTCATCAGCTGTCATACACCAGTGAACCAGATACAGCAACTTCATTCCTTGGTGCTGGATTCCTGGAACCTGAGCCACAGATAGATTTGCTCTCTTAGACTTTTCAGCAGCATCATTTGCTTAAGTCCCGACCAGAATTCAGTTTGTAGAAAAGTCTGAGATTTCAGGCTGTGTAATGTTGTTTTCTCTTTTTTAACCTAAAAAATTATAGGATAAAGGAAGAAAAATCTGACAGTTCTTATGATGAATCCAACCAAAGGAACAAATGCTCGTATGAAGGACAAAGGCTGAAGCCCTCTATTAAGAAAGAGAATAATCCAGATGCTGATACTGACTTAGAAACTGACAGTAGTGATGATGATAAGAGACACAAAAATAGTAAAGAAAATTTGAAAAAGAAGAAAAGCAGAGAGAGCTCTGAGAGCAGTGAAGAGGAAGGTAAACGTCCCAAGAGCCAGAGGCGTTCCAGGTCACAGAGCTCATCCAGTGTGGAGGAAGAGCTGCACACAAAAGCTCAAACAAGTCGTCTTACAAAGAGAGGAGAGAACAGATCAAGCAGAAGGGGAAATGAGGAACAATCCAGGGAAAAAGATTATGAGAGAAGTAGGACCCATGAAAAGGATCATCCAAGGGAAAAGGAGGAGCGACATAGACATGGGGATCACTCTAATAAAGATTACTACAGAAGGAGGGAAGAGCAAGATGATAAACAAAGGAGGAAGGACAGAAGAGAGAGGGAGGGACATGGCAGAGAGTGGAGGAAGGCAATGGAGAGAGATGAAAAGGGCTCAGAAAAGGAACGAGAGAAAGAAAGAATAAGAAATGGTAAAGATAGGTACAGTGACAAAGAGAAGGAGAGAGGAGAGAAATGCAGAGAAAAGGAAGATCATGTGAAGGAGAGGAGAGAAAAACATGGTAGTGATGAGAAGAAATACAGAGAGGGGAGGGAAAGTAGTCCTGCATCTTCAGAAAAAGATAGGGAGACTAGTCTGGAAAAAGAGAGGAAGGGAAGAGAGAGGGAGGTGAGTGAGAAGGGAAGATCCAGCTCTGCAATTTTGTCTGAGCAGAAACGTAAAGGTGGAGAAGAAGGGGAGAAAGAGGAGAAAGACCAAGCACCAAAACCCTCTGAGAGCATGAGCAAGTTTGCCAAACGGAGCAATGAGGAGACAGTCATGTCAGCCAGGGACCGCTACCTGGCAAGGCAGATGGCCCGGGTCAGTGCCAAGTCTTACATTGAGAAGGAAGAAGATTAATGTCCCTGTGGTGGACAAAAACACTTCACCTCTCAACGGAGAGGAAAAGCCACTGCTGCATGGACTCGTACAGAAGGAAAACATCTCAGGGCAGCCCCTATTCCTTTCAGCAGCTGAAAGTGAACTCTGCTGAAGCAAAGATGTGCTCAGCCCTTAGCAGGAGTCATTGTTGCCCAGTGATGCTCTCAAAACTTGAGAACCACACCCATAAAAGTGGGGAAAAAGCAAGGAAAAAAAAGACTGAAAAATAACCTAGGAGTTGTTTTGTAAGTATATTGGCATAAGAATTTTGTATTTATGTGTGGGCTTTGGTTTGGGGGACCTGATGTACAGAAACAAATAAACTGTGAGATACATAGTAGTGCATGGGTCTTTTTTAATGCTTGTTATTTTATTGCATTTTTTTGTGTGTGAAATAAGGTATGTGAGTCTTTTCATGAATTACAGTCATATCTTGTTCAGTTTGGAGGTGATATTTTAGATTTGTAAGTTTGTCTGTTCAAAGGTTCATGATGTCCAAGCTATAACTTGGTTAGTAGGATATCTGATAATGGTCATAGTTATAAAAATACATTTTCAACACTTCTTAAAATGGTTTATTTCACTTTGTTTTGCAGCAAATTTATCACTTCCATGCTACAATAAGGTGAACTAATACAAAAAAAATACTTGATACGGGTTTCTCTAATATTATAGCAGACTTTACAGTGAGATAAAATGTGAGTAAAATTAAATGTAAAGCTTGTCAATTTACAAAGACTTGAAATGGTATGAGTTTTATGTGTAAGTTAATTGAGTAGCTAGGCACTTACACCAAATGTGGATCAGTTTGGTTTTGCTGTGCTGTGTACACACATGTAATGTGCATTGGTCCTTCTGATAGAATGAAAGAGTATTCAGCTGTGGACAAAGGTTCACACACTGAAGCAAATCCTCTGCTTTTTTGTCAAAGAGGCCTTGAGATGGAGTTTTACCTTTGTTCTTCCCATAAGAGAGAGGCAGAAGAGACATCTACAGATTGATTATGAATATTAAATTTATTACAATACCAGTTTACAGTACAAGGCACATACTGATGACTTACAATCAGCTTGCAACACTTGTAACTAAACAGCCGCATAAATTAATACAGGTGCATCATGTACAAGTCAGAGGGAATACTTAGTTCTGGACAGCTAAAACTCCAGTTTCATTCTCTTTGCTTAAAAGGCAAATGTGGTCCTAATTCACCAGTTTTATAAATTCCTTTTCACTGTTCAGAATAGAGAGTGAGATACACTTGGGATAGATATGTGAGCTGAAGAAGGGATGTGTTTGTTTGCCTCAAAACAATTGCAGTGCAGCCCATTTGGTAACAACATAACTAGTTTTTTGCATAAAACCAATATTTAACTTATTGAGCGACCTGATCAATATTGGTTACTCTAAATGTTTTCAGATGGATATGCAAAAGGAAGAAAAAAAAGAATTATAAAAAATAAATGAAATCAATTTCTCAGTATTTCAACCACTCAGCTAAATAGAGATACTACAAAATGAACTCTCATAAGATGTAGAGAAGTTTAAACCAGTATGCCAGGTAACAAAAAAAAAGGAACTAAACTGCCTTGCAAGTTCAGCTTTTATAGAATAAAAACATAGATATAGTTTATCTCTGCATTATTCAGGAAAATAAAAGCCTTTTTAATCCACTTCTGGAGGGCTTCCTTCCTTGTTTCCTTGAAGACCTCAGACTGGGCTTTCCTGGTGAAAAGAGAGCAAAGATCTAACATCACGAGTGATCTTCTGGATATCTACATTCCTTCTTATATCTTCAAAGAATTTTAAAAACCTTCATGACTCTCAGTACATCTGTACTCAGAGTGCATTATTTTCATTTTTCAACTGAGAAGTTGAAGCTGAGTGTCCTGCTCGACACTGTGACTGTTTCAGGGCTTGTAGTAAGATCAGGGCTTCTTGACTGACTTTTAATACACTAGAAAACTGGCATTTCTCTGGAAATTGCTCAGTGTTCTGTGCTAAAACCACCCAGAGATACAGTGTCTGTAGTATATTAGTGTCTTAAAGAATACAAATTAAAGATGCATCTTTTGCCATTTCAAATACAGTTAAAAAAGAATAACCTCAGTATCATTGCACACAAAATAGCAGTGACTTCTGCAATTGTTAATCTGTAAATGATTCAGTTAGAAAGAACGTTCCCAGTTTCCATTGGTTTGCAGGAGGAGAAAGGGAAACTTTGGCTTTGATACAGAGAATGGTCATATTTAACTCAACTATTTCTGTCCCCACCTTCACCCTGTCCAGTGAGACATTTTTTATGTTTTTCTAGTGGAAGTGAAAGCACATATTCCCTTTTTAAAAACAGTTCAAGAGTCTTTAGTTTGGAGTTCCAAGAGAACAGTCATAGTCCCTTTTAAGTCATTTCCTTATTGGAACTTGGGCTTGAGACCTAAAGCTCAGTGAACTCAAGTCACTAGCTGAAGGGTAAGAGACCTTCCTCCAGGAGGTGTCTGCACACCTAAGAACAGCTTTGGCAGAAGGAGTGGAAAAAGTTTCAAATGGCAAATGTGGCACCACTGCTCCCCTCTGGTAGGGGAAGCTCTTTCTACCAATGGAAACCCTTTGGTAGGTTTAGTGCCTGTGGCTGGGAATGCAGGTATCACCTTAATTTTAACAGGAGGGCACCTAGGTAGACCATGAGATACAAAAGAGACTTATCCTCTATTTTACTTCTGTTATAATCTATATGACAGAGTAAAAATACAATGCAAGTTTTTCCATAAATTGCAACTACTTGGCTTCATCTAAACTTCCATGTGCCTGCAGCAAAACTAATGTCCTCTAACTGACTTGGCAGTTGCAGTCAGTCTGGAGGGCAGTTACATTGGGAGAGCATGTGTATACAGAGAGGTTAGTATGTGCACAGAAGTTAATTTGTTTATCAGTGCCTTGAAATTTAATATAAATAGTTCTGATGAGACCAAATCCTGCTG
>NW_009952560.1:3784923-3829130 GCF_000747805.2 Chaetura pelagica | reverse complement strand
TGCTGAACTCTAATTAACTTTTTGTTAAAAAAAAGTCCCCTCCTTTTCTTCTTCAGGGTGAAAACCAAGAGCATTCACATTATGAGCTAATAAATCTTCAAAGTATGTTTGTACAGTTTGCTAAACATACTTTTGTCAGCCAACCAAAAGGATTGTTCTAAATCTTGATTCTGTACTAGGAAAGAATAGAAAAAGCCACAGGCTCAAGGAAATTTTAGGTGTGAAATTGAGTATAAACAAACTAAATGAAGCAAAGCAGAGAAACAGGCCTTTAGGATTCCTTCTTCTGGCATTGGAACTTAAAAAAAAAGTCATTGTTCATTTCTAGTTTCTTTGGGTGTGTTAGGCATGTCAGGAGAATGATGTTATCAATATCTACCTTTTTGGAAAACAGTGTATTAACGCTAGTAGCTTAGGGGCTTGTCCTGTAACCCAGAATTAGTTTTTGGCACTTGACTGGGTCTGAAGGAACACTACCAAAAATGCCTTTGTAGTATTTATTATGCAAGAAAGAATTAATAGAAACTGTTACCATTTAAAAAGTGCAGGAGATTCTCCCAAACGTGTGTGCTAATGTATGCAGAGCTGTGTACAGTTCTGCTCAGGATTGTTGCCTCTTCCTCTGTCCACTCCACTCCAAACAGGGATTGAAGAATTGACTAATGTGGTTTTTTTCTAGTTTATAAACCCCCCTGTTACTTGACCAATGTAAGGCTATCAGAAATCTCTGTATTTTTCAATGTAGTTTAAGCAATTAGAACCTCAGAAGCAAATACAACATTGCCCAGTACAAAGGGTCACACTGAGGAAGACACAGGAGTACTGCCACACACTGGGGATTCTACACCTACCCCCTACTCCTCCTAGACTTCTAGACAGTCACACAGACTCCCAGGCAGCCCCAGTGCCCACGTGTAGGGGAGTGGTGTTCTCATGCACACAGACATCCTCGTGTTTCCATTATGAGTTAGTTCTCAGTCAGTTCAGTCTGGTGAGAAGTGCACAGTAGATTCTGTTGAATTGCTTGGATTAATGTGCTGGAGGCATCATTGTTTCCAAATGCCTGTTATCACTGACACCACAGAAAACTTCTGTATCTGTTGTCTCAGCTGGAAATGTAATTCTTAGGTGGGGGGGGGAAGAGTGTGGGGAAAGTTACATTTTATACTCCCCTTCTGTCCCCTGGAAACCCACGGGCTTATACTGCGTTCATGCGGATGTCTCCAAAAGGAATTTCTGTAGCTGTTTCTGGAGTAATGCTTTTCAGAATACGCTGTTGGAAAGAAATCAGTATTAGATATGGATTCATTTCAGAGGTAATATATAACATGACAGCCATTTGGAAAGAGATCTCTAATAAAAATATGACTGTGGCTTGAGTTACACCTCTGCAACCACACACGTTTCAGGCTTCTGTTAGCACTATAAAGACATGAGGTGCCACAGAAGTGCAGAGGGTTATTTTTAAATTATTTGTAACATATAATAAGAATCAAAGATTGGCAGAAGTTGTATTAATGCCTTAGGACTTTGCAGCTTACTTGGATACCTTGAGCCAACTGAACACATTCTCAGCTGGTATGTACGTGAACTTTCAAGAAATCCCAAAGATGTCATCACAGACTGTTTATGGCAGAGAAGTCTTACCACATGTGGGAGAGAAGAAGAAACTTGTTCTTAAAGATATACCCAAGGAAACCAAACTTTCACTGTGTCATTCCCATGACACTGTGTCTTGTGTAATTTCTAGGAAAAGCCTCTGGTTTCCCCGAGCTTAAAATACTTGGATATTTTATATGAATGTCAGTAACTTCAGTAGGATTGGGGGAAATCTGTGAATCAGCTGGCTGGGAACAGAACAATCCTCAAACCCCAGGGCATCAAACCCTAGAAAAATCTACATGTAATCTTTCTAGGAATCACCTCATACAGTCACATAGAAGCAACAGAGCATGGTGGTTACCTCCTTAAGTGTTCCTGGAGTGACGATCAACCGATAAACCATGTAGATGGGAATACAGATGATGGAAGAGGTTCCTATGCAGTAACCCAAGACTGTGGTCCAGTAGGGGTAATTATAATCAAAAAGCCGTAGCTCAGGAGGGTTGGACAGGAAGCTGCAAGTGACAAACTGAGAAAGAAAACAGCAACATACAAATCTGTATTTCAGTGGCACTCACTTCATGTAGGTAACTGACCCAGCAGAGCCTTGCACTTAAAAAAAAAGGACTCAAGAAGAATTGCTTAAAAAACCCTAAATTTAATAACTATGGATTTTAATTTAAAAGAACAACAACAACAACAAAAACCAGCCAACCCCCAAAAGCACTTTTGGATATCCAGACTTACCTTCAGGAAGTTTTAAAAAGAGCTCAGGAGCTCCAGAAGATAGACCAACCAGTAAAGGAACTAGATAAAAGTTCTCCTGTGGTTTGCTTATTCCATAAACACACAGTGGTGGTTCTTGCTTAATAAGCATTAGAGAGCAAATTCAGGACCACACTTGTACATTTAAAAGATAAAAAAAAGATGGTAGATGAACACAATCTGATTGATTGATACCAGTGAGCAGAATTTCATCCTGTTACCCTTGTGTTGAGTCTTATAACTTGATTGCAGCTAAAGCATCCCTTCCAGAAAGGCATCATCTTAATTTCAAGCCACCAGAAATGAAAAGTGTACAGTTTCCCTTAGCCACTTTCCCCCTATTTAATCATGATCAGTGTCAATTCTGCTTTGTCTGAATTGAACTCATAGCCAGTCTGCTGTTGGTTTATGTTGTTCTTTATTGAGTTGCAGACCCTTTTAATACTCTTTCAAATACTCTTAAAAGTATTTACCTGTGGTAATCACTTCAGCTTTGTCTGTGATAAGCTACACAGGCTCTATTTTGTCACCATTACTTGTTTGCTACAAATTTTATCTTCTCTGTGCTATTTTTTCCATAGCATTTCAGTTCTTAAGTAGCTTTTAGAAATGTTAACACTAGTGTGGATGTAATATTCTGTCATCACCTCAACTAGAATGCTGCTAGATCTTTTTCCTGTGCATATCCCTCCTGACTGAAAAATTTCTTGTGAAATAAGATATTTTTAGTTGAGTACTATAAGGATAGTAATTGTGACTATCCTTGGAAGGATCTCTGACTCTGTTGTGTCCAGAGGATCATCAGAAGATCAAGATTTCCGTCACCATTTCCATACAGAAATCCCATCCTACCTTCTGGGCTTTCCTTAGGTTAGTTTAGTTTCCACTGAGAACACAAATAGCTCTAACCTAGTGACCTCATCACCAGAGCTACATTACTCTCTGGTTTACTGTCTTAGGATCACAAAGAAAACAATAGTATAAAAATCATCTGTGGTGTCACACTTCTATTTATAGCCTTTTCTTCCCTTCTTTTTCTAGGGGTAAGAAAATGATAATCTGTTAATTGTGCATTGAAAATTACAAGTGTTTTGGATTTACTCTATAGTTTTGAATTCACTCTTAAATCTACATTCTGTGCTTTATGAACTTCATCTTGACTTGCTTGGCTCCCACTGAGGCTAGTAGCAATAAAAGAACTTATCTTGGATCAGGAAATGAACACTTTCTGGGAAGATGTTATAAAAAATACTGCCAAGTCAAACACTGGGACAGTATTTCCAATTCTGAATTATAGATTTATAAAGATTGCAATTAACTGCTGTAAATGTTAAGTGGAATATTCTAAAGCTGTCAGTCAGCAGTTGCTGAGAGAATATATTTACTTGGTTTCCCCCCCCAGACAGCATGGTTTGTCAGCTTTTATTGCTTCATTTTCCTGAGGTTAATGTAAAACACAACAAAGTAACTTTGTTCAGCAGAAGGAAGGAGAGGAGTTCTTCAGAACTCAGTCTTCCTTATCTAGCTTATCTACAGAATTTCTTAAAATAGAGATTTTTAGTAACAGGACCTTGCAGCATTGTATTACATTTCTCACTAATTGAGCCTTTTTGGCTTAACAAGAATTGTTACTAAAGAACTTGTAAAGACAAGGCTATCATTGAGCTTTTAGAAATTTAAGTAGCTGTAGCTTTTTTTGTGCTGGAAAGAAAAAAGCTATAAAGGAAACTCACCAGAAGGAAGATGGGACTAATTGCTACCCAGCACACTCGCCAGTACCAACCTGGGGCAAAGCCAAGCATTTCTTTCACATCATTGCAAAACTGGGTGATGCCTGGAGAGAGAAGTGGGAGGACAGTGGTGACACCAGGTACACATTTTTCATGAGTAGAAGTGCAGCATTTTGTATGTGCAGCAAATACACTCAGAATCTGTACTGAAAGACATGTTCCTGTAACTCTTTAATTCTGTTAAATCCTTAATTATTCTGCATTCTATCTCTGGTTACCTTTAGATGTCATTGTCAGAGAAAAATTAATCATTCTCACAGATTTTGTAATCATTGAGTTTGTAAACAGGTTTGGTAAACTTCTTCCTGGAGACATCAGTGATCTTGTCTGCAGCAGCAGAGGAAAGACTGAGCTGCAGGAGCTTAGGAGGCTGGGTCAGCCTGGTTTGGCAGCAGACATACCATAGAACCAGGCCACAGCAACTGCTTCCAGAAACACCACTGTCAGGACAGCTGGACCCGTGGCATATTCTTCAAACAGCTTTACCACATAAGCTCCTCCCTAGAAAGGAGATCATATCATCAGTGAGGCACAGATCCAGTGAGGGAATTCCTGTCAGACTGTTGTTTATTTTTGCCTTCATCTGGATCAGATTAGTCACAGATGGGCAATTCAGTCAGTTCTGTTGCTTTGTGGCAGTTCCTGCCAGTGAAATCCTTAAGCATGTGGCTGATCTGATCTCTCTAGTGCCACGCAGAAAAGCTAAAACTGAATCTGCTGGCAGTTTAAGCTGGATTTTAAGGAATAAAAGAGATTTGGTGGGGCTTGATGGGGTGGTTTTTTACATGCCTTTTTGTGATGTCATCTTCTTTCTCCAACCTGAGTAATAGTTACTGAACAGGAAACTAATAGTGAGTTATTCTGATTTCCTTCCCTTTGTGATCTAGAATCAGATGAAGGAGGAAAGCATTGTGTCTTGGAGAGGAACTAAGTCCCCTTTTACAGCAAATCCTCTAAATGAGAAGGAAGTTGCACATAAGTGAAGCACATGGAGTGAAATGTGACAGGAAAGCCAAGTATTTTTTCCTTGTCTCTTACGATCATTACCCTCATCATTCAAAATGTTGCTTGTTAGAAAATTTAACTCCACAGGGTCTGTTTGGTGTGAGTGATCATGATTTCTGGCCTGATTGGATGAGGAGCACCCAGGAAATGCATTGCTGGAAGTTTTAGGAGAACAGGTTGTCTGCAGCTGATCCAGCAGTTGGAGCAGCAGCTGTGTCATGTGTGCACATCAGAGTTCTACTGAATTGCAGTAGTATCATTTTGCAGCACATTTCCTGGTGAATATTCATTCCAAAGATAGTTTTCCAACACATAAAGAAAACAGGCTGGAAATTTAATGTGATTTCTTGAAACACTCTTAAAAAAAAAAATACTACCCTCTCCAAGATGTCATTTGCAGGAAACTGCCAGTAAAGAGAGCAGAGGAGTGGATGAAATACTTACAAATGTCAGGGTTGCCAGTGACCCCAAAAAGCAAATGATGATCAGACCAAGCACAAACAATTCTCTGCGTTTGCTCCACACATGTGGGAATTCATCCAGTACTCCAGTAATCACTCCTTCTAGTCCTGCAAACTGAAAAGCATGGAAAAGTCACTGGAAAATAGAGGGCAGTTTTACCTGCTTTATGGGTTGTTTCAGTGCTTAAAGGAGCTTCACATCATTGACTGGTGCTTTATCCTGCCAGTAGAGCTGGTGTGATGGCTGTTTAGACAGTCTTTCTTCAGAACTTTGACACTTTTTAAGGTGGGGAGTTAGTCTTCCCATATCTGTAGGAAGTGCCTGGAATCCACAGGAAGAACTGAATTCTAAGTATTAGGATGCTGGTAAGTGGCTCCCTAGAACTAAGATTGTGAAATCAGCTGAGTTTAGCCGTCCTGGAAGGAGCTGACTTTCCAACCAGACAATTCTTCAGGACATCTCATTCCCACAGTGCTGTTGAGGAGGCCCAGCTCCAGGTCCCACCTTTTAAATCCAATTAGTTTGATAAAATTCCAGATTCTAATAATTGCTTTTTAAGTTTACAAGACCTGGAAGGCTGCATTCAACCAGGTGTTCATGAATCAGGTGCTTTGGTTGTGTTTCCAGGTGTTACTAATTGTCATAGTATAACACTGATAAATGAAGTAATTTTATTTGGGCCTATTTAGGTCAAAATGGGAGTAATGGTTGCTGTCTCACAGAAGGCACATGGAGATGCCAAGCCTACTTTAAACCCTTTAGTGACAGTGCAGTGTTTGTTATTTTCCTTTTGGTGTTTTTGCAGGGGTAAGGCCATACCCCAAATACCCCAGGGGGCTGCTGGTACACACTGACTACTCACTGTGCTGTCCAGTCCCAGTGTGAGTAACATCAGGAAAAAGATGATGGCAAAGAAGGTAGAAGCAGGCATGTTTGCAATGGCCTCAGCATACGTGATGAAGAGAAGGCTGGGTCCTGACAGCAGAAGAGAGAATGAGGGCTAATGTTAGTGCATGCCAGGCTGTGTCACTGTACCACAGTCTCACAGAATTATTGAGGCTGGAAAAGACCTCTGAGATCATCAAGTCCAGCCTATAACCTGACACCACCACATCAGCCAGACCATGGCACTAAGTGCCACATCCAGTCTTTCCTTAAATGCCTCCAGGGCTGGTGACTCCACCACTTCCCTGGGCAGTCCATTCCAATGTCTGATCACCCTCTCCCTGAGGAAGTGCTTCCTGATATCCAATCTAAACCTCCCCTGGAGCAGCTTCAGGCCAGGCCCTCTCATCCTGTCACCAGTTGCCTGAGTGCAGGGCCTGACCCCCATCTGACCACAACCTCCCTTCAGGCAGTCTTCCAGGGGTAAATTCTGCCCCCAGGTTATTTTGCAGTTACCACCATGTCTGTGAAGTTGCATGCAATATGACTTCCATATGCTGGTTTTCTGGAGTAAGTTTTTTGCTTTACTGCATATTTATAACAGTGCTCTTATCATAAAGTCATTATTCTGAATGATACACTAAATAATTTGCATCATTTGCACTGTTCTCAGAGGATAAGATACAAATACCTTCTGTCTGAGAAGCAGTTGGATAAATGTGCACAAAAAGTTGGCCTACCAGTGTCCTTGGCAACCTCTGAAACATCTTCATTCCTCATCTCAGCCATGTATCCCAGCACAGTGAAAATGACAAATCCAGACACAAAACTGGTCAAACAGTTCACGGTGCTGGTAACCAGAGCATCCCTGCAACAGAAGACCTAACTCACATCAGGGAACTGGCATTGCTGGAAGTGGGAGTTCAGTACCAGATGGAGTGAGTTTCCCATCTGAATAGACTAGAAAAACTGAGGGAATGCAATGAAAAGAGCAAGTATCCAAACTGGAGGAAAAAAAATCAGCAACCCACAACTGCCTTTTCTTCTTCAACTTCAAACAGGTGCTGTCACATTAGTATGACACCAGATTGAATGCTGTTTATATACTGGTGTTTTCAAAAAATAGGAATTACTGTAGGAACAGTAAAGAATTGAGACATTATTTTACAAGTTACAAATAGATTTTTTTTCAAGGTAACAAGGAAACAGCTATAAATCACCTTTCAGATCAAGACCTCTGAGTCATTTCCTAACTGACTGCTGAGATTAAATAATTGTAATGTGATCATTTGGCAGGGGTTTGGTCTATTTTGTTGTGGCAGGTTTCTACATCTTAGATTTCTTGCTGTAATTGGTAATTATCTTTCTTCAGGGTAGGCATCACAGAGAATAAATGTTTTAAAGTACAGGTTCTTTCAATAAGGACTTTTGTTCTGTTATGCTGCTGATTTATATGTGCACAGGTCTGACAATTCAGTGCTTTTCATCAGCACTGTGTTCCTTTTTCATAAATAGCTACAGTTCCTTTTTTTAACTCATTTTTACATACAGAATAAGATAGAACTCACTGGTAGCAGTTGTTGTGGAATTTGTTGTAGCTGGCATAAGCCAATAGGACTCCAAAACCTGGCCCAAGGGAGAAAAAAATCTGTGCTGCTGCATCCACCCAAACCTGAAAAATATTGAACATCAAGAAAAAATAACATGAAACAGATCAAATAAGTTTGGCATATTCAAAATACCACATAGCCCTACAAAACCATGTTTCACTAGTCTGCCTATATTCTAGTCCTGGTCTAATAAAAACATGTTGTTAAGAGAGCATGTTGAAATATGAGTATTTATTGTAGATCTGAGAGAGCTGTAAATATCCACAATAATTATAGTGCCTATGCTGTGCTTATTGTGTCTCCTTACACTGTTGCAAGTCCTTACTGGCACTTTCCTTCTGACAGCATCTTAGATTAATCCACAGTGATGTGCCTGTATTCAGTGTAACAAAACTTCAGTCATGAAGAGTGTTCTATCCATGATTTTGCAGTGGGTTTGGCTCATCTTCCTCCAAACCACGTGTGCTGTGAAACATCCCTACATGTGGCTGCGTGTCCTCCAGGCTAAGCAGCAGATGATTGCTGCTCAGATTTTTCCTAGACTTAAAGGAAATCCATTTGACAGTGTGGATGCAGTTCTAGTCCTTAGGACTCAATTCAGCTTTGTTGTAGCCATGACAGATGCAAGTGTGATCATCTTGTTATGAAAAGCCTGTTGTACTTGAAAAGTGGCCGCAGCCTTAATGAGCAGTGTTCCTAAAGTACAATATCACTTCTCTTTCTGAAGGTGAAAGTCCTCATTCATTTATCCTCTTTTGATTGAAACATGGGGTTTGTTACAACTCATTTCTAATATTCTCTCCCATGGGGTGAGGCCATCCTGTATCAGGCACAGACAGAGCTCTGTCATCCTCCAGCACAGATTGCAATCTGCTGTCCTCACTTCAGATACATCCAATACAATATCAATGTGCTTTATTGCTTTTGCAGAAGATGTGATCCCTTATTGGAGATGCTGCTTTATCAGAGACTGGTGTCTTTTCATTTCCTCTTAATTCAAAGTTCTCCATATCAGCTGGGCAGCAACAGACTTGCAAACATTAGAATTTTTAATCTTTGTGTTTGTAGTACTGCTTTGGGGTTTTTCCATCACCCTCCTCACTAGACACTTTTATAGGCAGGGAAGTGCAGCCTTGAGCCTGATGGACTGCTTGTCATCCACAGAGTTCTGGAATAGCTCAGGTGTGTTGGTTAGCTCAGCCTTGTCCTCATTTCTCCTTTCTTTCCAACTCTTGGTGGTGGATGCAAGCCTAACTGATTTATTCCTTCTCCACACACACTTGCGTGTTTTACTGAGTCATGTTTTAATTGGTAGCTACAGACACTCTCCTTGGGCTTATCTGCTAAAGCTTGTCACAGGGTGCAGATGTGAAGTAACCTGCACTATCTAAATACAGACACCACTGGGCTGTGCAAGAGCTTGCCCAAGTGTGTAGTGATCCCCACAGCCAAATAAAATGCCACTAGGGCTTAATAAATTTTGCTTGTTTAGTGTGACTGTCACAGTTGACTTTGTTGTAATGTAGCAGCAATTGCAGCTTCTCCCTCCAAGTCAGGTTGTTTTCTTGGCAAAAAATTGTTTGGCTGGTCATTTTATTTCTAATCAAGTTTTATCACTAGTTTTGTTCAACTACTGTGTGGGAACCCTGCTATTCTTTCAAGCTAAATTGATAGTGGACTTTACTATTTTAAAATAATCTTTGTGAGGGAAAGACTGGTGTGACTGTTTAAATAAGAGCATAAAGTCAGGCTTATAAGTCCATGCTAAGACATCTGTTAATCACACTGTGCTGAAAGCAGACTTTGAAGTATATACATGCTGAGACACATGCTGATGGGGCTCAAAGCAGATTTCTACCTTCTTACAATGCTTTTTACCTCAGTGGCCAGGAGCTTCTGCCACTCAGGTTTCAAGTAGTAGAGGACCCCTCTCCAGGCACCAGGCAAAGTTGCACCTCTCACTAACAGGATGAGGAGGATGATGTAAGGGAATGTGGCAGTCACCCATACCACCTGTGGGGGGAAGCAGAAAGGCAGAATTTGCCATGGGCAGGAAGTTAACGGGTTGTGATAAAAATGAGTGAAATTAATTGTAACTCTTAGCATTTGTAACTGCTTCATGTGAACTTCCCAGAGTCTGCAAACAGGCAATGTGCACATCTGGACCCACACTTTCTCTTGGCAGGTTTGTTCTTGTCCAGAGAAGAGTGGCGTAACTGGCTGTTGTTACATATTACTTGGGTAACAGAAGCAGTGACTCTGCACTAAGTGCTTCCCAAACACACAAGCCTAGAATCCCTGTCATGAAAGCAGTCTGAGATAATAATTAAGTTAATTGGCTCCCTTAGGACTGCTGCTGGGCTATACTGTACCACATTGATTTGTCTTGCTTTTGTGTTCACCTTGCCAGATGTTTTGACCCCTTTCCAGATGCTGAAGTACACAATGGTGAAGATAAACAACAGACAGAGGGTCAGTTGCCAGCTAATGCCCCCCAGGTCATCCAGCCCATCAGACCTGTGCACCTGTAGAACTTGGCGGCTGAAAGAGGAAAGAAAAACACATCATAGAGTTTCTGATGAATACCTGTGCTAAGCAGGCTCTGAACAGTCCCATACTGGGCCCTGAGCACTACAAGTAACATGACTCTGAAGGTCACTTATCAAAGACTCAGGATTAAGTTGGATATTCTTTTTTTTTAAATTAAAGGCTTGTTATTAATGGCACACCAGTGATGACAAACGAGAAGTGATGACAGCAACAATGGTTGGGAACCTCTGATCTAAAACACAGAGCAGAGCACCCTCCCAAACCCCTGAAGCTACAAATATTTACTTATTTGAACAGTTCACAAAAGGGAACCATTAATAACAGCCCTGCTCCCCCTCCAAAGACAAGCTTGCTCCGTGTTCCACCATTCTCTCTCACATTGCTGTCCTCACTTACATGCACTTACGTATAAAATTCTTCTGCGGGAGAGATGGAGTGTGGGGACCAGGTGACATTGTCCTTGCTGAAGTAGTTTGTGCAGTTGCCCGTGTTCCAGGTGTTGGTGCAGCTGGTCCAGGGCAGCTCCGCCGTGAAGGAGGATACGAGGTAGTAAAAGGCCCAAGCCATAATGGTGTTGTAGTAGGAGGCTACGTAAAGATCTATTATACAGATGGCAAAGCCAATTCCTAGTAAGGTAGGAAATAGTTCCATGGAGTAAGTTTTAGGCCAAAAAAAAAGAACAAAGAAAGGAATTGGTTATCACATCAGTTGCAATTAGTAACTCTCTAAGGCAGCTCTGCAGGAGGGACACGTGCCCTCTCAAGTGCTTATGACACTGGAATTTCTTGTGCCTGTGGAAACACTCAGGCTCCAATTCCCTAAAAGCATTCTTAATCAAGACAGGACATGCTGATATAGATTTTTTTATCTGTTCCTAAGTTCCTAGTTTAGAAATAGGCATCTTGCTCTCTCAGTAAATAAAGACAAGACCAGAGCCATAACACTGGGAGGGAGCAAGAGTGAAGGAGCACACAGACCAGGTCCTGCTCTGACAGACTCTGTGGCAATTGGCAGAGCAGGCTGAAGATGGGCTATCATTTCTTTGTAGTATCTTTGTCATAGAAACAGTAGATCTTTATTCTTTCCTAGTTTTAGTTTTGCCTTGGGTACTGTAATGCTGCACTTACATTATTATATTTTTTGTTAGGGTTGTGGTTTTTTTAATATTTTCAGGCTTGGGGCAAAGAGAGTGGCCTGGCCTCTATCTAATCAATGTGAGGGTTGCACATCACACACGTGTAGGAGAGCACACACACACACCTGCAGGTGTGCACAAAGGTTTATGAAAGCTTTTCTTTGTAAAGCCAAAATCTTGTGTAGAACAAGCCTTACTTTGTATTGAGAGATTTTCATATTTTTCAGAAACTTCACCTTAATAAGAAAACCTTCCAGTCATTCAGAAAGTTCCTAGTGATTTTCCATTTCCTTTCTTTACCTTTGAATATAGGACATATTTTTCTCCAAATTGAAATACACCCATTCCTGTGATACTGTCCTAGTGCTAGTTCCATATAGAAGAGAGGAATCCCTCCAAAGATGGCCATAATAATGTAAGGGATGAGGAATGCTCCTGCAAGAAAGAAAGCAGATGATTGTAACTCTTTATAGGACTTGTCTTCCAACAGCACCAGCACTCCATAGACAACATTTCCTTTCATCCCACAGGGAAAATGCATATCCCCTCCCTTGCCAGGGTGCCCCACTGAATTACCATGGGATATCTCCTAAGAGTAACTACTCAGTGTGAATAAGCACCAATGCTCAGGCCAAACTTCTGTAACATAGGATCCATCAAGACTGTACTGGCTACAATGGACACAGCTGAGAGATGGGCTGCAGATAAAATAATTAATTTCTTCAGTAAAATACTTTTGTTACATCAAGGAGACCAAAGTCCTTTCCAAAGTCTCCTTTATTAGATTTATATTTTGGCTGATACACCAGTGAGTCTTAAGACCTAGAATTCCTGATCAGTTGGTGTTGGTTTTTCTGATTTTAAAATACTTCTCAAGAGAGGGATTGAGTTTTCCCTCTTGGAAAATGGTTCTTGCTCTCAGCTTCTGGTCGTACTGTGGTTTTTAGGACTTGCTAAGTAGTTTTTCTTCCATCTTAATGTGTCCAATTATCCTACCCCAGTATTTAGATTTCCCAGTCTACTTGAAAAGTAATTTCCCCTTGGTCATTTGTATTATATGTTAACATAAGCCACTATATTATTAAGCCAACTAGATGATAAAGTAAGTCACTTAACCATCCATGCCTAAGCAAGGAAGCTCAGCATTAAGGACACAGAACTAGTCACTGACCTCCTCCATTTTGGTAGCATATATAAGGAAATCTCCACACATTTCCCAGATCCACAGCATAGCCAATAACAGAGAGTAGAAAGTCAATTTTTTTACTCCAGGTCTCTCTGTCCTCCAGCTCCATCAGCTGCTGCTGGCCTTCTGCTCCACAGGTGGTAGATGTGGTGGTGGTGGTGGTGGTTGTGGCTGCTGGGGCAGTGCCCTGGGCATCTTCCACCTCTCCCATTCCATTACAGGGAACAGAGCTCTGAACCCCTGAATAACCATTTGAGATCTGAGCTCCCTCCCCTTTATCTCCTTGGCTGGGATGGACTTTATTGCCATCCTCCACTAGTCGTAAGGCAGATTTAGGGTTCCTGACAAGTCTGTTCTCCTTACAATCTTCTCCTTCACTACAGTCTGAGACCGCTTTCTTGGAAGTCAGTGGCTCAGTCTCATTGCTTGTTGCCTGTTTCTCCATTTTTTTCTGAGGTTTTTCCCAGGCACTTGCAGAGGGGCAGCAGCACCGAGTCCCCTTGTAGCTTGTCTTTCCACCCTTTTATTCCCAGTACTTTTAGAATTCCTCTTCCATATTTCAATCCATCAGATGGAAGGCACAAACACCATCTAAGAAATGAAAATAGTTAAAAATCGATTACAGGGCTTCCTTACACTGGTGACTTTCAAGTTACAACTGACAGATTCTGTGATTAAAAGACTTTTGGAAGTAATTAACCATCACAGCATGCAACGAGGCATTTAGTAGCTAATCCATTCAGCATTTTGTGCAGAGAAAGGAAGGAAAAAATCATCCTCTTCTACATCAGGAGTTGGTGTACCTGGCCTACAGCCCCTCAAGCAGATTTGCTGGACTTTGTGCATTGTTGGACAACTCACAGGCAGTCCCAGTCCTGCTGTCTTCTGGTACCACATTCTCCCTTTGAACACTCCTTTCATACCCAGGGAAGCTGTGGGACTCCCAGTTTGCAAGAGTGAGGGCAGAGTTTAGTGTGGCTTGTATTTTCATTTTCATAAATTCATGCTGTGACTCCTACTGGAAATTTCTAGATTCACCCAGTACAAAGGGAAAAGAATTATTTAAGCAAATATGAGATAACAAATTACATCTCATGATCACCTTTCTGCTGAAATCCCACCATGTCTGCTGGTTGGTAGAAGACCCAGAAGGTTTAAATCAAAGTTAAGAAAAGTATTTAAATCAGTGTTTTTGTATCAACTAACCTTTGAGGCTCAGTCAACACTAATAACAAGGAAAAAAAAGTTCAGGAAATGTAAATTTGATTGTTTTGACTAAGAACTAACATGTGGTTGTAAGGACAAAACTTGTCCCCAGTTTTATTTAACTTCTTGGGGAAATAAAGGCATCTTGCATTCTGTTTGGGTCTGTTAACCCTGGGGTTCCAGCCCTGGGAAGGGTAGTGGGCACTACTCCTGTTCTGCTGTCCACTGCCAGCAAAAAAACAGGCACTGGGAGAATTCCTGGCTTTACCTGCCCTCTTTATATATCCTAGAAGTGTAATCCAGGGGAAACAAATCATTAGAAATAAAGTATAAAACAGTTAATTTTCCCTTCAGAGCAAAAAGAACAGAAAAAGACTTGTGATCCAGAGGGTCATGTTGTGTTTGTTCATGTCATGCAAATGCCCAATGGTCTTTGCTCAACAAAATCTTGAAACAGGAGCTGATTCTCTGTGCTGTAAATTCCCTGGGGAGTAACCTTGCTTTATGAGTAGTGTGTTACAAAATCTACCCCATCCCACCACATATTAAATTATAATTATGTTTCATTTTATCTCATTTTTTCCTTTTCAAAGCATTTTACCACAGTAATTATCATTGTCACATCCTAGCAGAAGCAGCAACATTATTTTACATTTGAGTGTTGGAAAAACTAAAGAGTGGATATTCTTTGCTAGAATTTGCTCATTGCCAGAGCTATTAAACCTCAAGTTTTCCCCACCTTTTAGCCTTATGTAAAGATTGTTAAACCTCTTCCTAAAACATTTATCAGTGCAAGCAGAAAGAGAAGGAAAGTTAACGAGCTGCAAACAGGTTCTTGAGATAAGTCTCTTGAAGGTTGGTTGTAACTTTCACAAGGATCTAGTTCTTCAGGCTTACATTCTGCCTTCACCCAGGCAATGTTCTTTTCATCACACAGCAAACAGTGCATCATTAATGCTGAATTCTCACAAGAGCAGTACTTTGCTACCATTAGTTAATCATCCACAAAGATCGAAACATCTTCAGAGTTCCAGAAAAAAAAATCCTATGGAGAACAACAGGAGTTTCTGTTTTACCTGCAAGTCTATAAAAAATGAGTGTCTTTGGAGTCCGAAACCTTCCAAATGTCCCAAAAGATCTTGTGAAGATGAAAACAGTCCTACCACCACTGGTGGCAACATAAGAATCCTAGGAAGGGCCACAGCCAATCCTTTCCTTATACAGAGCATGTCAAATATGAGGTAGGAATATGGAAAAGTAACCTGAGCCCTTCTGGACTTTACACCTCTTACTCATACATGGGAAAGCAGTAAAGGATGTTGATTTAACTGCATTATCTCATGAGACTGGATTTTTCTATACCTGAAACTTAAACCCTTACTGTATTTGTAAAACACTTGATTTCTGCCCAGAGATACTGCCTGGCACTTCATTTCTGAGGAGAGGTCATTGAATGTGCTGTTGATTCCCTGCATCTCTGACAATTAAGATAGTGGTCTTGCCCAGAGCTAAGCTCTTCTGCTCCTCTGCAGACCATAGGAAAGAAATATCACATTATTTTAAAGATATCTTTGTAGAATTTTTGTAGTTCGAGCCTCAAAGATGCAAAACTGATGTGTGAATTTTGGGGGGCTTCAGCTGGAAGTTGAGCTATTCCTTCCTGCAAGGGAATTGCAGCCTGGGAAACCTCTGGGGCGCCAGACTCTGCAGCTGTGCCGTGGTGTTCCCTGTGGCATAGTTGGCACATGAAAACAGAACAGGTACAGAGTCAGATTGTTTCATTACGCTGTAATAAGCTGTGCCAGAATGTACTTTTCCCCTCCCTCTTGTTACAATTCAAGACAAAAACATCTGTGAAGGGATCGTGACCTCTACGAGCAGCGTGAGGAGCTGCAGAGCTGGGAGATCTCTGGGTGGGCACAGGCACTTGAATGGAGTTAGTGAAGGATGTAAGAAATGGCAGCTATTACCTCTTTTCAGTTGGAGCTGTTGCAAAGGTTGCTCTTACATAAATACACATTGGCTTCTTATCACTGACATAATGAGCTACAGGGAAAAAAAGGGGGGGCAGAGAGAAAAAGAAAGCTAGCGGTGCCTTCCTCTCGTTCTGTGTTTGACAGCCGTGACTTTGCTCCTTTGAGAGACCCTCGGTGTCTCTGCATTTTCCCTCTCTGGTAGCTCTGCAGAGATTCCTCTCCAGGGCAGTTTCCCCCTCTGTAAGGCCAGGCTGCCCAGGACATGCAGGGTGTCACACTGGAAATTCCCCCCCTCCTCACACAAAGAGTGATGCAGGAGTGACCCCTGGCTCTGCTCCCCAGCAGCAGCCTGCAGCGGGCAGTGTGTCCCCCACTGCTATTCCCTCTTTGCTTGCTTGTTGCAAACAGCAGGATGGATAATTGAAGACAAGTTTCCCCACAAGCTTGGCTGAAGCCACCAACACAATTCACATACACCAAATATTAAATAAGTGATAATTTTTGGCTACTCCCACACAGAGTTCAGTTTGAACCAGCCCTGTAGATGTAAAAGCCCTGCCTGTCCCTTGGTGCACAAAATCAAGTCCTTTGCCTCTATCAAAGCAGCCCTCAAGAAGCAGCCCTGTCCTGGGCTCGGGTTCTTGCCAAGCAGGGAGCTGCACCACTGATGTTACCGTGTCCGTGTGTGTTTCTTGAGGCATGCAGTGACCTCTCGTGGCAGTGTGGGAACCCCTTTCCTGTCACCCTCTGCTGTCCAGCAAAACAAATCTTCCCAGCACTTTAAAACAAAATTATTTTCCTGTTCTCTGTATGTTTTCAAGGAAAACATTGACTTGTCATGGGTCTAGAAGATTGAGACAATTAGGTTGAGGTACAGCAAATACCAGATGCTTCAAAGGAGGCAAATCTTATTGCCTCAGGTCACCTGGGGAAGGCTTTATTTGAGGTGGGGCAGCACTGCCTGAATTCCTCAGCACAAGGTGGGGTCAGCCTCACTGCCTGCCTGCAGAAGCCATTACTCCTCTCCAAATGATCAAATACATTGAATTCAATTGCAAAATGTGTATGTTTGCATATATTTCACTTCATACGAATTCTGCTCTTTTTGCCATGTGCTAATTTGCTGAAGCAAAGCTTGCTGGAGTAGCAGCCCCTGGGCTACAGCTGCATTCCTGTAGCAAAACTCAAATCCCTGCTGTTGCTCCCACTGCTCCCTTCTGCCTTCATTCTTTCCCCTCACATGCCAGTACTTGTAAAGAAATAAGATACTTTGAACTCAAGACAAAACATCAGCCCACACTCCTGGCAAACAGAAACAAACAGTAGGATGATTTTTGCTACCTGGACCTAAATCTCACTTTCATGACAAAGTATTTAAGATTGTTAAAATTAGGTAACTGCTGGACTGTCCTGCAGTGGAGATGCAGTTCACACAGGCAGTTACGTGTAAATGCAAAGTGTGCCAGGAAATAACATTTCTCTAGAAAATCAAGTAAGAAGTTTGTATGACAAGATAGAATTTAAGTATCCCACTCAGGAAAAGGTCATATTGTTTATCTGTAGGTACTTTTCTCAGCTCAGAGCCACAATATCAACCGTGACCCTCTGACAGCCACAACCTTGCATGTTTCCAGGTACTGGACTCTGATAAATAGAGCATTTTTGGTCCTCATCCAAACTTCCTCACACAGTCCTAGTGTGTCTTTTTGCACAGGAGAGGAGCACCTGAGCTTGATGACAGTTGAGAACCTTGTAAAGATTATTCCTTTTAATGGGCTTTTATGGGCTTGTGTGTTCCTGCTCTGCTCCATGTCTGCTCTGAAGGAGTGTAGACTTGCTCCCATTCTTACTAAAACAGAGTAGAACTGTACTCAACAAGTAGTCTCACTGAGACAATGGCCCTTCTGGGAGAATAAAAGGCTACTTACCAAAGTAAGAATGGACAAGTAGTGAGCTCTCTCCAGTTAACTCCTGTATTCCCAGATAAGGCTAAATAGAGGCAAGATACAGAAACTGTGCTCCTGAAAGCAACAATATCTGGGGAATATAAACCTGTACTGAGTTTTCTATCATAATCTTGCCCATGTTTCAGTCTGAAATTAAAAAAAGAGATTTTTACCTTTAAAAATGTGTTGAGAAGACAAACACTGCGTTGTAGTGTGAACTCTGCCAAACTGACTGACAGTCCTTTAAAGACCCGGGGTGGGGGGGGAAGAACAGGGGAGAAAATACATCTTCTGGCTCAAGAGCATCCATATGTAGTGCAAGGAAACAGATAAGCTTAGCAGGAATTACATTGCTTTTGTATTCTTCCTCCAATTATTTATATAAACTTGAAGGAAGAGCAGTAACACTGCAAATAACCCCAAATAAATAGAGCATTGCCCCTTTACAAGGCTCTGCACAGGCAAATTAACAGACATGGAGTTTCAAGTCAAAGACCTGTCTGTAGCCTGCAGATGCCAGCATGGATATATTTATGTTTGTCATGTTTTCAGTTAAAGAAAGCAAAGAAACAGTCACTATTGTGGTGTTTCTTTGTAAAAGAGACTTGCTAATGGCTATCTCCAAATTCCAGCCCCTTTATCCAGGCTCCAAGGTCTGGTTAAGTTCTCTCTGAAACACTTATCCCATAGATGGGCTCCCTTATGTTGGGTAAGTCCTGTAAGATGCAGATTGCCAGATCAACTGAGCTGCAAACACACTTTTGGGGAAGAGGCAGAACATTAGCATCAGAAGGGACACCAGGACACAGAATGAACGGTTTCTGCAGGCTCTTAATCCTGTTCCTAATGAAAACTTAGCAGTTCGTATTTCCATAGAGAAAAGTAGGAAAGAGCTTAAATACCCTGCACATCTCCACCTGTGGGAATCATTTAGGGGTTTTATTAAATTCTAGTTTTGGGGCAGTTTTTAGTAATTTTTATAACCATTTGAAATTCATCACACTCTGTCCAATTAGAAACTGAACCCACAACTATAACTTGCTATATGCTAAATTTACAAAGTAATCTCCAAGAAAGTTATGATCAATTCACTCATCAAAAGCACCAGAAGATGAAGCCAAAGTGTATGAGACCTTCCCTGGTAAAATGCCTGTCAGATAACAACCCACATAAAAACAATTCCACACCTTTTCTGAGAATCCAGATCATTTAAATGCACAATCCTTTTCTTCCCAGGCTTTCTCAGCCCATCAAAACATGTTTTCTGTGACTATTTATATATTCACTTACATTGCATTCCTCACTTTAATGTCCATATTACTTAGCAAACTAAGCCAGCAAGCCCATGGGTTTTAGCAGCAGACATGATTGACTATAAGTATATATATGACATACCCTTCAGAATTATTACTTACAATAAATCTGTCTCATTGAGTTAGATTATTTACTGTGCTGGAATAGTTTACCTTTTAAAATATAACTTAATATAGTTAATAAAGCTTACTTTACCCTTTTAAAATAAACAACCATTTTTATTGTTTTGGGGTAAGGGTTTTTTTTTTCTTCATATTCTGCTTCTATTTTTTCCTTCTACTTTAATGCTTTTTTTTGGTAAATTTTAAATAAACTTTATGTCTGTAATGCAATTAGTGTGTGCTGGAATAGTTTACCTTTTAAAATATAACTTAATATAGTTAATAAAGCTTACTTTACCCTTTTAAAATAAACAACCATTTTTATTGTTTTGGGGTAAGGGTTTTTTTTTTTCTTCATATTCTGCTTCTATTTTTCCCTTCTACTTTAATGCTTTTTTTTTGGTAAATTTTAAATAAACTTTATGTCTGTAATGCAATTAGTGTCGCTGCCAAAACTGTAATTTCAGGTTATCAAACCATCTTATGCTACAGGCATTTGACTCCCAGCTTTCATAATTGTTTGACAAATGCCTGAACAAGACGAAGGAGAACATGTAACATCAGAAAAAAACACATTAACATTTTGAAAAATCAAAGCAAACTTTCACCAAAACCCAATCTACCTTCTTTTCCCCCAGACCTGTGTTCGATGTACATTTTCCCAGTGTTTTAGAAATTCCTCTCAAGACCTTAAAGTTTGATTTAAAATGAAACAAAATATACTCTATGTATTTTAGACTGTCATTAGGATTTCAGAGTTTAGAACTAAAGTTGAGAGAGGCAATGAGGAGTGAAAACTCCTGACCCTCCAGCAGCTGCTTGCCTCAGGAGGCAGGCTCTGGAGCCAGCCTGAATTTCATCAAGTACTTTAGTCAGAAATGTGTTAAAAACAAAATCATAAACAAAATTATAAAGTACCTGTCTTGAGGATCAGCTTGAGGGCTTCCCTTGGAGTTATCCAAGCTCCAGAAACCTTCACCCACATTTACTTCAGAGTCTCAGGAACTCAGCCTGTGGGCAACTCAGCATCTTGGTGAGGTTTTTGTACACCAGTTCCCCTCACATGGTCTGATTTCCAGATAATCTGCTGCCAAAGAGCTCTTTAAGAATTTTTGCGTCACTTTAGTCAAATAAACTTTATGTTTCACCAGGGCTGCAGCTCAGTTTTCCTCCTAGAGGTGGGTGGCTACATTTATCTGTTGTGATCTGTTCCAAAGAGCAGGATCCAATGAAGGCAGAGGGAGAAGGAGGGAAGCTTTCCTGGGAAGGGGCAGTTTTGCCGGCCGTTATCACAGCTGCAAAGAACAGGATGAGGACACTGGGGACAACAAACAGGACGGAAGCTTTGAGGGAGTCAGTAAATTACAAGTTTGCAGGTGGATCTGCAGACTACAGAAACATAGGAAGGACTGGGATGTTATCACAATATAAAGGGCTTGGAAAGAATAATTTCTCATTCTGAACATTCACATTCTTGTAAGAAAGAAACAGGATTTAGTTTTGTTTTAGAGTATTCAACAAAAATTCTTGAAGAAGCCTCATGCTCAAACTCAACAAGTAATTTCCTTTCTTCCTATTACTCCTCAAAATATCTCACTCAACCTCTGACACTTGCTGTTTTTCTCCAGCTTCTTTCACCCAGGATTTCTTCATTTCTAGACTTGACCATTTGTTTATAAGGCCATAAATCACAGGTCAATGAAATAGTGCCACAGTTTCAGTGACAGGTTTGGGGGGAAAAAAACCACCACACCCTACAACAGCAGAGAACAAGAATGGGGACAAATAAGAAGAACAAATTGTTAGAGCAGCAGCGGTTCTGCTATCAGCGGCTGCCAGTTTTCAGAGAGTTGTTCCAAACCATTAAAAAGAAAACAAACTCTGAAAACTGCAAAGTACAGGGATAAAATTAGCATTTCCCTTTTTCTGCCTCCTGGTCCCTGGGCGGGCTCAGCCAGCAGCGGGTCAGCGGCACCATCTGCGGGGCAGCTCAGCTACTGCACTCGGAAACATCAAGGAGACACCTCTTAAAACCGTTTTGCTTTCCCATTCATTCTTATGGGTGTTCTATTAGAAATGATTTGTCAATTTAAGCTTGTTGCCTTCTGTTGTCTTAGAGGCTCATCGTTCATTAGAGAACCTCTGCTGCTCTCTGCCCTGCTGAATCCCTGCACTCTTCTTTCCAAAACAAACAGTTTGGGTTGTGTTCATCTCTGCTCAGCTGCTGGCAGGAAAAAACCCCACAAGTTGATGCACTTGCATGTTGTGATCATTCACAGCCTCCCCTGTGCTGGCCTGTCCTGTAGGGTTTGTAAGGACAGATGCTACTTGGCCTCACCCACCACATCTTCACAAAGCTCCAGGTAACAACGTTTGAAGGGGTAAAGATCCAGCTGAGGAGGAGCCCAAGCTGTGGCAGCAGCCTGTTCTGTCTGGGGAGGGGGGAGCACAGATGGGACAAGTAATTTGTGCCTTCCCTCTCATACAGATGGCCAGCTCACCACTGCAGGGAGACTGGAATGGATTTTCCAAACTCACTTTCTACCCTCTTACAAGAAATAAGTTCTCTCTACTTCAGGCTTTGGGTCCCTCTGCCCTTTACATAATTCTATACCTTTTAAAAAAGGTTTAGAGTCTTTATGACCTTTGTCTGAGGTTTTTCTCCATCTTAGTCTCTGCTCAAAGAAGTTTTTTTTCACAAGTTCTGAAGCATTCTTACCTACCATCCATCTTGGTCAACCCTTGCAGTTAAATTGCTTTCATCTGCTCACATCAATGGGACCCAGTGGCAGCATTTAGTTGTTTTTGTAGGGCACACAAAGCTGTAATGTGAAAACCAGTATATTAAGAACACAAAACCACCTTTCATGACTTATCCTGGCCTTTCTGTTCAGATGATTATTATTTTTTTCCCTCATGAATGTATTCTGCAGCAGCATGAGCTTTTTTTTAATTTCTTGCCAAACAGTCTGGGGCCTTTGGGGCATAATATAAATAACAGACTTGAGGTTCCAGGCAGACCCCTCAACTTTGACACTTATTTACCCCATATGTGAAAAATTTCCAGGTCTCGTATGGAGCTAGTTCCAGAATTTCATTCAATCTGTGCATCAGTGGGCAAAATCCAAATGATTTAGGGAAAGTATGAAAAAAAATAAGAGGAAGGAAAAGACTTCACACAAAATTTCAGACACTTCCACAGTTCTCCACAGATAAAGCAACTGTAGCTTCCAATTCCAAGAATGAGAAGCATCAATCAAATTACCTAACAATAGTAGTACCAGCTGTACTAAGAGATTAATAATAATTCTGCAAGCATGTCTGACTGCCAGTAAGAGGATAGGAACAACCTTCCAAATAACACAAAACAAATACTAAGATATTTATTTATCCATATTTTGCTCAGTTAGGAATCAGGCCACATTTAGAAGCTATTAAGATTGGCTTTGGGATAAAAGAAATTCTGATTGTCCTTCCCTGCTATTTTCTAAGCTGACTGTGCTGGGATATTCATCTGGGAATTAGATGGGGTTTGGAGAGGTTTTGCTATTTCTACTACAACTGTTTTTGAGAGAGCATTTGGTTGGAGAAATCTGATTCTGAAAACCTACAAACTGTCACTATACAGAATCCTCCTGCCTCTTCCTTTCCTTAGGAGTGGTTATTATTTTCTGACTTCTGCTTGAATCTGACATAGTTGATAGTGGTCAGGATTTTCCACCTGTCTGGGGAACTGTCTTTGATTTATCACATGAAAACTGAAACACAAAGAGGATTAATTAGTTTTGGGGTTTTTATTCTAACCTAAGCATCTTTTTTATCAGTTGGATGTTAATTTTGTCATCTGGGTTTACAGTTCCTAAGGCACAGGATTTTATTAGCCAAGATACTAACCCTGCAGCAAGCTGGTCTTATTCCCACAGGATTTCTATTCCATCACGTGCAAACTTTAATTTCTGATCACCTCTGAACCATTTCCTGTGAACTGACAGCAGTCAAGGAGTCTTTTCCTCATTCACATGCTGCTGCACTGCTCTGTACTCACACTTTCATGCACCTGAAAAGAGACTGAGATTCTTTTGGATCCAACTGTGCCTCCTGCTATGCAGGACACTGAGACCCTCCTCAGCCTCTGGGGAACATGTGGCCTCTCAATCATCTGCTCAGCTGGGTCCATTGTTAACTACCCCAGTCAACGGCTGCTGATCACATTAGTGATTTTTCCTTTAGGACAAAAGTGCAGAGTGATCCAGTAAACATCCTATCACCGGGAGCTGTAATGGAAAATCGTTTTATACACACTGATTTTATTCACATCTCAATCTGCTTTTTAAAAACAAGCCCCATTGCCTGGAAGAGATTATGGTTTTTGTGGTTAACAAAGGCAACTACTTAGCAAAGAGTGCTCAGATACTGATCCTTCCCAAACACATAGGATGAGTTCTCATGGGCTGTTGCCACACAGGCAAAGCAGAGCATCCGACCTGACATTGCCCCAGTCTTAGTGTCATTAGCATGAACCTTAGAACTATTTGTTCAACTGCCTTAAAGTAGAAGAAACCCAGCTCCTGCTTGTTTATCTATTTCCCCTCCTCTTCCCCATTCCTTCTTACAAAGAACTTCTCAATAAAAGCACAACTGTTTGTGAGATTGGCTTCATTCCCTATAACTTGTTTTAGCCATGTGCATTTTCAGTGCTTATTTGAAGGAAAGGAAAAACCCCACTATTGTATGAGCTGTGCAGGAAAGTATCTGAGCAAGGGCTGCCGAGATAAGCACACGCTGGACAATACTTTGAAATACTCAAATTTGGAAAAACTGGCTTGGAAACCGTTTTTCATTTGTCAAACTCAATCCTCATCAGTGCTGCCATGGGCAACAAAATTGTTAGTTAAATTCCAAATTCAAAGTTATCTATGAGAGGGGGTGGCAGCCAAAGAGTTATCAGAGGAAATAAAAGAACCAGTGTCATGTCATAGGCAGAAAGGTTTTTGAAAGACTAAAATACTGACCTTTTGGAAGAAAAAAAGCCCCCAAGCCACCACATGTATTAGTCATAATCAAAATATTGTGCATATTACAGCTTCCCAAGAGACTTGGCTTTGTTTCAGAGCCACCAGGGCTCAGCATCAAGTAGAAGAAAGGCTGTTTACTTGTCCTGATGCAAGTCACAGTGTGAGGGGCTCTGCATCACAGACCCCTGAAGCCAAGAGGGACCTCAGATCTTCTGGTCCATCCCTTTGTCAGAAGGGAGAATCAACTCCTGCAATACCATTTCTGACATGTTCTTCTGTAACCTGTCCTTAAATATATTTAACACTGGAGGCATCACACATCCTCAGGCATTGTCCCACTTCACTATTTTTATCACCAAAAGCTTTTCCTAATCTCAGCAAATCTTGCTGCAACTGAAGACTGACTTTTTGATCAATTTATCATGAGCAATGGGTACAAAATCCGCTTCTTTAAGGCATCCATTCATGAATTAAAAGAACATGATGCAGCCCTTTTTCTCTGACTAAACACTATGGCTCTTTCAGCCTTTTACTAGTCACAGTTTCAAGTCTTCTGATCATTCTCCATACTCATTTTGGTTTGCATCTTCCCTGAGGTGCTGTCTCCTAACCTGGATGCTGCACTCCAGCTCAGTCCCCAAGGGTCTTAGGCAGAGCTGGGTAACTTCACATATATTGGAGGCTATTTCTCTCTTTATGCACCCCAATATTACATTACTTTTTTCTACAACAGCATGTGACCAACTATGATACCTCAATTTATTTTCCACACCACTCAAACGTAGTTCACACTTGTCCAGCACACTCTACTTGCACATCCAGTTACTCCTGGCTAGGCAATGTTTCATACACAACTTACACTTGCCTGAGTTGATAGAGATCACATTTTGGTAAGCACAGAGTATGGATCAGAAATAGTGACAAAATATTTGACAACTTGATAATTAAACATTTGACAAACCAACAATTCAACATTATCCTGATAATTAAAGAGGATGCTCAAAATTCCACAGAAGGTAACTGCCTGGATGGACACTTCTGCCAACACTGCAGAAAACACAACAGGTCACTGCCTGACCTGAGCCATGGAGAGATCTGAGCATGGAACTGGATGTCTGCCAGATATGGAAAATGTAGAAGCTAAAGCTGTGCTATTGCTCCTGACCATTGCTACTGGAAAAGGCATTTACTTCTATACCCTCACAAGTCTAGAGATACAGAAAACCTTTTGACACAAGCCCAGGATAACACAAGCTGAGTTTCACTTGAAGAGAATCAAAGCTAGTATCACTGCACTGCTGAGATACACACTGGACATCTCCAGAACTCCTTTGTTACCATAGCAGAAAATACTGCAAAGGGCAGACACCCTGAAAACCCATCACTCCAGGACAGGACCAATAACTCCTGCTGCTGGTCCACACCAAATTCTCTTATCTAACCAGCACTCCTGCCCAGTGCAGGAAACAATCACAGCAAGTTAAATCATCTTGGATGACTCCCAGGCAAACCCTGATCTGGATTTAGCTTAGCAGACATGCAGCCATGACTCAGCTTGGCATTTTAATACATGTACATACACATTTGTGTAACTAGAATAAGAAACACTTTCATAATTTAATAACTTTCTACCTCTCTAGTCCAAATGAAAGTCAAACCAATGGCAGAGCTCCATGGCTGTACCAAACAGCTTTTTTTTGCCTGCACTTAAGCAACATCTCCCCATGACAGCTGGTAGTTGTGCTTCAGATTGGTTCTTTAGCCTCACTTACCTTTTTGTGTGTGACTAAAGCCAGCACACAACAGGAAAATTGTCAGGGTACACGGCCAACCACTATTGGGGCACAATTTCAATGGAAGGGTTAGTACTGTGCTCAAAATGAGTGTCTGTAGTGCATGAGTTACTGTGTTTGCCTTTGTTCAGTGAGAGGAGCTTCTCTGACTACTGAGAACATAAAGCAGTATCTTTTCCTGAGATGTTGACATTCTGGCTCACTTAGATCTGCCCATAGGTCACCAATGTCTTTCCATGTCATTAGTTCCACAAGGCTCATTTAAAGAAAAAAAACCACAGAACTGCACCAGTCACCTTAGAAAGTGTTTATTCAAAAGCTTCATAGCACCATCTTGTTGTTTGTTTTTTTAAAACATCCAAATAAAATGCAGCAGTTAAATTGTTGGGTTCTTTTTCTGTTAAGCATGACACTAACTCCACCTGTGAATGTATTTATGGTTGTTCTTGCTAATGTAACTGAAAAATAGCGCTTCTGTGCACAGACATGGCCCTGGGCCCTGAGATGGGTGATCCAGTCCCAGCTCCATCATGGAAGAATAAAAACAAGTGAAACTGGAACCCCTCAAGGAAACAGTTCACACCCCCCAAAATCTGCTTCCAGAGAATTTTCTAAAAAGTAATTTTTAGCAGTTTCAATTCTTACAGCCCCTCCAGAACTTCAGCAAAGCTAAAATGTAAATACATAAAATACTTTGGGTACTCTTTGATGGCATAAGTCAGACCATGGATGGTTATTTCTGAATACCTTGATGTATTCTCACAATCACCTGGCTGTTCCTTCTGAAGAGGGGCCTTTTATGGCCATCTTTTCCAGGGAAAACACTGGTCAAAATAATTCTACTGAGTTACTACGCCAATTTTGATTAAAAATTGAAGGTAAAATGCAAGTGCCAGTGCCAGCACTTGTAACCCATTTCCATGATGAGTTTTTTCCCTTTTTAGTTCTGAGGAGCAGCCTGGCAGAGCCTGATGCAGCCACTTCAGGGAAGCGCTATTTCCCAAAGATCCTTAACTTACATTTCAAGAATATGGACCAGGCTGAGTGCTTGGTCACATCATCATTTGGCTATGGCTTCCAACCACTGGAATTCTCTATTGCATCTACTTCTGGTTCACCATAAAGAGGCAAATACTCTGTCGTTCACTTGGCTAAAGCCCCCATTGGGTCCCAGGCTGGCAAAACAATTGGTTCCTGCTGCATCACTGCCAAGACGTCTGCTGGTACATACTTCTTATCCACCACCACTTCGTACACGTACTCAGAAAACCAATCATCAGTCATGATCAGGTAACCTGGAGATGAAAACAGTTCATTACAACACAACCACAACCAATACAGTGAGAACTTTGCAGGTTTAGTTCTTGTAGGAAGAGGTCATCTGCTTTCCTCAAACAAGCAGCCACCTAAATCACACTAAATCTTCATTTTCTTCCTTCATATAATTGTTGCAGAGAACTTCAGTGAGCAGCCTTGGAACTCAGGGGGTGTCACATTTAGAGTATCACAGGTTTTAGCAGAAAACTACTGCTGGAAACAAGCTATTCAAGGTGAACTGAAAATAAGAGTGGCAGGGAGAAAACAAGTGTTCAGAAGACAGATGAGAAGGCTTTATTATATAAAGTCCCTCATGTCCTTTTACAGTATCATCACACAATCAAATGAAACAAGAAAATGTCCAAAGAATATGGACAATAAACGAACCTATCTACACCATCTTGTTTCTAAAGCAAGAGATCAGATAATTCCCATAAATTAAAACCCCTATCAACTGTAATCCGAGCTAGAAGCCATTTTGGAATCACTGCCAAAGGGAGCTGCCTTGATTATTCTCTCTTCAGGATATGAATTCTTGGGACACACAAAAACCTCTCACTCCCAAGAGTGAGTGGAAGTAATTGCACCCTGAGAGGATAATGAACTCTGCTTCTGACATCCTGTATCTCCCAGCCTGACAGAGCTGATTAGGATCACAGTGTCTGAACAAGCAGGAAGCATCAAGCAGAACTTCAGAACATGCAAATAAGTAAGGTTGCTCTTGGAGAAAACCTGTTCCCAGTGCCACAATGAAAACCATTATCCATTTCTTCATTAAAAGGAGACACTTTAGATGCAGCAATACATGAACCCAAGAGCCTGCCCAAGGCAGCTCGGAGCTCTGCATCCCATCCAGGTAACAAGCAGAAGTGTAAAAGAAACAAAAGTTTATGGCATTTCTGGGCAGGATGCACAATGCAGTTTTACCTCAGGCAATTCATCTATTGCTCATACTCAAACCATTTGTGAGTAAAGGCTCCAATGAAGAGCTTGGCACAGGATCCCCTTGCTGCAACAGCACCTGGCTACAGACCTGCCATCCTCTGCACATGAGACTACTCCACATTTCTCTTAACATTTCCAAAGGAAAACCTCAACACAAAGCATTTTAACACTGACAAGCTGCTGGCCAGGGGGAGGGCAAGGATGAACAGTCTGCAAGATGCTGCACAGCCTACAACTTGGACACCTGAAAGTGTCCTTAAAGTTCCCAAAGGACCTCATACAAACCCCCTTGTGCTTGTGCCTGACTCCTCCACAAGAACAAATTCAGACCCTGTCAGTGAACTTATGGGATGATATAAGAATACAGCCATCAAGTGCCTATAGTTAAATTCTTAAAATGTCTTTTAAGTATCCAATAGTCAGTACAAGAGATTAAAAAAGTCAAAAGGGAGGTGACTCCTAGCTGGAGATGTACCACAAGAAACTTCTTTGTGCCAAAACAAACAGAGGGACCCCTATCAAATGGATGCCATCATGTGATTTAGTGTTCCCCTCCTGCTTGCTTGTATAAAGAACATCCAATGGGATAAGCTGGGTTCAAAGTTAGGCAATAATGTCCTGTCTCCAGAACAAAAGAGTAAGCAGAATAATTAAACTTGCCTGTATGGCTGGCAAAGTGCCAATGAAAAACAGAAAGGAAATATTTGACTGGGAAGTGACTTTTTTACCTCAAAAAACAAGCACTATTTGTTAGCAGCTGTGTTCATTCCTTGAAGATAAACAGATAGGATTCCAAGAAACACTTTTACAACAGATATGGATGTAATTACTGAATATTTAGGAGGCAGTGCTAGGCTGTTCCCAGAGCTTCCCTTTCTCTGGGACAAGCACTACCACAAGAATTCAGTTCTGCCACTCCAGAGAACACATAACTACCTTCATCCCATGATACCCTGACCAGGAGTCACAGCCTTTCCAGCCCTGCACCATCCAAGTCTGGAGAAACAAGTGTTCTCTGGCACCTCAGACTGTACTCCCAGAAAATCAAGAGGGACCCCATATGAAAAAACACCTCCATTTCCTACAAGTGATAAGTAACTTGTTTGGTTTTTAGTGAAAGTCCAGTCTCTGGTATTTTGTTGCAGGCTGTACCCTTTATCATCCTGGCCAAGAAATAACAGAGTTGGGGCTTACTTGTATCCCCCACACCCAACTGGGCCTCAAATGGGATGTGCCAAGTTTAACATCATTTTTGGCTGCCTCTTCACTGCTGTGGATTCTGTTTCTCTGCACTGGACTTACCCAAGCACAGCTTCACAATGCCTTAACAAGGCAGATAAAAATCACTGCCAGACTCAGTGGCACAACAGGGGAGCTGGGACAACTTGTAAATCCTCACCTTCCTACACCAGCTAGTGCTGGGCACAGGAGTGAAACAGCAGGACAGGAGGAAGGGGAAGAAACCCTGTCAAGTTACTTCAATGTTTGAGAATGAGCTCTGAAGGCAGCTCTGTCCAACTGCCTTTAGCTCAACAATGGGTTGTTTAGTCATAGCTAAGAAAATCAGTCAGGGATTCACCTCCCTGAAACTAGTCCAAAACAGAGTCAAGCTTCCTAGTTCTGTTGGGATTTTCTGTCAGTGCACTTTTCCAGGCAACTCCCTAATCCAAAAGAAAATAGAATGAGCAAAACTTTCCAGAGACCCTGGGCTCTACCACTACAAAGCAGATAAGTGACAGTGACTCACTTAGACAAGTTCACACAGATGGCCTGCACACAACACTTGCACAGGAGGTATGGGCAGGGCTTATTCAACTCACTCTGGGTTCCTATTTCAAAGGAACAACTAAATCCTCTTTATGGCTTTAGAAGAACTTACTCTTGAACAGTGAATCCAAATTTGAAAAAGAGAATGTCTACTGAGGTTAAGCTGTCACTGCAAACCAAGCACCAAGCTAAGCTTACAAAGCTGACAAACAAGTTCAAAGTAATATTCAAAGACAACCAGGCAACTGGGTTAATGTTGTTTCTAACCTAAAGCCTGAGGCACTGCTCTTCTTTCATTTCCAGTTGCTGTAGTTTGTTTGTTTTGGTTTGGATTACATGCTCAAAGTGAAGAAAGCCAAAGCTGCACGTGGCTCTCCACACAATCCATCACAGGCACCTCCTGATGCTCCAGCCCAGTAACCTGAGCACAGAACTGCTACTCTCCAGTCACAGCTCAACAGGTCCAACAGTCACCAGCAGTGTCAAGCTGCAGCCTGATGAACTGTGCCTTGGGAGGAAGAGCCAAAATCCTGAAACTGAGCTCAACCTTTCCCAGCTCTAACAAGTCTGAACCTTGGCTGAGGAGCATATACAACTAACACAACCAGAGCTGCTGACAGACACCTATAAACTCCAGGCTGGATGGAACATTGACCAAAGTCCTCACTCAGCAGTTGTAAAGCAAGCTAAGTAAGGCTCTTCCTTCCTGGAAACATTCCTCCAACACCAGCAGCATCTAACATCACAAACCAAGCATCTGGAGAGTCTCAAAACAAAGGGGTCTGACAAAGCACAGCCAGGCATTTTTTTGGTATTTTATATTCTCTATTATACATAAAGGTGCTTAGCAAAATAGTAGTTTGTATCTGGAGACAGAAGTTCTGATGTTATTTTAGTATTGATTTGGCTTCTTTACTTAACCCAGTATTCAAAGTACATTTTTCTACCATCACACTGATGAACCTTGAAGGCTGAACATCAACAGTTGCATTGTTTTGTGAAGACTAAAGGTATTTGTTGGGATACTTTGATATAAATGTGTGCAGCTAACTCAGGACAGACACTGCTGCAAGACCAAGGGGCCAGAACATAAGTGAAGACACTGTTCCAAGAATATTCTGTGTTGTAATTGGCTGTTCATGCATCAGAGAGCAAAAGCTCATAGACAAGACCACATCCTCATATACAGTTTTTTGAAAAAAATCTATTCTCAGAAGAAACCCCAAACATCCTGGGAGATTTCAGCCATACCCAATCTCATTTTGGATTAATGTGCAGCAGAAACACATAGCCAGCAATGACTCTTGGGTGACTCCCTGGGACACACTGAGCCTGGCCAGCTTGGTGAGCTTCTCATGCCACAGCTGAGTCACTATCCAGCCTGTCCCACACAGGACATGACAAAAGTCACAGAGATCTCACTCTAGGTCATTCCCAGGCTCAGCAGAGGCAGCTTGAAGGAACCTCCTAAACTAGCACTGAGCTGTGACTCACCCTTCCCTCCTCACTGCCTGCCCATGTGCTATGCTGAGCTGACACATCCACAGCCCTCCAGCACTTCCAAATCCTTTTTCAAGGAACAATAGTGCAGGCTGGGACAGTCCTCAACAGGAAGGCAAGTTCATGCAGAAAGCCTGGCACCAGCAGAACTGCATGTTGGCTGGGGCTGTTGTTGCTAGTGCTGCTCATACCAGAGAGGAACACTGAGGTGCCACAGGTCATGTTTTCAGCACATCTTCAGAAAGGCAACCAGAATTATGATTTTAAAACATTTTTCTAAGCAGGTGTTAGAGCTAGAACAGTTTACATTGCAGCTGTTCACAGCACAACCTGAAACCAGCCATTCCCTCATTTCCAAACCAGTAGGCAAAGGTTCGCAGTGATTGATATGCAGTACTTAAAGAAACTATAAACCACTGAGGTATCATACATGACTCAGGAAGATTATTTTAGTAATATCAGCCACAGCCAGCATGAGGTCCCACAGATGAGACAGTTGTAGTGTACAGACTGAAGCTTTAGTACACTGAAGTACTGCAGTGGAGTCTTTGCTTCTGCTTTCATGCTAAAGAAAGCATTTCCATACAGTGCACTTGGTGGAAATGATCCTGTCTTGTTTAATATGCAAAGCATTTCCTATCTATTGTCCCTTTATTATAATATGACTTTACATGCTCACTGGAATTCTTGGGATTTCAGGAGAAATACTACCCCACTCCCAGACTAATATTGCCTCTTCATTCAATGTTTACATTCCATTTACTTAGATGTAAATCACCTAAGTGAAGAATGTTTGTCTGCCAGGAATACAGTGTCATACCCAGTGATTCACATGCTGTTTGCAGGCTTGTTCATGCAAGTCCTGGTGAAGGTCACAGAGCACATCCCCCTCTTTCACCTCCTTATTGCCAAGCATTAAGTTCAGCTTTTTGTTCCTGTAATTATAAATTACCTTTATTACCACGGTCTTCACCCCAGGAGTTTTCCACTCTCCATTTTTCAAATCCTTCTTGCCCATCCTGTGACAAAACAAGTTGATGGCTATTCAGTAGTGAATGACAACCCATCCAAGTCTAAATCCAGCACCAGCAAACCAGAGCTCCACTCCCAAAAGTCTACAGGCACTGGCAAGTTTCAGACAATGGTTTCTTGCTTATGACTGGAAAAATGTAATTTTCTGAACTACTTGTCTATCCACTTCCATAAAACATGAGGAAATGTGGTCAAGAAGACAGCCTGCAATACTTCACCAGTAAGCTTACATTTAAATAAATTCAAGATTGGACTTGACAGACAGAATTTCATCAGCTTTCCCTATCCTCTGTCAGGGCAGTAGGGCCGCCTGAGATGCTGAATGCACAACTTGCTTGGAAGGGACAGGGACAAAGAAGTAACTGCCATAATTCAGAACAGTATCAGCAAGAGCAAGTGCAAGCACTTGGAGCTGTATCCTTCACCTGAATTCTTCACCTCTGGTGCTTTGAAAGATACCCAAGGCTTCAAGCAAGCCTGAGTACATTTGACTTCCTATCCAGAAGTGTGCAGTATTTTCACCTGCTCTCTGTAAATCTGAAGTCTGGTTCAAATCACCAAGCAGACAAAGGCACAGAACAGCTCAGGCTGGCTCAGGAGGAAACCAAAGAATAGTTTCTTTTGCTACTGCATTTCTTTAATAGAAAAAAACTAAGAAGCAAAACCCCCCATAAATCCATTTTTAATATTCCGTGCAATATTGTTGTATGCATTCTATTCTCACTTGAAAAAATAGAGTAATCCTTAGAATGAGACACTCAAGAGCCACCAGACTGAGGATCAGTCAATCCTGGTGCTGTCAGACAGAAACTGGGATAAACATGTTTATGTACATAGAGTTTTTTATCCAAGGGTTGCATTTAATCCACAATTTAAGTCTTCAAAGCCTTTTTATAAAGTAGGTAAATCCAAAGTATTACATTTTACAACTCAGTTTATCAAAGCTCATTTAGATTAAGGTAAGGTTTAATATAAGACAACATGTTTAAACAACTTAAGTCCATTTTGAATGTGGAAAAGCTTCTAAAAACTGAAGTTCTAGAATAATTTGTTTAAAACAATTTTTTGCATTTAGAGATACCATCCGTCATGTCCTGATCTTATGCACATCCTTTTCTTTAAGAAATCAGGTCACATTTAATCACACTTTATGCAACTATACATTCAGTCTTGCAAAAGCATTTAAAAATACACACCATAGACTAGAGCTGCCAATGATGTGTATCCACACACTTCACTTGTGAAGAGATAAACAGGTATTAAACACTAGAGATTTGTTAGATTTTATACTTCTAATTGTTTTTCAGTTAGGTATTTAAAGATGTGTTCATCTGATACACAAATAGGAGTGTTCAGAGCTCAGAATGCAGAACACAACAGGAAAAATATACTGAGTTGTAAAAAGTAACTCAATTTCTTATGACTCAGCAATTCCATCTCAAATCCTCAGACTCCAGAGCTCAAACTGTTTCAGTTATCTGCAAGCTGTTAGTTCTCAAGCCAAGGTCATGTTGGACAGGAAGAGATCACTTCAAAGAAAATTTAATTACAAGTTCTGGAAATAAATGGAAAACATCAACACTGCAGATAACCCTGAGTTGTAAATTTTCACATGGTTCTTTTTACTTCATATGTGCTTTGTTATGCTGCCAGGAGCATATTTAGTTGTGGATTCATCTCAGGCTACTGTCTGCCACAGAGCTATTTTAGACACCATTTTCCTTCCTAATTATGAGGGGGTCAAAGAGATCACATGCCACTGAGTTGCAGGAAGTTGAGACTGTTTAAGTGCCTCCTAATGGCATTTTAACAGGAGTTTCATGCTATAAAATGTAGACTGAACTAACCCGTTCAGTGGGACATGGTTGGAAATACCTGCTCTCATGATAAGTTTCTTGCTCAACAAGATAACAACAATCTGTACTTTAGTAGCTTAAAATAGATTTTTCCCTTTCTCCAATAAAAAAGTGTAGGTAGAAGGAAAGAAGCCCTTGACTTGTCTAAAATTCTTCCCTCCTTGTTCAGTATTTATAGTTCTGAACACTCACACAAAGAGAACAGTCAACCCAGGCCTTGTGCACCAGGGTGTTGGGACACACTCGCTGACTCCAGCAGAGCAGCTGACACAGGGAGTCCAGAACACAGAGAAGCTGCCAGAATATTCCAACACATTCCTGAAAGCATCAGAACTTCAGGAGGGAGACTCTACCTTCTCAGTGACAGCTGTCAGGACCATGGCATGGGTCATCATTGATTCTCCAAAGATTAATCGTTCTGCTTTGTTCATGTTCTTGACGGAGACGCCGAACACCAGCTCGTGATTAAATCTGTTGGAAAGCCATGGCAGCAACATCAAAAGGGATGCAAGGAGAATTGCCACTAGGAAATCAGGGAATCAGTATAACTCACTGTCCCAGGAGCCAGTGCACAAGCACACAAGTCCAATTATATTTAGTGTCAGAATAAATGCAAACACTGGTTCTTTTGGGAGTTTCTCTCACCAGATACTGAACAACTGAAATGAGTAAGAACATTTACCAATAGCTCGTAGTGCATGTTTTAAAGATTATGTCCTAACCAAGCATCCCAAATTCTGTTTAGCTTTTCTACTTACATGTTCAGGTCATTGATTCCCAGCTTGCCATAGAAGTGCTTTGCAACATCACAACCAAACCACACGGCCTACAGACAAAAGGAAGAGTCACATCTAGGTCACATCCCAGCAAATCTGCATTACCAGAGTTGCCATCCATGAAGAGAAACCAAACCAACCTCGCCATCCTTGATAGATGCTGCAGCCAATTTTTTCAAGACATTAACAGGCTGGTTGTTATAGAGTGTTTTCCTCCCTCCTGCCATGTTGCCCAGGTACTCCACAGTGTACAGCCTGTTGTAGGGGTTCTGAGGGCGAGGATCATTCACCAGGCAAATCTGACAGAAAAACAAGACGTGACACTAAAGTGCAGCTTCCCTGAAATAACTGAGAAGTGACTCCAGATGGATTTCAGAGAACTGCTTTTACCCCAGCTGTCTGACCCTTCAGTAAACAAGCCACTTGGCTGAAATAGTAGGGTTTTCTAAGTTTACCTCATAATCGCAGCACAGCAGCTTTGCATGTTATTCTTGCTTTCTAATGGCTCTTATGGCATTTTATGACTGATTTGATCATTACATATTTTATCATTACAAAATCATCATGGGAGATCACAGCTAATTGAGGGTAGAACACAAACAGGAGAATGGGGAGAATAAACACAGGGCTGTCTTTGGCTTGTGGGAGCACCACCCATCTGGTGCAGTTCCTGGGGTGGGCAGCACACTTGGAACAGTGGAAAATAAGTGGCTTAGGAAACAAAGAGGTCTTGGGAAGGTACTGCCTTTCAGCAAGCCCAACCTTGTCCTCCATGTTGAAGCAAGGCTTCACGTGGTCATTGTAGAACTGGACTGGTGTCATAGGGCCAAACTTGTGATAGGCCTTCTCCTTATCCCGGAACTCCCAGCAGAAGGTCTCTGGAGGGTTGCCCAGGCAGGTACTCACTATTCTGAACACCTGCACAGAGAAGCAAACAGCTGTGAGCTTGCTGAAACATGCAGGGCATCTTCTCCTACCACAGAAATGCCACTGATGAATGGATTTCTCCATGTGAGAACCAACTGGAGAACTGGGATCTTAACAGCCACCTCTGAAGAACAGGAATCAACGCACACATGGATTATTTGCCTTCAGCTCTGGAAGTCTCCAGGTTTCAACAGTTCAAAAGCAAGCTCAAAAGGCCACAGAAAATCAATTGAATCTCTCCATTGTCACACCATGTTCCCAGGGAAACCATCAGGCAAATCAGAAGCTTAAGGTTGAACATATAAATTTCAGGTTATCCTAGGAATGCAGCAGCCAAAAGCAAAAGCCAATATACTGCCCAGTCTCATTCCAACATTTCTCAAGTAATTCTGAAGCTCCTCCAAGATGACACTTTCCCAGTATAAGAGCAACTTCATCCATCTGATTCTAGGAAGGCTCAAACATTCAGCATCACCTGTTCTACCAGGGGGTTTGCCCCATGCAGACAGAAACCAGACCCTCTAACACACACAGTATTTTATCCCAGTGTTTCCCCTTTACTAATTCCTTTTTTTCCAGTAATGTTAATTTGGATTTCAAAGATGAGTCTTTGCCTTTTTTCAAAAGCAAAGGATAATCTCATCTGCTTTAATACATTTAACAATGTCTCTACTTAGGGTAGAGCTGACACCTTATATAATGCAATTCAAGATCCCTGCCTGCTCTGCCCTCCTGTGCAGCTGGCAGCTTTCTGCTGATTTCCAGCACAAGTTGACCAGATTTCAAGTCACCAGCCTCCCTATAAATCAGAATATGAAGCAGCACTTCAGAATGACTACTGCATCTTCTCACAGGGCTCATCTTGAAATGAGCTAACTGGCAGGCAGTGTGACCAGATGAGTGCTTTAGGGATATTTAGCAGGACCTGCCACAGGCACTCTGGGAACAGAGAATCAAATCTTATTTAAATCTGTTTTACTTCAGCTGACACTGGTTTGCCTCAGCTGTGTCCTGAGCAGAAGTCTCTTCCTTGCAAGGAACTAAGAGGCTATTTTAAATAAGAGAAAGGGGAGTCAAAATCTCAATGGCACCTTCTGCACTAGGATCCAATCCCTGTGGTTTGTGCCAGCCTTCCCAGGCTGTCAGTCTTCACACTCTTGAGGAGAGCAGACAGGACCTTTCCCAAAGCTGACTTAATCCTTCTGGAGCCAGCTGAGCTGATCTATATGGATCCCAGGGCACCTCAGGAGGAGCTTTGTGCTCATGTGCACCTCATGCTGGTGGCAAAAGGAGTGCAATGTTCTGCTAAGCAACACTTGTTTGGCTGTGCACAAAACACAAAGGTGTTCTGGCTCCAAGCAATTTAACAAAACAAATCAAGAGATTAATTATGGGTTGAAACATGGGTGTGGGCTTAAGTGGAGGAACTGACATTTCTCAATAAATATGCTATAGAGCAAATGTAAATCCCTACATGACTATAAATATTTAATTTTACACAGACTGCACAAAGGAAGCCTTGCTGTGAGTACACCCACATTACCTCAGATAACCCCAAGTGGTGAGAGATGAGGCTATAAACACAAAATAAGAAAGAAAAATGCCTAAAAGGAGACCAAGGAGCAAGCAGCCTCCAGCCAAAGGAAGAGAAATAGAGACACAAGTCCCAGGTTGGCAGAGGCAGTGGAGCCTGGGAATGGCCTCCCTCAATTGTTTTGCCACCACACCCATCATAGGCCACCTCTTAGTATCTCACAAGCTTCCTCTTCAATAAATAACCAGACATATTTCAACTAAAAGGTGGCTTACATCACTCTAGCCACAGCTAGACCAAGATAAGGCAAAGATACAGTGGCTTGTGCTAAAAACCAAAATGAATGAGGAGGGGAAAGAAGGATGTTTCTGATAAGGAAGGGTCTACAAAGGAGAACAGTAAAGGAAGAAAAATTCAGTCACATGCACTGCACTGATTTCAACCTCTGACCTACTGTGCACTGGTTTGATAAGAAGAATGTTTATACAGTTCTGGGGTGAGTATTTAATCCTGTGTTCCAGCAGAACTACCCCTTTTAGCTGGAGCACCCCCTCCCAGCACACCACCACTTGCTATGCAAATAAAACCTCACAGAACAAAACCAAGTTCTGCTTTGCCACACACAAAAAGAGATGCAAAACCACTTATATACATATAAACACATGAAATACAAGAGTCATCTCAAACCTTTAAGTGTTTTTCAAGTATACAAGACGGGTGCAATTGCACATTTCAACTACAATTCTATTGAAAATAAAACCACTTAACTTGCAAACCACTATTACTACTACAGAAGAAAACACTGTGTTAACTTCAGAGAATTAAGCATAACCTTTTTACAGAACAAATTGCAATCAGTTAATGAGCCTTTTATGCCAGTTCCAGGCTCCCCTGTGAGAGTGCAAGAGGCTCTACAAATGAAGAGACATTTTGCACTGAACTGTAATTGCCCTAAAAAATAACATCTCTGGGAAGCTTTTGATGTCTGCTGTAAAATCCTCCAAGGGCTTTTGGACACACACACTGGATCTAAGTTCTATTAATTCACTTTTGAACTAAGTGCTGACTGGCAACGTGCTGGGTTAGGCTCAAAGCACAGAATTACTCCTGATCTTAAGACATACATTAAGTAAGTTTTCCTTTCAGTAATATAACCCAAGCAACACAAATCAGTTTCCTTTTTTTAATCTAATCTTAAAGTTAGATGAAAAGCAGCTACAGGAGTTCACATACAAGAGCAAAAGTGAATTTCCAAAACCCAAACTGGCAAATTACTCAATACTTGCACATCAGTGGGGCTGCCTGAAGCTGTACAGAAACAGCCCAAGGTGAGTTCTGCCCAACACTGATGTTTACTGGGCTGCATAAAACTACACGTAACCAAACCATGATTTCTTGAATCATCTCTAGACAAACACTAAAACCACTGGGCCACTTTGCACTGTATGTCTGGGAAGCACATGAAATATGTACTTATTTTTCAGTGTATGCACTTCAAACTAAAAACAGCCTGAACTTTTAAAATTACTTTTGGGTGTTTAAGAATGAAGTATGAGGACTGGTGAGGAGGCAAAATGAAACATGTCACTGTGATATTCAGTGTGAGCAGAGGGCCAGACACTCCACAGACTGCAGATGTGCCAATCTATTTGATTAAGAGTTAATTCTCACAGCCAGAATTAGATTCTGTGATTCCTCCTCTGCTGCCCCCCAGTGTCCCACCAGCGCTGGATTCAGCCCTGTCTTCAGCCAAATCTTTTCCACGATGCAGAGAACTCCCTTTTGTTGTTCTTTCCTGCTCTCTTGTGGGGGATTTCTGCAACAACACTCGTGCTGTAAGATTTTTACAGCCAAACCCATCAGAATGCAATTTTCAACCTTCCTCTTTCCTGCTATTTATAAAAGCCTGATAGGCCACTGTTTAGATCTCTCCAGATACAAAATGCTGCTTTCCTATTCAAAGGGACAGGCTCAAAATGTCACAGTTCTGGAATCTAGAAATTTAAGATATTTGTCTGAATGCATTGGAAAAATTCAGACTGAAATAAGCAACAAGCCTTTTCAAAAACATTCACTTGAATACCTCCAAGCAGGTTGCCATCCAAAACATTCCTAAGTAAACAAAAGCCTCTTGTTTGGGCTGACCCAGTAGCTCTAGAGCAAGAGCAAGCAGGAAATCTCAGCCATTCCAACCTCATGTACCATGATTATTCCTGTCACACAAGTATATTTACCTCTTCTATCATAGTGTCCATTGCAGCACAAAGTTCTCCTTTCATTGTTCCACCTTCCACCATATCTCTGAGCCTCATGCAGTATTCTCTCATCTGTTTAAAGAGAAAGTAATTTTATTATGGAAGATAAACCTCATCAGTTTTCAGGACTTATCTGGTTGTTTCAGGCTCCTATTTTATTCTTCATCATGTGTTTTCAAAATGAAAATTCCTTTCAGAAGGCTTTGGTAGATATTGAGCCTTTAGAAAAATTCCAAGAAAAGTGAATGAATTAAAAGATAACAAAATCAAATTAATAAATGAGTGCAACTCAATTACTGTTCTCCAAGCACTTGGTGCTCTCAGCCATGAGCTTTTCTTAAGGAGTAATTTCTCTTGGTGCAGTAACTGATGATGCAACATCCATCTCATTACCACCCCTGTGACTCACACAGAACAGCCTGCCTTCCTGCTGTGGAATTATTTTTGCAATTTGATGCATAATTGAACAGAGCACGTCCCCCCTGCATGCACAACTGCAGCAGGAGAGCACACACTCCCCATTCCTGTCACATCCATAAGGCCAGGAGCAGGGAGTGAGGCTCCCACAAGAGCAGCAGCTGATTTGCAATGGTCAGGACTAGAGTAACACCAGCACCTTCATTATATCTAAGCTCATTTCAGCACATTTTACATTTTTAATGTGGATTTCAGCAGGCAGTTTTCCCTGAACATGTAACACATGAACTGGAAAAACATCAAGCTCACTATAAATAAGGCTTTGATTGCCTTTGTCTCTGCCTACATCAGCATCTTCCCAGGTCAGCTCCTTTCTGTAGCTCCAGGAGCACCCCTACCCCTTCCTTCAGACAGAGCTGCACACTTCTGCACTGAAAGCTGATTTGTAAGGTTTAGTGTTTTGAAAATACATTTTTTGGGTCATCTTTTCCATCTAATTTGGCAGTAATCTCTAGAAACCTTGGCATAGTGCTAGCTGAAACACTGAGGCAGCAGAAAAAAAGCCACCTAAATGCCAAGTGCTAGTTATGCAGAAAGAAACTTAATCAGCCACACATCAAGAATCAACTTTTTGGAAATGTGAGGATTAGGAACAGCTAGGAAAGTACCACATGAGGTAACTGCAAGCTACTGAAGACTGGCAGTGGTTACCTTCCATAACACATCTTCCTGCTCCCTGCTTCAGGATTAACATCAGACTTTTAGACTTCAGGCTGCTTTTTAAACAAAAGTAAGTTAAATTGCTGAGATGCACCTAATGCTTTGGTCAATAAAGAGAAGTTCAGGTGGCTTGGAACATTTGGAGTGGGTTCATTCCCACACCCTCCCCTTAAATGTATAATCTAAGTCAGCTTTACCTTATGATTCAAGATCTCATTCATCCTTCTAGTGGCCTCTGTGGTATGAGACTCAGGGAAGTATTTCTTGGGGACAACACCATACTTCTCTAGAATGAATTAACAAAGCTCTGTGTTAATAACTGTCCTTTCCACACAGTAGATCCTACTGCTTCTGCCTATAGCCCTGTAAAAACTAAATATCATTGGTTTTGCAAAGAGATTACAGAGCAAAGTCCCTTATTTAAAGATTACAAGTATTCAAAGTTTACATTTTAATTTGTGACTGAACCTTGACCTCTGATCAGCATTCCATAAAAGGTGCAATCCCTGAACTGTTCAGTGTCATTTAATCCCATACACTAGTTAGTTTTACACTAACTAGTGCTTTTTAAGAAGCTCTTTTCACCAGAAAAAAAAAAAAAAAGCCTGATTAGTTGAAATTAAGCTTTGGAAATATCTTCTGAAGAATCAGGCCTCTTCTCAATTATTCCATATATTTTATCAAAGGTTAATCAATGAACTTCCCAGGTCCCTTTCCACCTTAACATTTATTTATAACACACCAGCAACAGCTCAATTGCTTCCTACTTTCTGGTACCAATCAAAGATCACACCACACAAGGCTCTGGATGCTATAGCAGCATCCAAAACATTATCTGCCTGAATTGGATGAGAAAAAAGTAACCTCCAGGCTTCAAATCAACAGATTCCTTTTGTGATTCTAAACTTACATTATTGGCTTGTTGATTTACAAAGGCATCACATTGTTTCCCAACACAAAGGAAAGCAAATGCTGGTGTAATTCAGATACAGAGAAGTATCTGCTTCATCAGGGCAAGAAAGATCCCACTTGGGCTGGATTTTGCAAGACCAGCATTGCCACATTCCACATCATTTCCCTCTCACTGATCTTTATATCATCTTTCTTCAGGCTGCAACTCTCTTAAGTAGTTTTGCTTCTACCTGGTTGACACACCCTGGTCTAGCAACTTTTGTTTTCCTGACCCAAACAGTGTGTACATGGATATAAATAAACAATGTTGATGACTGAATAGAAAAGGGATTAAACCTTTTTACTGTATGGAAAGTGAGACACCTAATTACTCCTGTTGATCACCTGAGCTTCTATCAGCAGCAATAGGCAAGAGTGAAGATCCCAGACAAGATTTAAGCCTAATTTTGATACTCTGGCATGAACAGGTGGTTGATTAAAAACCAGCTGCCAATGGCATCACATTCTTTAGCAGACTTCCAAGCCTTAAACTCTTCTTTTTCCATTTCTCATCTCCCAAACCAGTGTACAACTACAGGGAGGGCTCCCAGTGACCCATCCTCTTACCAATAATGTTAACCAGCATATCCCACTGTCCACCATCATTTGTGGGGTTGGAGAGCAGGAACTGCACCAGCCTTCCTTCCACAGGCTCCTTCTTCTGAGCTGTTTCCACAAATGCATTTAAAAAGTAGTAACAACGTTCAACCTGGAATGGACAGAGAGGAAAAGTGGATATTTGATGTGTGACATTTGTGCATTAATTCATTGCTGAGTATTCAGTTCTTCAGAAGTCCTAACTAGGTGAATCCACTATCTGCTCATCTACCAGTGTTCTCATTTTCCCTCTAGCATTCCAGGGCTTATCCTATAAACTTATTTCTGTCACAGACCAAGTATTTAGGAGCTGCACAGAGCTGGGGGCAGGGGAATAGGACACTAAGCAGGCCCAAACTAGCACTAGATTTTCTCTGCTCCTCTCAGGGGAAGGAGGCAGGAGCACAGCTCTGCAGGTCACAAGCAGGACTGAAAGCTCAAGAGAAAGTTCCAGCTGGGCTTCCTCTGAGCCTCCTACAAGTAATTCCTGAAACAACCACAACACTTGAAAAAGAGGATTTTACTATTCCTAAACTTTAACATCTTCACCACTTTGCTCAGCTCACATTGCAAACACACATTTAAAGGCCTTTTGAAGTTTCTCCTCAGGTCTGTTCTGTCCCAGCCCTGAACACAACCTGCAGGACAGTACCTTGTCCCAGAAAAAGAGATAGGACTGGCTGAACTCAAACTCCTCAATGCTGTATTTCTTCATGAAAGGGAGACGCATCGCGTTGAGGCAGGAAAAGATCCAACATCTCCCTGAGAGATCAAAGGAACAAGGATTAAACTGGAATGTTTTCAGAGCTGCGTAAGATGTTTTGTTTTAAACACAGAGGGATGACACTGCTCTGCCTCGAGCCTTTGGCCACTCTTCTGCCTGAGCCTGTGAAACCCCAACAAAGAGATGAGGAATCTCCTGCTGCAGAGACAGGTCTCATCTGATCTTCGCCTTTGATTATACGGAAGGGGAAAGAGGCAAGTGCTGCGAGTCCAAACGCTGTTACTGACTCAAGAGGACGCTGCAGGGACTCAGTTTCGCCCCCAGCCCGACCAAAGGGCTCCCCAGGGCAGCGGCTCAGCCAGCGCATCCTGCATCCCCCGAGCGCCCCGGGAGGGGGTCCCCGCCCTCCCCGCCGCCCTTACCGGAGTTCTTCTGGTTGGTGACGGGTTTCCCCTCGGCGGGCACGGCGTGTTGGAAAACCTGCACGGTGTCCTGCACCACCTGCCGCTGCAGACACACCTCCCGCGGGTCGCCGCCGGCCGCCACGC
>NW_009952560.1:3778896-3784359 GCF_000747805.2 Chaetura pelagica | reverse complement strand
GAGGCCTTTTGGCCCCGAGGGGCAGCCGAGTTACCTCAGGGCGGGGGTCGGAGCGTCACCCCCAGGCCCGGGAGCTGGGCCCGCCATCACACCGGGACAGCCCCTCGGGTGGGTCGGGCTGCCCCTCCAGCCCTGAGGAGAGCGCTGAAGTCACTGACTTCATCGATTTACAGCGCGGGTTCGGTCAGGGAGTTTGTGACGCGCTGCTCCAGCGCACCAGGAGGCCCCAGGAGCTTGTCAGGACCTTGGGAAACCGCTGGAGTTGGTGTCTTGGTTGGGGGAGAGATGGATGGAGAGGGTTTCCTGCTGGGGCATTCCCGCCGGGATTCCCACTCGGGGCTGCCCTCAGATCTGCTGTCCCCACGGATGATGGAAGCTGGGGTGGCAGAGCCAAGGCCTGGCAGCCTCCTGGGCCAGCAGGAGCCAAGACACCCATAGGAGCACCATGAAGGGGCAGCAGCTTGGGTGGGCACCACCCCAGCACCTTGTGGGTGCAGGACAGGGCCAAGAGAGCAGTTGGCAGCTCCACACCTGCCTGTACAGCAACATCGGGATCTGTGGCAGCTCCGTACGGATTCCCATGTGGACGGGTCAACAACCTGCATGCCTGATGGCACGTGCCCACCTTTTGGGAATAAGCACAGAGGGCAAGAGCTGGCAGCAGCTCAGGCAGCCCACCCCGCTGGGGGTGCTCCCAGGAGTGGGTTGGAATGAACAGACACAAAGACTAAATTATATTTTGAGAAGACCGTATAAACTTGACCCCAGAAAACTTGTTTCAGTGCTTTATCTCATCATGTCCCACAAAGACTTCTGTTCCACCTCTGGAAATGATGTTTTCTGGGTATGCTCTGGAACCTCGAGGGCTTTACCTGCAGCAAAGTGAAAAGAAGAAATGAAAAATCACCTCCTATGGGGAAAAAAAAACAAGTGAATTGAATTAACCTGGGCTGTATTAAAATCCAGAAAGCTTTCAGCAGGTTGGGGATATGCTGTTTTTTCCCCATTGCTTCCACACCAGCATAGCCAGGAGCCTGGGATGGCCAGGAGAAAGGCAGGAGCCAGATGGGATCTGTTCCCATGGACCATTCTCCACTGGGAGAGAAGGTGCAGGCTCACACTGACCAGCCAGAACACCAGCTCCACAGCTCAGCAGGGCTGGGCCGAGTGGCTGAGCACTCTTTTGTTTCCCAAGTTCTACCAGGGCTTAAGGAAGGGAGTTCACTTGCAAGCTGCAGGAATAAGCATCCAAATACTTACAGTGCTGTTTCACTTGATCTTTTGAAGCACTGAAAATAAAGAAACAGCCTTGTCATTGTTTTATTTCCTGGCCATAGGAATATTTTTCCTAATATCTTGTAAGTGCATCCTTAAAATATCTAATATTTGATTTATCTACTGGTAGGTTGAAAGCAGGAGGTCATTCATAGAAGTTCATAGCATAGTTCATAGGTTTTTCATAGCATAGTTCACCTTTCTAGCAGAGGACAGCAACACCACAAAGCAGCAAAGAGAAGGTACAAAAACCCAGGGCACTGCACCAAAACAATACTATATTTTTTCTAAGAAACTTGAGCATTTCATACCTTACAAATTTTATCTCTCCGAGCCACGATTCCAAAAAGTATCGTGAGTGTCACCACCACCACAGCAGCAATAACAGCCTCCTTGGGAAAAACAGGCTTCTTATCTGTCAAGAGGGAGGGGAGCTTGACTATGTGGTGGATTGGTACAGTCATACAAACCAGAACAAAATCCCCTGCCAGGGTGGAGAGACATATTTCTCTTCCCCTGGCTGTCACTGCTGATTGGAGTCGTTGCCCTCTTGGCTGGCTGTGTGTGTGAGTCCCCTGGAGCAACAGGAGCCAAGCCTGTGTTTTAGCAAACTGAAGGAAGAGTGGAAGTGTCAGTCCCTGAAGAAGAAGATCCTGAAGGGATGATTACACATGGAAATGTGTACCACAGCCAGGGCTGCTTTCCTCCCTGTTCCAAGAATTCAGAAGTGACAGGGACCCAGACTGGGTGGGAAATGGATGCCTGGTGGTGTGACCTCTCTGAGACCTGAGCAACCAGCAAGACCTCCACTGCCCAGCTGACCACAGGGCTATAGTCCCTTCTGGAGAACAGCTACTTTCTCCTGCCATAAGGAGCTTTTCAGGAAGACAGAAGGCTGTGGTTGAGGTGAAGACCTTCAGGTAAGACCAAAGGTGCTTTAAATCACTCTTGAGTGTGCCTTGTCTGTGTGGGAAGTGAGACAGTGGGATGAGGTTGCCACAGGTCACACTTGCCAAATGCCTTTCAAAATATGTAGAGCAGGAAAAGCCCTTCCTGGTGCTGTGGTCCCAGGCACAGGAGCAAGGGGAGCTCCTTGCTGTTGCTGTGCCCTCAGAAGGTAACATGGGGAATTGACTGCATTCCACTTACACTTCATAATATAAAAGGATGGCTATGATTATAAAAGAGAATGGAGCAGCCTTGTTACCTTCAACTGTCAGGTGGAAATCCTTTGTCCACTCCTGAAGAAGGTACTTCACCTTGCAGGTGTACGTCCCATTGTCAGACTTCTGTACTTTTGTGATGGAGAGCTGAAAGAGCTCACTGGTCTGGTAAAGCTGGTGGTGGTTTTGCTGTAGGGTCAAGGTGATGTTGTTCTTGTACCAAGTTGTTTGGCCTTGAGGGTTGGATTTGGTGTTGCAGGACAGAGTGACATCTTTGCCTTCTTCAATTTGGAGGGTCTCTTCTCCCATCAGCCGGGGAGGAACTGTTCACAGAGACACGGGTCAGCAGGTTGTTAATAATGCTGCTCACTGTGTAACACAACAGAGGGTCCCTTTACACACCCCTCGTGCACTGGGCCCAGTGGTGTGACACCTCAAACCTGTGCAGCCTTTCCTGATCCCTGGAAATCAGCAGGGCCATCAGTGGCAGGGTCAGTCAATCCTGTGACTCCTCTGCCTTGACTTGTATGCTTGAGAAAGAATCTAGGTGGAGACAGGGAGATATCCAGAACATCTTGCTTAAGGGCCCACCCACTCCCTATAAAAGAGGCATTAGATCAGGCCATAAGTAGCACTAAGGAAAGGGAGTGTCTTATCACGTGAGTTGTCTCCTCCTAAATGCATTTTTTCTTGGTGAAGACAGCATACAGGCTGCAGAACACCCTGCCCTCACCTGGCCCAGACCCCCAGGGATTCAGCCCACAATTTCATCCCACCCCAGGTACTCTGCACAGGTACCCCCAACTGCAACTCACACTGGACATCCAGGATCACAGACACCTGGACTGACTTGTCCCGTGCCAGCTTGCATGAGAAGGTGACTCCATTGTCAGCCTCACTGACTGGGTCTATGCAAACATCACTGACATTCACTTTATTCCCATCCTTCAGATCCACTTGCCCATCTCCTCGGTACCAGAGCAGCTCCTCAGCCTGGCTGCTGTTCTGCACTAGGCAGGAGAGGGAGAGGGAAGAGCCAAGTGACGGAGACAGGGAGAAATCAGCAGCTTGGTTATTCACAGACAGCTCCAAACCTGCAAAAGGAGAGTGAGGGCAGTAAACATCCTAAGCTGTACCCTTCCCACAAAAGCTGCCCTGATAGCTTCTCCAGGCCTCCAGCTTGAAGGAGGGACTGAGTTTCAGGCTTCAGTCCAATGGCTGTTTGCAGGTGGGACTTCTAGCTTTCGAGACAAGAAGTTGTCTTCATCACAAAGCTCCCTTCACAGTGATTGAAAATCAAAGCCAGGCTTTTGCAACTGACTGCAAGAGTGCCAAAGCCTGACCTGTCATGGGGTCTGAAGACTAGCAGTGACCATCTAACACACACAGCAGAAGATCATCCCCGTTCCTTCAGTCCTGCTCACCGTCTTGCTGCAAATCCCATACCTGTGCCCTCTGGTTTTGTGCCCACAGCTGGATGAGCTGTTTTTTGGTTAGAGCTGAATCCACTTGAGAGCACAAAATAGTTAATGAGCCTCTCAGCTGTACTCTGGCCAGTCTGGGTCCAGCTGCTGGAGAGTTGCTGTTTTTCTCATGTACAACCTCAGGACACATTAAATGAAGAACCAGTATGGGAAATTAATTTTTGTAATAGGCTGAGACTTGCTACTGTGGCCTATGGCAGAGATCAATGAACTGAAAGTACAGCTCAGAATATAGAGGCACCACAGTCCTGTGAATATAAAAAAGCCTGAAGCTCCCTGCCTCCTCCCTGGTGCTCCCAGGTGGCCAAAGCTCTCAGACTGTTCACTTCATGGAGCAGGTTTGAGCACAGTGGTGTCATTGTCCCTGTGCAACTTCTGCAATAACACTGGAAAGCACTGAAGCTTCCCCAGTCCCTTCTCCTGAAATCTAATCAGAGAGCAGCCTTCAGGCAGTCCTCTGGGAATGACTTCCAGAACTCCTGAAGGCTGGGATGCAGACGTGGCACAGCACCCTGGGCACTGCCCAGCCCTGCTCAGCATGGTGGGGCTCAGACAAAGCTGGATTGTGTCCCCAGGGCTTACCTGTGGCTAGGCTGGCCAAAAAGCAGAGGGCAAGGATGGGCACTTCCTGGGGGACCACGGGGCTGCTGCTCAGCACCATCTCGGAGGAGCCCAGCTGGCCTCTGCCTGTTGGAGAGAGGGTCACAGTGGGTCACCAGAGAACAAACTAAGTCCATTTGTTGCAGAACCTTTCCCAGTGCAGAGGAGAATCAAGGGGGTTTACGTCTCCAGTCTCTGTTCCATCAGTTCATTGTCTCCAATCACCCACCTATCAAGGGAACCTGTTTCTGGGACCTGTAGCACCAGACTTACCTTGGGAAGAGTCTCTGGAGAGGCTGTGTCTGCTAAGAAATGCACAGCTCTTTCCCCTCCTTATTTATAAGGCCTGAATTTTAATATTTTATGGTAGCTCAGTAAGAAGTGAGTCCATAAAATGGGTTCAAGGCCTCGTTCAATTCCTGCATTTCTGAGCTCCAAGAGCACTGAAGAAGAGTATTTGCTGGCCTCTGTCTGTTTTATGAGACTTGCCAGGCAATGAGTAACTAAGAAGAGTTCCTGCATCAGCTATAAAGATCTCCAGCCAAAAATTGTGCCTTTTCCCCCGCAGCTTTCTGGTTGTTCACCACAGTGTTTCAAGCTATAGGAAGTTTATCCTAGATTATCCTAGAGCACCAGTATGCTCCCAGTTGCCCCTTCCTGCCTGAAGCTGTGTCACCATGTCCTCCTTTGACTGAAAAATGAGAAAATGCACCAATTCTGACTTCGAACTACTAGCTGGCAGAGGAGAGGGCAGAGACAGTGTCCTGCTCACTGGTATGTACCCCCGGGGTACTCCTGTGGTTAGCTCAGTCCTGGGCACCCCCTGATGTGGAGTGAGGGTCCCCACTCTGCTGGGACAGCTGTGTGCATGGCTGTGTGTCTGCAGGGGGCACACCTGGAGCACTGGGAAGCAGTGTCTGGAATCACCAGTTTATTCTTCA
>NW_009952560.1:3772686-3778631 GCF_000747805.2 Chaetura pelagica | reverse complement strand
AGCAGGATGACTGGGATGGGGTCCTCACAGCCGGCAGGTCGTGTTCCCACTGTCGGTGTCCCCGCAGGCACAGGGCACGTCCCTCCTCAGGCTCAGCAGAGCCATAAAGTGCATTTCACGAGCAGGAGGAGCCTGGGACACCTCCTGGGCATTTTCTTTGCCTGTAGACACAGTGGCCCAGCCCAGCAGAGCAGAGGTGGGCAGTGGGGACTGGCTGCACAGAGACCACAGGAGCAAACAGCACTGTTTATTTGTGGGGCTGGGTCACCTCTGAGTGTTTCTTAATGTAACTTACTCTGTGTTCACTGGTTTACCCTTAAAACTAAGAGGGAATAATTTTCAGTTAAATAAATAACTGCACAGAAGTCCCTTAAAGGGACAGTACTCAGCCTGCCTTCTGGAAAACTGTGGTGCTAGAAATTAGTGACCAGCCTTTAACTAAATTTTTAACTTCCAACTCAATTTATGAAATTTTAAGAAATACATTTAGCTCCTTCCACCGTTTTTAGGAAGTTTTATGTCCTGTCCTTGTAGCACTTGACTAAATCTTGGCTTATGATCCAGCATGAACGTCACTCAAAATGCTCTTCCTAGGAATAAAGTGAGCTTTGTGGTTTGGTATTAAATGAGTTGAACTTGAGAGGGCAAAGGAACTGGCTGGGAAATGTCTCGTGTGCTCCTGCCAGGATGTGAGCCAAGGGCCAGGGAGCATGGGGAGATCTGAGCTTGTTGCAGTGATACTCCTGGAGAGGAAGGAGGTGTTTGGAGTAAGTGGGGATGTAAAGAACAAAAGTATGGAGTTTTGGGTTTGTTTTTTTTTAGTCTAGAAAGGAAAGTAAGGGAAGAGATTGTCAGCCAACAGCTGCTCCGTGGTGGGTTTGTCATGATGCAAGGCACAGCATCAAGTGGGACCTGGGCAAAATTCTGTCCCAGGTTTGCAGCAGGTCTGTGACAGGCAGCCAGGTGAGCTCGGGTGAATTGCCAATGGCAATGGCCTCTTGTGCAATGGGCTTTGAGATCTGCTGAAAGAAGAGAGACTAGAAGAGCCAGGTGTTATTTGACCAGAGGCACTGGAAGGCACAATTTTTAAACTGACAACAATTACTCTCACAATGACTTCTTACACTTTTCTTTTTATACAGGGTGTAATTATCTTGTGGGTGTCTAATTACTGAGGTCTAGAGTTCTGTGGGTTGCATGATCCACCTTTCCATGATGTTTTAGGGGGGATATAAACCTCATGTTCCAGAATGTACAACAGCCACCAATGCCTCAAACTGGGAAGAACCTCTTCAGAGAGGCAGATACTCTGTAACTCCCCACAGCAAAGGGTCCAGCCCTCTCATTTGAGGTGTTTGGATCAGGCCCTGCCAAGGCTGGATGAGGCAGACCAGGGGCTAGGTCCAGAGTAATCCACCTCACTGGTTGCTGCTTGTCATCCTGATGGCAGCAGTGGCAACAAACCCAAGAATAAGACTGTTGTTAAATGTATCTCTGAACAGCCCTACAGGGAATTAATTAATGAACACCCATCTGTTTCTGGGTGTAATCCAAGCCTTAGAAACCTGAGAAGAGAGGATTTGGAACATGATAGAGATTAGGTAGAAGTTTCTTTTCCACCAGGTCTCTTAACCTCTGGCTCCAAACTTCACAGCAGTTTGGGGTCCACTTGGTTGTCCTCAGTGCCTGGGGCTGGGGGTACAACTCCTCATCCCCTGCATTTTCACTGGCAGATGAGGAGAATTTGAGGTGCATTCAGCATGTTGTGAGGGCTGAAGTTGCTCCTAGAGCCTGGGGCACAGCAGGATCTGCACAGACCTGTGGAATGGTATCTATGGGTTGGTTGGTCAGGTAAACAGGGCCTGCAACAGGGCTGTAATCCTGCTCCAGAAAACATGTTTCTACCACAGTGCCTGAGGTTCTGCTCAGAGGCTGTTCCTGTCTTCTTACTCATTGTGGTTCCTCACTCCTAATCCCTTTTTAATATGGGGCACTACATGTTTTCCAACACTCCATGGTTGGACAAACACCCACTGCCTCCACTCTCCAGATGCCTGGACTGGAAAAGCAGGATGTCAGGGAATGCTACTTGAACTTACTTAGCACTCCTCTTCCCTCCCACAAAACCTATTTTTCCCCAATTATTAAGATTATGGTTGTGTGCCCTGATTTCTCAGTCTCCCAGCCCACACCTCACATATTTTCCACTGTTCAGGTGGACAGATCTAAAGTATTTTTATCATAATTTTGTTAATAATTCTATTTTATTATAGTCCTTCTGTAAAAGGTCTGATTGAACACAAAGGAATTATGAGTGATTCTTATTCTTAGGTAGGAATAAGAATAGCTAAAAAGCACTAATCCAGTGCTTATTTTGAAATGTTTAAATAAATTGCTCAGAGGGGATTAAACATTCAAATTAAAAGTAGGGATTAATGAAGAAACAGACGTTGAAAGAGACATAAAGCACAAGAGAAGCCTACAGGAAGGTGAAGCTCCAGCACAAGTGTTGAACACGGTTGCCATCTGCTGGGTACCCACCCTCGGGACCTGGCAGCCCTGTGGTGTGTCCGGGAGGGAGGAAAATCACCTCCTGGAAGTCCCAGAAACAGGATGATCCTTGTGATCACCACAGCAGGAGCTCAAGGCAGTAAACCCTGCCTCTAATGAGAGGGAGGCTAAAGCAATGCCACCATCATGGCCAGGTCTGTGAGATCTTTGGGCTCAGAGGAGGAGGAGGATGTGTTTCTGGGATGGTGATGCCCCTTGTGGTTTTCATCTGCGCTGTGGGAATCCCCTGCGGAGTCTGTGCTCCTGGTGATGCAGCAGGCAACCAAATCCTGGGCTTTTGCTGATTTCACTAGGCTTGGAGAACCTCAGTCGTGGCTTTAAACAAGTGGTCCTGGATCTTTTGAACTCCCAGTTCAAAGTGAGTGCAAGAAGCGGAACCACGTTCCAGGACAGCATGTCTAACCTTTAATCAAGAGCATTGAGACACTTGCCAACGTTTCCTGTGCAGGGAGGAAAGCAGCCAGGGGCTGTGGAAAGTCTTAGGGCTGTGGAAACTCTTAGGGCTGTGCATGGAAGTCCCACCAAGCTGCTGCAGTGCAGTAGGCACAGCTGGCTGCTGCCAGCACTCAGTGCAGCTCTCCCGCTTTCCAAGCTGCTCTGGGTTTCATCCAGCACTGGTGGGTGCCTGCAGTCACCAGTCTTGGCTTAGGAGACTAAAGATAGTGCACTAGTGTGGCTGTTGATATCCTACTCTAAGAAATACAGTCCCAAATAAAAGGAAATGTGAAAGGAACTTGGCATTAAATTAGAAATACAGGTCCCCTGCAGGGGATAAAAGTGACTCATCTGCATTAGATTCTAATTAAAGGTTGGTTCTTGTCATTTCCCCTCTAGGGAGCTTTCAGCTTTCACACCTAGCAGCAATCAGGGGAATCAATACTATTAGTCTTTGCTTTGCATCATCCACCCGTGAAACTCCATCTTCAACCTGATCAAACCAACTTGCAAGGCTCTCCTGCCTCAGCCACGGGGAAAGACTCTGTCATAGCAAAGATCTGCCAGGTTCCCAGGACTTGGTTCTTTTTCTGGACAGAAAACATGCCTCTGCCACTGATGGGCTGGATTTTAAGAGGGTTTTGTTTCCTCTGGGAAACAAAAATGATGGTGGATGATGCTAAGCTGGGTGGGTGCCTGTTTCTTGCCTGATTTAGCTGCTCCCTGATGGCCAGTACAGGACGCTGTCTAGCACTATTCCCAGATCTGCTTCTCTTTTAAGACTGTATTCTGCTGTGGCTGCTCCACAGCCTGGACCTCAGACATTCCTGTCTACCTAGGAACTTTCATCACCAGTGGGATTTCTTGGAAGTGCTCTGCTGGAAAACCAAGTGCTGATTTGATCTTGTGAAGTGCTGCCAAACAATATTAGCAGTTTGAACTTCCCTGCTGTGGCGTCATCCCTCATTCCCGCTCTGAGGAATCTGCAAAGACTGAGCTACTCCATCTTTCTAGTTCATGAGGAAACATTTGCTGCCCAATCTTCAGGAGGAAACCACACTCCTCCATGTCTGGAACCACTGCAGAATGTTATTAGGCAAAATTCACAGCCCCTGAGCACCTTCTTAAGTGCCAGGGCTGCAACTCTCAGCAAGCACAAGCACAGGGCAGAGCTGAGGAGGACGTAGCTTCTTCCAGGTCAAGGAGGAGGAGGAGGAGGCTTCTTGCAGATCAATCCCTCATCTATGGACTTGCCCACGAAGGGATCTGGAAGGCAGATAACTCTTAGGTTGGCCCAGTGAGAAGGTTTTGTTGTTACTGGCTGCTGAGAAATGAGCAGATGACTCATCTGTCTTCTGCCACATCCTTCTTTTACAATTGGTTTGTTGAAATTCCAGACAACAGGGCTTTTATCAGCTAAAAAGGGAAATGAGCTCAGTTACTCTGTGTAAATCCAGAGCAATTTATTTGTAGACTAAGGACTTAAACCTATGTAATGGTGATCACTTTTGAGACAGCCACATTCCCTCTGGATGTTCCTTCTCCCTCTTGGTTTAAGAATATCCTGATGACCAAAGTCTTTTGGCTTTTCCAGTTTAATTAGATCTGGGGCATCTTTTTGTTGGATAATCCCTGTTCCCTACTTGTCCCTCTCCTAATGACTGTGCAGTGCAGAGGAGCCCCAAGAAAGAGAAGCCAATTTACTCTCCTTCTCCTCAGGGCCCTTTTGATGCTGTGCTTGACTTACACAAAAGTTTGCATCATCTGATCTCTCACACAAAGGATCCCAGGAAGCAGCAAGATGAAGGAGTCACACCACTGATGGTTCCTTGACTGTCAGTTTTACGTGCTAGGCTTGCAGCTTGTGTCTCCAGCAGGAAATGCCAGAGTTGGGAAGCAGATGTGTACATGAGATACAGAGAAGTTAAACAGGAATTGACAAGACCTGCTGTCAGAGAGGGACACTTCTCATGTTTTATGGACTGCAAGGCACTTTTTGCAGAGTGAGCTGCTCTGCTTGGTTTTCCTTAACATCCCACCTGCCTCAAAACAGGGATGAGCAAAGATCTGAATGGAGGAAACCCCCAAAATACTACTTACGTATCTCTCAGGCACACACAGTTATGCAGTATTAAAATGTGTTCAAATGTCTTTCATCCCCCGGGGGTCAGGTCTGAGCTGGCAGCACAGTCAGGGCAGGTCACGGGCGATTCCCTGCAGGAAGAAAGTCCCTGGGAGCCACACTCTGGCCCCTGTGAACCACAGCTTGTTGCTGTGCCAAGGCAAGAGGCCACCCTGCTCCTTCCACCCCCAGCCATGTGTCTTCCTAGAACCACAGAAGGGACCTCAAGGATCCAGCCTTTCTTGGCAAAAGCACAGTCTAGACACAAAGGCCCAGCGCCTTGTCCAGCTGGATCTTAAAAGTGTCTCATGTTGGGGAATCCACCACTTCCCTGGGGAGATTGTTCCAATGTCTGAACTGTTCTCATTTTGCAAAATTTCCTACTTGTGTCCAGCTGGAATCTCCCCGGGAGTAACTTGCACCCATCACCCCTCATCCTTCCCCTGTGACTCCTTGTAATAAGGGAGTCTCCATCTTCTTTGTAGCCACCCGTCAAGCACTGGCAGGTGGTGCTGAGCTCTCCCCTGCTGCTCCTTTCCCGGGGGCAGAACGAACCCACCTCCCGGCCAGGTTCCCAGGCTCTGGCTTTGTGTTTAGGTGGGTTTTTTGGAGGGGATTCTGCAGCGACAGCGAGTCGTGCCCCCTGCGAGGTGCGGGAGCATCGCCCGGCCTGGCCTGTGCACCCTGGTACGGGACAGCTCCGTTTTGGAGAATGATCTGCAGCACCGGGGCCCAGGGCCGGGGGGTTCAGGGGCTGGCGGGCACGGGGCGTGGGAGGGAGGAATCAAAAATCGCCTCTTCGGGGAGTGCGAGTGGG
>NW_009952560.1:3770343-3771808 GCF_000747805.2 Chaetura pelagica | reverse complement strand
GAGGGCGGCCGGGAGAACAGCCGCGGCCGCGACCTCAACCGCAGCTTCCCCGACCAGTTCGGGGCCGCCGAGCCCGACCTGGAGTCCGTGCCCGAGGTGCGAGCCCTCATCGCCTGGATGAGCCGCAACAAGTGAGTGCGGGACGTGCCGGGCCCCGCGCTCCCGAGCCCTGCGCCGGGGGAAGGGAGACCCTCGGCTCCGCTCCCTGCAGCCTTTAGCTCACTTCCAGCTTTTCCCAGTACTTCCCAGCAGGGTTTGGGGGGAGGGTGGGAAGCGAAAGCCCTTTCCCACCTGTTTCCTGGCCTCTGGGTTGGCCATTTTTCGCAGCCAGGGACAATCGTGCATCCGGGGTGACCTGTGTGCTGGGCAGCGTGTGCAGAGCCTGGTTCGGTGGGCACAGGTTGCTGTGAACCTGGCAAGGAGCCCTCCTGGCCCCCTTAGCCCCGCTTGCCACACCCTGAGCCCAGCACGCACCTGGGCAGTCCCAGCCTCCCTGCCCATCTCTGTTAATCCCTTTTTTGGCAGCCCGCAGCTGGGAACTTCTTGTCTGCTTCCTCCTTAGCCCGTCCGTGGGTCTTTCCTGGGACTGAAAATGTTTTCACCATGAATTGTGGGATGCTTAAAATACTTGGAGTGCAGTGGGTAACTGGTCTGTGTACAAACGTTAACAGGGAGTTGTGCTGAGTGGGGCTGCCCCCCAGCTTTGTGTTTAATGGAAAATTCCCTGGATTTAGCAGCCAGGGTCTGCAGCAGTGTTTCCAAATGCAGGTCCTGCTCCTGTGTCCCTCTTCCTCATTTGTTCCTGTCCAGGCACCCAGGACTGAGCCTTAAGCACCCCTGCTCAGCTGTTGGGCTCTTGCCCTCCAAGGGGCTGAACAGTGGGAAGCTGCTGTGCCTGGAGTGGGGCAGCTGGGAGGGGAGATGGTGCCTGTGAAGCTCAGCTCCAGTTTGCAACCCTAGGCACTGTCTCTTCATTTGCTGTAAGCTATTTAGAGAACTGTGGAAGGTCCAGACCTCTAAGGTCAGTACAACCAGCCGTGTGAAGTTGTGCAGAGAAAGCCAGAGTGCAAAGTCTGATCAGAAAGAAGCTGTGTCCCTCACTGTAGGGCTGTTGGTTGGAGCCAACATTCAGCATTGTGTAACATTTGCTTGATTTTAGGGACCAAAAATTGCTTGGGCAAGCTATTAAAACTTGATGGACAAGGGTGCCTGTGGGAATTAATGCTCTGGAGGAATTTCATGACCTGCACAATTAATTTCTTGTCTTAAGGATCCTTTAGGACAGCTCTGGTGCAGCAGTTTGCCCTAAAATCCCTCCTCTGGTTCTATTCAAAATTAGTTCCTATGGAAGCTCAAGCACGTTCTTAATAACATTTTGAAAATTTGGGCTTTTTCTTTTCTTTTCTTTTTTTTTTTTTTTTGCAAGTGTTTGAGGGGTGATTTGCAGGGTGAAACAGGAAGAGCG
>NW_009952560.1:3761082-3770120 GCF_000747805.2 Chaetura pelagica | reverse complement strand
AAGAGCGTGGTGCTCTGTGCATCCCTCTGCCTGGCAGCACCAGGTAACACAGGTACAATTGTTAGGTTAACATAACTGCTGGTACAAAAATGAATGGGTAAACAGAAGTGTTTGATGAAAAGAAGAGATAACGGGTGTAACACAATTCGTGTGTGCTATTTTGAGCAAGGCAAAGGTATTGGTCACGTTACCTCTGCTCAGAAACAAAATCCCATGTGACTCAGAGAAGGGGAGCTCCTTTTCCCCTCAGTGCTCAAGCTGATGGAACAAGGAAAAGCAAAGACAATTACCTTTGGGACTCATTGAAACGCTTATGCTCACTGTGGTCCAAGTGAAGTGTGTGCTGTGTTTTCTGACTTGGGATTTTAGCAGCTCTGTCACATCCAGGTCTCATTTAGGCAGGTCAGTTCTGTTGTATGTACTGAATTGCTCACAGCCTGGCCAAGAGCTCTGTACACCCCTACATGTGCAGGGCACTGCTTGGCTGCCCCCAGCTTTGAGAGCTCTGTCATGGGCTGCAGCAAGAAACTTGTTTCATCTTCAGGTTTTTTTTTGGAATGCCAGATGTCAGTTTGGGGAGTGAATAAACCAGTCCTGAGAGTTGGTTTATTGTAAAAATCTGGGGATTTTCCCACCATGCTCCCAGTGTTCAGACCCTCTGAGGATCCTGCTTGCTGTGTTGGAGGCTGCATTAACAGGAGGACACATCTCCCAGGAGAGTATCTTTTTGTCCAACAGTAGCCAACTTGGTGTCAGATAAACTTGTATCTGTTATCATAACCTTCATGTAGCTGCAGCTCCCAGGTGTGCTCCCTGTGTGAGGCTGATGGAGCAGGGTCTGATTGCTTCCTCCTCCTAAGTGTAGTTACTGCTGGGCAGCTTGTCCAGTGGTTGCATTTTGCCTCACTAGTCCCAAATAGACTCTGGAGGCCCCTGAGACCACAGTTTGGGTGGGAAGGCAGGAGAATAACTAGTTGTGTGGCTGTAGCTGGCTCCCTGTTGAAATTGTTCCAGCATAACTGCCTTCTTTTGCTTCTTCTTTCCAACTCCAGGTTTCTGCTCTCTGGCAACCTTCATGGGGGCTCAGTGGTTGCAAGCTATCCCTACGATGACTCTCCCACACATAAAGCCACAGGAGTCTACAGCAAATCAGCTGATGATGAAGTGTTCAAGTATTTGGCAAAAGCTTATGCCTCACATCACCCCATCATGAGAACTGGCAAACCCAATTGTCCTAACGAGGAGGAAGAGACCTTCAAAGATGGCATCACAAATGGTGCCCAGTGGTATGATGTAGAAGGTAAGCTGTGCTGGTGAGCTGCTCTGACTCTGCTGTTTGGATCTCCTAACAGACTGTCTTACAGAAATAATCTCTTGCTGCCACTGAGAAGTGACATCCAAACCAGTGGTGATTATCACAGAGGAAAGGCTGGTGGATGAGGTGCTATTTTTAACTTGGAATATGTTCTAGTGCTTGAAATGAAGGGAAATGGCATCACAGGCACACTGGTAAGTGCTTGATGAATCACAGCTTGGGAGATGTTTGTAGGGAAGAGATCAAAGTAAACTGGAGGGTTCTTCCTTTACCTGTTAGGTTCTGGAGAGTTGTCCTGCATGCAGGAGGCCTTGTTTGCAGATTGAACCATCATTAGGTCTCCAGATGGTTACTAACTTTGATAAAGGAAAGAGGAAACTATTCTTAAAGGGATGAAACCAATATTAATATTCTGTGAGGCTTTTTAATCTCCAGACTCGTCATTTTGTAAACAATTGTAGAGTAACCTGCTGTGAAACTAAAATGTTGATAGTTAACCCAGCTGCTCTCGCTAGCAATGAGGTAGGAAGCTTTTCTGGGAGCTGCTCTGCTGCTAGACTTGTGCAGAGGGGACAACCAGCATAGCTTGTTCTTGCCCACCAGTGCATTGGGATCTAGAGGGAACGCAAAATTTGGTCTGCTAGGTCTTCTGGGAGAGCTCCTGTTCCCTCCGTTAGGCAGCTGCTTTGGAGGTGATCTGGACATAAGGAAATTCCCTCCTGGTGCCACCACTTTGCTGGTGTGGAGGCAGCTGGCCTGGCTCAGACACGTGGTGGGCTACTCTGTGTCAGTGTTGCTGAAAATGGGACTTGAAGGACAACTGATGTGATGGGATGCTCTCCTAGAGAGGCTCTGTGGGCTGGCGGGAAGAGAAATCTTGGCCCTGTCACTAGAAGTTGCGCCATCGCCACGTCCCCTCCACGGATGTTGTACAACCACGGCCTTGCCAGGCAGTGCAGAAACTCTGTGGTGAGGACACAACAAAAACCTTGCAGAAATGATCCCAGGAAGCTGTGTTGTTTTGCTATGCCTGGCCTGCTCTGCTTTCCCTTGTGCTCGGGGCAGATGGCAGGAGTGCTGAGCAAACAGTGAAATCGGGTGTTGTTTATCCTTCAGAGTTTGCAGCTTAACACATTCAAATAAGTGTCTTTCCAAAGCATGGGCTTCTGAGCTGAGTCTTGTCTTAACCCTGTGTCCCCTGTGCTTGGGAAGGAGGGAGAGGGATCCAGTATTTGGCCTGAACACATTACCTGGAAGAGGAAGTCTTGATTTCAGCCACAGCTGAATTATTCCCTAGGATTTCACTGATCAAATAAGATGTCGTGTTCAAATAAGTTGTAGCTTTACCTTCTCCAGCAGCTGTCCTTCCCTCCACCCTGTTGAGCACACCAGCCCTGGTGTTTGCTGGCTCAAGGTTCACTCTGCTGCTGTGAAAAATCCAGCAGGAGGAAGGTTTGTGTAATCTGGTGCATGTGTTTACAAGGGAACAGGATATCCTGGATGATCCGGTGGCTGTCGTTGCCGGCAAACATCTTGGTGGGGAGGTTTGTCAGCTGCAGCTCTGAGGTTTTCTGCCCTGGTGATGAAGTGGGATGGGTGTGCTCTGGTGGTTCCAGAGTGTGGGGCCTGGGTTCCCCTGCCCACATGGAGCAGCATTTTTTGCTGCAGTGTTAACTTCACCCTCCTGCTGGGATGTGAGATGCTGGACTAGTGCCTGTGGTGCTGGTGCATGAGCCTTTGGGGCTGCCTTGGCCTTGCCAGCAGAGCAGAGCTTTCTCCTACTTTCCCCTCACAGGAGATGAGGTGTGAACTGAAGACCCATTTACTCTGTGCTGCCATTGCTGTGATTTATTTTATGTCCAGTAGGCCTCCAGCATCCAGCCTCTGGGAACAAACCCTTCTGCTGTGACAAGCCTGAGGCTGGGGCTCCGGGCTGGTGGCTGTGGGTGACTGCAGGGAATGGGCACTGACACCAGCTCTGAGTGCAGAGTTGCTAAGGGTGGCAGACCCATGTGGTTTCTCCCCACAGTGTTCATTTGCATCTTAACTGCTGTTAAATATGCTCACATGGAGGGTGGTGGCAGCCCTTGGAGCACCTCCCTGGCTGAGGAGTTCAGGTGAAGTGTAAACCATGGGAGCTGAGAGCAGGGGAGAGCACGGGTGAACTAACAGTTACTGATGTACACAGGCATTTTGGTGTTGTGTGAAGTTACCGTGTCACTCTGGGGTTTTAGGTGTTAACATTTCTTTTTAGTGGTGTGTGAGGAGCAGGCAAAGGACAGTTGTATGCCATGTGTGACACAAGTAGTAAAGCCACCATGGTGGCTGTGTTGAGTCATTTGACTCACTCAGCTCTTGGCCAAGGGGCTGCTGAGGCTCATATTTGGACCAGGAGGCTTTTCCCAATGATTGCAAAATGTAAATGTGTGGTAAAATGAGGCTGGGGAAACCCCAGAACCCTGTGGGAGCTCCCTGGGCTGTGCTAACCTCTGGAGATAACCAAAGTTCTATGAACAAGGTAGTGGCCTGTGGATCAGGTTGTGCCAGGAGAGCCTGTAGGCTCCAAGCCAGGAGCTTCAAAGCTAAAGCCAGGAAAAGCAGAGAAATGAGAACATAATGTCTCAACAGGTGGAAATTTTTCTGCCACATTTTATCATGCAAAATCAAACGTGGGAAAGCCAACTGCTGCAGGATTCATTGTCCCAGAGTTACCAGCTCAGGTTCATGCTGGTGCCAGACCCCATTAACTTTCAGTTGAGTTTGCAAACAACCTCTTACGTGTGTCAAATTGAGGTGGCAAGTATAAACCATGGGAGTAATTGCAAAGGTCAAGTGTGCACAGAGAAAGATGGCTCTCTGCCAGAATTTGGCTTCTGCATTCCAGCTGCTATAGATAAGCATGTCCGTGACTGGGGACGCTTTCAGAGCCTATCTCTGCTGTACATGCTCTTACTCTTCCTTCCTTTTTAACCTCTGGGGCTTTTAACTACCTAGTGGTGGGTTCAGATCTAGGAAATAGTGTGTGTCTGGGCTGCTGTATGGTCCAGGTGATGCTTTGAAAGTGGTTGACAAGCTGCTTATCTGTGGGAAGGACATGCCTTCATTTTGTGAAGAGGCAAATTCGGAAGTTAAATTCAACATTGTGTTCAACAGGGTATTTTGTGGGTGGCCTTGAAAGGTCTAGTTATTTGCAGTCCCTTCCTGAAAGTTATTTAGATTGCTAGTTTGAGAGTCTGATATCCAATTGTTTAAGGTGTTTCTGGTGCCTACTGGAAGGCACTAATCAGCTTGAAAGTGTATTTCCGTTACATGTGTACTAACTTGGCTGTTTTGACTGTGGTTACTAGCCACACTGAGCTGCCAAACAGCTTCTAGTGGCATCAAATTCGGAGCAGTTAAAATGAGTGCTGAGAACAGTGGGTACTCATGGCATAATTTTGGGTGGCCTCTGTTTCCTGGGCATGGCAGAAGGTGGTTGCACAGTGTGAGCTCTGCTAGAAGACTTCAGCCGTGTTTTTCTGTGGTAGACACAGCTGCCCTGATGTGTGTGTTCTCATACAATTCTTACTGCAAATCTTTCTTTCTTCTTGAGAAGGCTATTGGCTTCATGGTTTGAGGTTCTGAGGCCTCTTCATGTCTGACGTGAAGTGCTGGGCAGTGCTGTGGTGGTGCAGCTCCTGGGAAGGCTCTGCTCTCTTGGAGGGAGCCCTGGGAAGGCTGCAGGGCTGTGCTGCCCTGGGCTGGGTGCTGCAGCTGCTGGAGTCAGAGATTCAAACCTCGCCTCCTCTGTGTTTTAATGATTGCAGACTAATGGACCAAAACATTCCTCTGCCTCTCTGGTGCTGCTGGATCTTGCCCTGGTCTCATGCTACGAGACAATTGTTTCTGTCTAGAGAGTGAGTTGTGCTATGTATTCAGTCACATCTCCAGTTTGCTTTGCTCCATCTGCTCTCTCTGCAGAGCAGACAGGACCATTTCTCTGCTTTAACTTAGCTGCAGGTCTCTTATCTCCTAATGTCTGCTCCAGTGAGAGCTGGAATAAGAGAGGTTTCTGTATAGGGCAGTTTGAAAATAGAGGTCTTCCTGGCTGGCCTGGAAGCCTTTTCCTGGCACGTGGTTTATTTATGGTATCTGGATCACTGGGCTTGACTCTAGAGAGCTGCATTCTCCTGCCTGCCTGGTGTGGAGCTTGGCAGGGAGCAGAAGGATGCTTGTCAGCCTGAGCTCTGCAGTGCTTGTGCTGCAAGAGGTCTGGGATTCTTGCCTGAGGTCCTGACACTCAAGGAGTGGGACAGAGCAGGAGAGAGGTTTGTTCTGAGTGTTTTTGTGACCTGCTGCCATCCAGGGACTGACTTGCTGTGACTGTAACCTGCTCACCTTTTGCTTTGCTTTCCTCACCAGTAAAGTAGATGTTTCCTTGGGAGGCTAAAGCTTTATGCAGTGTGGGCCAAAAGACACTCTGTGATTAAAAAAATCCTGGAATAAATCCAGCAAGTTATCCCAGATATAACCCAAGATGACGGGCAGAGTAGAAGCACTCTAGTCTGACAGTCCTCAGCCTTGGGAGTGCTTTTTCTGCTCTGCTTCTTGAATCTAGTGTTCTGCTAATGCTGGGCTGTGTACAGGTCTCTTTACACCTCCAGATCCTCTGCCTAGCCAGGAGAGGCTGTGCAGATGGTATGTGGAGAAATACATTATTCCACATAATGTAAAAATAACTGTTCTGCTCTGCAACGGCGCCATGTGAAGGCCAAATATGTGCAGCAGATACAATCCAAATTTTCCAACCTGCAGTGGACTACTTTCTGGAAGAGACAGTTTTATGGGAAATGAGGTACCAAGCTCTAATTTGGTTCGTTGCTGCTCTATTACAGGGTGAGCATCTGTCCTGAATTTGCTTGAATGGCAGATGAAGCACTAAATATGCTTCATAATGGCTCTGGTTTATGTATGGGTGTTCTCAACTGCATTAGCATCCTGCTAGGAGCAGATGGTTACAAGCTGGCAAATCATTCTACTCACCCTGGTGTTTACTGGTGAGGAGCAGCCTGCTGGGGGTTCTTGGGGCCTGGTAACAGGAGCTGAACAGAACTGAGCATGTATCAGATTTGCAGGCCTTGTCGCTCTAACCTCTCGAACTGAGTTGAAGAGTTTTTATATCCTCAAATGCTTTTTGGCCCCTTGTGCTGGACAGAAAAGTCTCTTTCCTGTTTTGATCTCAGCCCATGCACAGGCTGCAGTGCTCTCTTTCGGGCAGCAAGTGACATTTGGTTTGTTACAGGAAGAGCTCTGCATTCCCTTAGCAGCAGGCTCCCAGAAGAATCAAGAGGAACTGGGACATCTTTGGTCTGGTACCATCCCACACATCCTCCCAGGGGTCTGTTCTTCTAAATCCTACTTTATCTCTGCGTGAGCTGAGTGCAGTGAGGCTGTTGAATTCAGAGCAGCAGTCCCCCACCTTTTGGGACAGTGAATGCTCACAGCCAGCACATTAATTACAAGCCTCCTCTGCTTGCTGGAGTGCTGCTGCCAGCTCTTCCTGGCCCTGCATTAACAACCTCTGCAAATGCTAGGTAGTGCATTTGCATCCTAGTATTGATCCATTCTGGCCAGTTAATTGGCCAGCACCACAGAGGGTCCCTCTCTTGAAGAAGCTTCAGAATGATTGGGAAGCTACTCAGATAATGCAAGTGCATTATTAGCATAGCACTAATGTAGCACTTTGGTGGGAGAACAAAGGGTGTGTTTCTTACAGACTTGCCTGCTGGGGTCCTTTAGGCTGGTGCATGACATATACCACAGCCTGTCTTTTGTTTTCCTTCCTCCTGAAGTTTGCAGCTGCCTCCTGAGGGGCAAATGAGCAGCTGTTCTGTGCCAGACAGGCTTCTGAGAAAATGGTGTGACTTCCTCGATTCATCCAGAAGAGACCCATTGCCTGGACCCTTGTGTCCAGCTGACACTGGTGGCAGTTATTCAGTCAGTGTGTGGACGTCTCTGGGCTGAGTGGTCCTGGGTGCTGGTGGGCAGGTTGGGATAGAGCTGTCTAGGAAGGGGTGGCCCAGGCTGTGGCATGTCAGCCTGCCTGGATTGTAGCTGTATAAGGTTGTATAATGCAGAAGTTACCACCAGTATGCATAAAACTTAGGGTGGTGTGTTTTCCATACTGACACATCTGCCTGTTCTGCTGCTGGTGGTGGGAACAAGCCTCTTATGTGGTCACGACATCTGGCTACAGTCATGTGCTGGAATTTGTCAGGGTGACTCTGAAACCTGTTTCACAGACTTGTGGTGGGTTTGGAATGTCCTTTTTTGCTCTTGAAGATTCCCAGGAGTGTTGAGAGGGCTGAACATTTGCAGTCTTCAGCAATATGCTGAAGCCTGAGCTCCAGATCGTGAGCGTTGATACCTGTGGACCTTGGGTCCTGCTGGTACATGGTTTGTTCCTGTTTGAGAAACAGGTTTGCTTGCTGAGGGTTGAATGTAAAGTTCAGCAAATGGGGTCAGGACGTTTGCTGGAACAAGGTGACCTTTTTGATTCCTAGCAGTAACTGTGGTTTCTCTGAAGGGAAGAGCAAGATGAGCTTAATACTGGGAAACAGTTTTGTGTACTGCTGTTCCTGGAGGCTGAGCTGGTTTTACACTAAGCTGGCAAGATGTCCCCAGGTGCTGCAACAGCCTTAAAATAATCGAAACTGTGGCCTGTAAGAGGAAATGTGGGAGGAGGCTGGTGACTTGGCTACAGGGCTTAGTGAAAAGAGCAAGTTTCCCAGCTGGAGGTTCCTGTGTCCTGTTCTCTTCTTGCAGGACTTGTGGGGTCACAGGAGTCCTTAGCAGTGAGGGAGGCATCACTGCCCTCCCAGATCAAGAGGAGAGCTCTCTGATGGTGACTTGCCACTGTTCACTGTGTGCTGTCACCCTGTCAGATTTTATGCTAGAGCTGCTCTAAACATCAAGTAAATGGAGAGCTTCAGATAAGGAATTGGAAGAAAAGAGAAGCTGAGGAAGTATTGCCCTAATCTTGTTTAGAGTTTGTTAAGATGGTTGGTTTTCTTTTGGAGAACAGCTGTGTGGTCCTTGGAACTGATCTTGTGTGCAGATTTCAGCTGCCACCTCCCAGGCTGATAGTTTGGTGTGCCCTGTTACAGCAGAGCCTGAAACTCATTTTAAGTAGAGTAACTTGCAGGAAAACCTCCCAAATCTGAAGTTGTCTTGGAGTGCAGAGCAAAGGAGTTGGCAGCAGAAATGTTCAGCCTCTGGTGTCCCTGCCCTCGCATCCAGGATTTGTAGCATCTGGAAAATGTGTTCACTGTCCAATGAGCCTGAATGAATTTCCAAGTGCTGTGCTGCTGAGTTCAGCTGGCAGAGCAGTGAGACTGAAGGGACTGTCATCTCTCCAGTGTCTGTGACTGATTTGAATGGCCCAGAGTGCCAGTTACTGGGAGAAACAGCTCAGTCTTCCCAGCAGAGACTCTCACCATGATCTGATCTGACTTTTCTCCTTAGGTTGTTCACTCTGGAGCTCAGGTGGCATTGAGATGAGATGCCAGAGAATCTGAAGGACAGGGAAACTGCATCTCATGGAGAGGTGTGTGTGTATTGCTCTTAGGACATGTCTCTGCCTTGTTTTCTCAGGTGGGATGCAGGATTACAACTATGTGTGGGCCAACTGCTTCGAGATCACTTTGGAGCTGTCCTGCTGCAAGTACCCACCAACCTCTGAGCT
>NW_009952560.1:3744170-3760475 GCF_000747805.2 Chaetura pelagica | reverse complement strand
TCAGCAGGAGTGGGAGAACAACCGGGAGTCCCTTCTTGCTTTCATTGAGAAGGTAGTGCTGGCTGAGATGGGCATGGGTTAGGAGCCTTGAAACCTGTGGTGGGCTGAGAGCACCAGGTTCAGTTGCACTTGTGGCTTTGTGCAGAGGTTAGTGGCTACAAAGCTGCTGCGTATCTCTGTGGTTCTGCCACAGTTTCCACATCCTCCAGGACAGCAGAGCTGTGCTCCAAGGAGCCTCCTGGGGTTCGGTGTTAAACAGAGGGACTGATCAGTGCAGTTGTCACTGTGCAGAGTCCCTCTGTGACCTCGGTGCTGTGGATCTCCAGTGATGTTCAAAAACAGCAGCACTGCAGAGCCCTTGTGTTGCAGAGTGCTCTGCCAGGCTGTCTCCAGATGTCCAGATGTGTATGAGTTGAGGAGGGGACAGTTTAGGCTGGGAAGGTGCCTCAGTATGGCCTGTAACCCTGCTATGTTGGTGGTGTTGTGTGCCCACATTGATGAAGTGGAGGATTTGTTAGGTAGGACCAGTTCTGGGATCTTGGTGCATTCCCAATGCAGTGCTGGAATTCCTGCCCTTGCCATCTGGCCAAGCACTGTCTGGATCACAGGCCCTTGGATGTCTTTGCTTGGCAGCTCTCCTGTGGCTCTGGGAAAGGGCAGGGTGAGGACACGGTTCCCCTGATGTTGCCTGTCTTCAGCCAGGCTCTTGCCTTGTTTTCCTCAGGTGCACATCGGTGTGAAAGGCTTTGTCAGGGATGCAGTCACTGAAGCTGGCCTGGAGAACGCGACCATTGTTGTGGCTGGTATTGCTCATAACATCACAGCAGGCAAATTTGGTGATTACCACCGGCTGCTCGTGCCTGGGACCTACAACGTGACTGCAGTTGTGATGGGGTAATGTCTCTGTGGCAGCCTGTGTCCACACTGCTTGTGTTCCTTCACTTGGTTTCTTCCTCTAAGGCATCTTGTGTATTTAAGGGGTTTGGCTGGAAGCTGCAGCAGTGAAGGACTCCAGCTTAGAGCTGCAGTGGTGTTTGTTCTGCCCATGTCCTGCTGCAGCAGGGTGCTGCTGCATGCACAGCATTTCTGTCACCTTTCTTTGATTCCTTGTATCAACCTGCATCTTACTTTTTGGGCAATGGGAGAAAGTGTACTAGGGTCACCTTGGCAAGAGTTTGTGTTGTTTCAAGCCTGAGTGTGTATGTATAGCTTGCTCCTGGGCTAGCCCTGTGGCACCTTCCCTGCTGAGTCTGTGAACAGGAGCTCATGCCTTTGTGGCAGCAGCATGGATGGGTCTGGTGGCAGTGGGACGGGATGAGTCCCGTCGGCTTCTTCGCTGGTGAATCTTTCCATAGTCATTAACATCCCAGTGCATTTGGGCTGGGAGGAGTAGCGTGGAGTGGTGCAGAGGCTGCAGGGGGGTTTGGCCTCTGTTCTGCAGAGCCTCCTTGCTGAAGCCAGTTGTTTTTATCACAGGTACACACCAGTAACCAAAGAGAACATCGAGGTAAAGGAGGGGGCTGCAACAGAAGTGGATTTCTCCTTGCAGCCAACCCTGGTGCCACCAGCTCTCAATGTCACACCACTCACAGCAACACCCGCTCCCGTTTCTACCATCACCCCTACCCCTGTGCCTGCAGAGGCCCCCAGCCCAACCTCTCTCCATCAGCCCATCCAGCCTGTGGACTTCAGGCACCACCACTTCTCCGACATGGAGATCTTCCTACGGCGCCACGCCAGCCAGTATCCTGCCATCACCCGCCTCTACTCCGTGGGCAAGTCTGTAGAGCTGCGGGAGCTCTATGTGATGGAGATCTCAGACAACCCTGGCGTCCACGAAGCAGGTAACCTGGGGACATCCTCTTTAGTGAGGCACAAATGGAAGTGACAGACCCTTTGTGTTGGGAGGCTCCATGGGCAGAGCTAAAAGGAGCGTGGAGCTGGCACGTGTCTGAGGAGAAACTGCTGCTCCTTGCAATGTCTGTTCTAAACGGAGCAGGTGACGTGTGGCAGTAGTGTGAGTTAAGGAGCTTTGCTGGGGACAGCTACACTGGTTGGGAAGCTCTGGGACAGAAGGGCCAAGAACTTCCCTGCAACAATGTTCATCCTTGTTGGGGTCATCGATGTTGTGGAACAGAAGGGTAAATTCTAGGTTAATGCCCTCCAGCCTGTAGAAAGGCCTGAGAGCAAAGCTCAGGGTGGTGAGATGTCTCCAAGCTTTAATGTCCTTGTTATAATGGTCTCTTTGTGTCCTCAGGTGAGCCAGAGTTCAAGTACATTGGTAACATGCATGGGAATGAAGTTGTGGGGCGAGAGCTTCTCCTGAACCTCATCGAGTACCTCTGCAAGAACTTTGGCACAGATCCTGAAGTGACTGACTTGGTCCAGAACACACGGATCCACATCATGCCATCCATGAACCCTGATGGCTACGAGAAGTCCCAGGAAGGTATTGCTGTCTCTGCTGAAACATCTAGGGGGTTTCTAGCTTTGAGAACAAGCCCCTGGGTTCATGGTGCTCTCTGAGAAATCAGGAGCAGATGTGCTCTCCACACAGGGAGGCTGGGAAGAGGCTTGGTGTGTGCTGTGGGACGAGTGGGCAGACCCCACACTGCAGGATGTGGATGGTCAACTGATGCTTGAAGCTGTTGGAGAGAGAGCTTCTATGCTTCAGCAGAGCTATATGCTGCCCCTGTTTGGGTCCCCTTATGGTTTCTGGCTATTCCCAGGCTTATTTTTTTAAAAAAAGACATTCCTTTGACACAGCTCATATGTGCTGTGCTTTGGTTCATGCTCTTAGCAACATGTGATGTGGGAGCCAGGCTGTCTGCAGAGCACTTGTCCAAAGATAATATGGACTTTCATTGTGATGTTGAAATTGGCAAAAATATCCTTCAGGGGAGTCCTTAAAACAGCGTGGCTCTTGTGGATTGGCAGAATAAAGCCTGTCCAGAAGGATTTTCTGGAAGCAGAGCTCTGCTTGGCTTTAGCAAAGAACTTGTCCAGCTGGTTTGAGAAGGTGAGCTCTGAGGTTTCTGCGGTCGTGACATCCGGCTGCTGGTTCATGGTTCGCTGCTTTCCTGCAGGCTGTGGTCTGGCTGGCACTGAGGCACGGGCTGGAAGGGCCCTGGGACACCCCTGTGCACAGAGCAGGCCTGTCCCTGAAGGAGAGTGTGGGGGTCCCATCACTCTGAGTGTAGGACACCAGAACTGTTGTATTCTCTGCTGTTTTTCGTGAATGGGTAGTTACCAGCTCTGTGGTTAAGATGATGAAGCCTCTGCACTGACGTGGGAACTTGCATAGGGTGCAAGCTTGAATATGTCTTTAATTTTCAGGAGACAGAGGAGGTACCGTTGGCAGAAACAACAGCAACAACTATGACCTGAACCGGAACTTCCCAGATCAGTTCTTCCACGTGTCCGACCCCCCGCAGCCAGAAACCCTCGCGGTCATGGCCTGGTTAAAGACTTACCCGTTTGTGCTCTCAGCAAACCTGCATGGAGGTAGGGCAGCCAGACCCAGCTCCTTCCTCTGCCCTGAGGCTGCAGGGGTGTCAGGTGTGAGCTGAGGGGCTCTGGCAGAGCTCTCTGCCCTTGGCATTGCTGTGAGATGGCAGGAGTGGAGGCAGCCAGGTTCCTGCAGCAGGAACCAAGGCCATCTGCAAAGGCCCCACACAAAAAATCAACCAGACCTTTTGTTTATGTTGCTGGAGGATGGATCAGAAGCTGAAAATAGAAGGTGAAAACTGTGTCCCCAGGTGCATTGGCAGGGAATTGCCTGGAAGATCACAACCACTTCTCTGAAGGGAGCACGTGTGTTGGGGAGCAGCTCACTCATGGCCTGATGGAAGGTGGCAGTGGGCTTATGTCAGTGGCTGCTCAGCAGCTGGGGCTGGGATGTAATAAAATGCTCTGGCTGTTGGAGGCTCCATGGTATTTGTAAAGTAAAGGGAATGAGATCTAATCCTGAGGGTTCCCTGCCTTGAACTGCCTGATGGAACTATGAAACTTACTGTAATTTAATTATCTTTTTGGAGTGATCTAAATTAAATCTCTGCATTACAGCATATTCCCCAGACAGTTTGTCTGCTGCCTTGTAGCTGTGGTAACTTGCAGGTGGTTGCTTTGTGCTCTCATGTGTGATGTTGCAGTGTGCAAGTACCGTGTGTGGGTATGAGGGAGCTGGCAGGTCTCCTGCAGTGGTGATGTCTGGGGTTCCACAGTGCTACTGTTAGTACAATGTGCTTAGGGAAAGCTCCAGTAAGCCAAAGATGTTGTCATATGACAGTGCAATAAACTCCAGGAGGCTGAAAAACAACAGCCAAGGGCACCATGTATGTCCTAGGCATTCCCTCCCCTCGCTTGCTCTCCTCCGTGAAAGTGGTTGTTAGGAAGTTGTGCTCATCCCTCCTGCAAGTAAGAGCCAAACACTTGATGTGTCATGCCTTGGGTTCACCTTCCTAACAGGGTGTAGTCTTATCTCTTCCTGTGCTTTTGTTGTCACTTCCAGCTACTGGGCTTAATGCTTTGTTTAATGCCAAGTTCTTGAGAAACAGAAGACTTGGCACTCTTTGGAGACAAAGCAAAACTTTCCCAGTTAGGGTGAGGGATCATCTGGGAATCATGCAAGTACGAGTCAAAACTTGTTTCCCCTGCAGGTTCTCTGGTGGTTAATTACCCCTTTGATGATGATGAACAAGGAATAGCCATATACAGTGAGTCCCCAGACGATGCTGTGTTTCAGCAGTTGGCACTTTCCTACTCCAAGGTAAAGCTCTAACAAGAAAACAGGCACATCCTGTTGGGTTAACTCCTAGTGATGTTGGGGGCCTTCTGAGAGGCCAGTGGAGGAGAGTGCAGGTGCTACGGGCACCTGGTGTCCACGAGGGTGAAAACAAAGGTTTCCATGGGGTGGGGTGTGGGTGCAACCTGTTTGTGCTGCACGCCTGCCTGAGCCTCTGTTTGATCACCCCAAGTGTGTGAGTAATGTTAGAACAGAAGTGCCAGCAAAGTGCAGAGACTCAGCTTCACGTGTTGCATCCTGTTTTTTAGGAAAACAGGAAGATGTATCAGGGAAGCCCTTGCAAGGATATGTACCCCACTGAGTACTTCCCACATGGCATCACTAACGGGGCTCAGTGGTACAACGTTCCAGGTAAAATAGACCTTAAACCTCTTGCACAGTTTGTCTCCAAGTTAACGCTTCTGCAGCTTAAAGAATTTCTGTTCAGTCACCAAGTCTGCTTTGGTCAGCCCAAGTTACTGGGACTCAGGTTTCTTTTATAACCTCTTAAATAATGTACCCAGATAAAGTTATTCCTGGGGGAAGGAATTTATAGCCTAGTTTTTCTGGCAAAATGGTTTCATAAAATTTTACAGCAGTGTATTAGCATGAAAGGTATTTACAAGAAGGATGGTTATTTGTCTGCTGTTTTGGCATCCCTTTGAGGCTTGACTCTTGCTCTGTGTAAAAGCCTCCTCCAGCTATGGAATGCAGGTGGTGGGTTTTTGACTTCATCTTTCTCTACTATGTGATTTCATTTTGAGCTGTGGTATGGTTCCCTTTGGAAGACCTTGTCAAAACTTTTTGCACATTCCCATTGTAGGTGGGATGCAAGACTGGAATTACTTGCATACCAACTGCTTTGAAGTGACCATTGAGTTGGGCTGTGTCAAATATCCAAGAGCTGAGGAGCTGCCCAAGTACTGGGAGCAGAACCGTCGGTCTCTCCTCCAGTTCATGAAGCAGGTGAGACACTTTGACCCTGAGCAGTTGTGGGGTTGGCATTAGATCTGCCAGAATGAACAGGTTCATCTGTGGGCTGAAGTCAGTCCTGCTTCCTGGCCAGACCTGGTACCTGCTCCACAGAAATCATCCCCATGAGAATATGTCTTGGCAGTTCCTCTCCCCTCCTTCTTAACATATCAGAAATCTTTATGGAAACAACAGCCAGATGATGTGGGCTTTTTATTTACCACTGTTGTGGTTTTCCCTAGGCTGGAGTGGCCTTTATGTGCTGTTCCCATCTGAGTTGGGGCTGGTGGTGGTGCTCTGCACCTGGGGCATGCAAACAAAGGTGTGGAGCAGAGTGCTGTGGTGGCACCTTGGGCCAGACAATTGCTCATTGTACTCATCAGGTGATCTTTGTCCACACCAGCTGCTGGCCAGTCTAACCTGAACCTTTTTGGAACATGTTGCTCCTCTGGGAACACTGGGTGGGATCCTAAGCTTCTGGGCTGGGAACTGGGTGTGGGTGATCCCACGGTCATGTGTGGGGTGGGAGGTGGAGCCAGGGTGGGTGCTCAAGCAGGACTCTGGGTCCACGTACAGGTTCATCGTGGTGTCTGGGGGTTTGTGCTGGATGCTGTGGATGGAAGGGGCATCCTCAACGCCACCATCAGCGTTGCTGACATCAACCACCCCGTGACCACCTACAAGGATGGAGACTATTGGCGCCTCTTGGTCCAAGGGATCTACAAAATCACAGCATCTGCCCGAGGGTGAGTGAGTGTGACACAAGGAGCAAACAGCTGCACGAGTGACTTCCCAGTCAGGAGCAGTCTCATCACCTTTGCTTGCTGCAGGTGCAGGCATGAGTGTTTCTCCTGCCCTCTGGCCTCTGCAGAGTTAGCTGTGTGGTGCTACCCTGATGTCAAAGACCACACTCACCTGGTGCCTTGTACAACCCAAGTCTTCCCTTGTTTGGAAGGAGCTGATAACTGACTGTCTTTAGCGGAAATTCTCTTGCAGGCAGCTGCCCACGGAAGTGACTTCATCACTTCAACTGCTGCCAAAACCTTTGGGTTAAAGCAGCCTGACTTGTTGGCCTGCCAGTCTGCCACGTAACCCTTCACCACCTGAGCTGAAAGCAGCTCTGCTGGGCCCTGAGCTGCTCCTTGTCCTACCATTCCTCTGCCTTTCAAGTGCTCTTGCTCTTTGTTTTTATGCTTCTCCCTTTCGGCTGGGGAGCAGTAGCAGTTCCCTGCAAGTGTCTAGTTAGGAAGAGGGGTGGCTTGTGTGAGGCCTTAAGCTCCTGACGTTTCCTTTTGCCTTCTCTCCCCTGGGTAGGTATGATCCAGTCACCAAGATGGTGGAAGTTGGCAGCAAAGGTGGGGTGCAAGTCAACTTCAGCCTTTCACGGACAGACGCCAAAGTGGAGGAGGGGAAGGTGACAGTCCTGAACACCCCAGACACCAGCGACCCCAACGAGAAGGAGTTTGAGACCCTCATCAAAGACCTTTCTGCTGAGAACGGCCTGGAACGCCTCCTGCTTGCCTCCTCAGGGGACATCTCTCCCTACCGCTACCGCCCCTACAAGGACCTCTCCGAGTTCCTCCGAGGCCTCTACCTGAACTACCCACACATCACGAATCTCACCAGGTGACCACTCCCAGCAGCAGTGCTCAGCTCCTCCCGAGCTCCCTGTGGCAGGGAAGCAATGAGATGAGGAGCCGTGGCCGCAGTGCAGAGCTGGGGAGCTTGTCCCTCCCTCCCCTGTGGCCCCCTGGTTCCAGGGAGCCCCGGGTGTGCAGGCAGAGCAGCCTGCAGGGACTTGCAGCTGCATCTCTCTGCTTTCCCTGACACGTCTTTTTACTGGCGTAAACCTGGGGTGCTCTTGGTTCCCCAGGGGTGCCTGGTGATATTCCCAGCATTGATACCCCAGGCTTCTGCAAGTACCTGTTTCACCCTCTTTATTTCCTCCGTTTTCCAAATCATTTCTGACATCCACCCTATTAAAGAGTCCTCAGCAAAAGTGATCAAATTTAACTTTACGAATCTTAAATTACCTTTTTTTTTTTTCTGGCTGCCTTCAGATTTTAATTCAATAGCTTGCCCCTGAGCCAAGGTCTCTACCCTCCTGCAGCAGACCAGCTGTCTGCAGCCCTCTGCTCTCCTTTGTAACCTGCAGTGCTTACCCTCTGTCAGCTTTAGAAAGCACAAATCTCTTTGTCCTGGGACCTCATTTGCTTGTTGTTACCAGGCACAACGTGCTCATGTGCTGTCCCTGCTGGTGCCAAAGCTGCTTTTCTGATCTGTAGCCTCTATTGTCTGTCCAGTTGCATCAGCCCTGATTGTGTTCCCTGCTCTGCTTGCATTCAGTTTGCTAACTTCATGGCAGGACTGTAGCAACAATGTCTGCGTGGCTGGAAACAGGCCTGCTTTTGTCCTCTGGGCTGGGTGCTTTATGCATTCGTTTGATGTCCAGATGTATCCTGCTCTGAAGGAAGAAAAGCCCAACAAACAAAAAATACTGGATGCACAGAGGCTTTTAGGAGTTCCACATTTGTGAGATGTTGTAGGATATATAGAGATCTAAGGAGTGTCGGGTGTCCTGTACATCTGGACCTGGGTACGTTCTTACCCAGATGCTTGTTTCACAAACCAGATTGTGAATTTAGTTCAGTGCTGCTGCAAATTTTCTCTCGTGATGTGGTTGTGTTTTGTGTGTCACTTGTCTTTGCAGCCTCCTCATGGGGGTTGGCAGCAGTTGCTTTTCACCCTGGGATTTCTCCTGGCTCTGTTTCTGAGCTCTGGTTTCTCATCTCTTGGCAGTTTGGGTCAGAGCGTTGAGTTCCGTCAGATCTGGTCCCTCGAAATCTCCAACAAGCCCAACCAGTCCGAGCCTGAAGAGCCAAAGATCCGCTTTGTTGCTGGTATCCATGGAAATGCTCCCGTTGGTACCGAGCTGCTCCTGGCACTGGCAGAATTTCTTTGCATGAACTACAAGAAGAATGCTGCAGTTACAAAGGTGAGAAACCAATGCAGGGGACCATCTTGGAGCCCTCCAGTTGTCTCCTGGGAAAGCTGTGCTCACAAGTCTTGTGAGCAGGAGGTGGCAGTGACCCAACATGTCCTGGGGAGGGAATCCATGGGACCAGCAGGAACTTCTGACCGCTGGCACCAATTGAATCAGCAGCTCCTGGGATGAGATGCAGGTGGATAAAATGTACAGAGAATTGAACCCTACTAATGGCACTTGATGTGCTGCTTCTCCTCCTTTTGCTCAGCTGATCGACCGAACACGGATTGTGATTGTGCCTTCCCTGAACCCCGACGGGCGGGAGGTGGCGCAGGAGAGAGGCTGCACCTCCAGGACAGGCTGGACCAATGCTCACGGCAGAGATCTGGACACAGACTTCACAAGTAAAGCAAACTAGATCTGTAGTGTCCCTTTAGAAGGTGCAGGCTGTTGTAGAAGTCTCTTGCTGGCTGCTCTAGGGTTGGGTGTAGTCATTTGGGTCTACCTGGAAAAGGAGCAACGCTCCTGCCCCAGGGGCCTGGGCAGCACAGCTGCTGGGCAGCTTCCTAAGCTTGCATCCCCCTTACAGATGGTAATTTGCAGTCATTTATTTGCAAGGAAAAGATGAAGCAGAGCTCTTTAGGAATAGTCCAGATGTTGGAAAACACCTCATGTATTTTTCCTGTTAATTGATTTCTTTCAACCCCTCATTTCTGGAAAATCCCCTCTGTTCATGCTCCTTGGAAACAGGCTCCTTTTTCCATGCTTTTTTGGTTCCCCTGAAACTACCATAGCACTGGATCAGTGCTGTGCCCACCCTTCCTGAGGAGGAAGTGTTTTCTCTGGCCAGGTTTGGCTGGGATCATTCCAAGTGCTTTCTTAAGAAAATGTCACTCCAGTGACATTGAGGAGAGCAAACACACAAGACACTCTCTGCATCACAGCATGAAATAGCTTGGGGAAATAACCTGTCATTTGTGTTTAGCTTTGCAGATGAATTCCCCCCATGGATAGTGCAGACTGGGTGCTTTACTTGATCTATCAGCATCTGCTGAGATTTAACATATACCTTTTCATACATGCAGCAGGCATAATTTCAGACATAAAGAATGTGCTTTTGCTGGCCTCTCCAATAGCAGAGGAAACTGTTGCCAATTCCCTTTTCCATTTGTTGTTCTAATTTACAGGCAATTACTCCCGATACTCAGCGACACGAGAGCCTGAGACCAAAGCCATCATAGAGAACTTGATACTGAAGCAGGATTTCAGCCTCTCTGTTGCACTAGATGGAGGATCTCTGCTTGTCACGTACCCATACGACAAGCCAGCACAGACAGGTATGACTAACCCCTCCAGGGCCTTGCTCACACAGTTACCCTCGGGCTGTCTCTGCAGAAGTCGATGTGACCATGTGGTGTGAGAGCTTCTTGTGCTGGTGGTGCTCTGTGGCCCCCTGTTGTGTTCAGCCCTTGGCACCTGGAGCTGACAGTCTGTTAAGTAAAGCTGTAAAACCTCACAGGTTTTTTTTTTCAGCTAGGGATCAGAACATTGGCCATTTCTGTTCCTACAGCAGTATTTCAACTTTTCCTCTCCCAACAGCAGTATAAAGTTTGTGATACCACCTCTCAGGGTTAGAGAAAATCTGGAATGCCCCAAAGACAATGTGTTTCACTGTTTTATGCATGATCCTGGAGATAGGATGGGAATCTGTGAATGGGAGTGAGCTCTCAAAGTCTTGCTTTTCTCTTTGTAGTGGAGAACAAAGAAACACTGAAGCATTTGGCCTCTCTGTATGCAAACAACCATCCACTGATGCATTTGGGCCAGCCAGGCTGTCCAAATAAGTCAGGTATGTTTGGTTGAATCCTTTAACCCCTCATCAGCTTGTGCTGGACTCTGCTAGGAGCAGATCTGACATCTGCATTCCTTTTTTTTTATCTGACATCTGAATTCCTGCCCTCACAGATGAGAACATTCCTGGTGGCGTGATCCGTGGCTCCGAGTGGCACAGTCACCTGGGGAGCATGAAGGTACTTTGGCACAGCACGAGCCTTTCCACCTCTGCTAAGCAAGCATTAAAAAGCATATTTGTTCTGATGTCTGGGCAAAACTTCCCCACTTCCAGCTGCACTTTGCAAAGCTTTTTAAACACCACCTCTTCAGCTGTGGCTTTGTTTGTTTATTTTATTTCTGCAGGATTTCAGCGTTATGTTTGGTCACTGTCCTGAGATCACGGTTTATACCAGCTGCTGTTACTTCCCCAGCGCGGGGCAGCTGCCCAGCCTGTGGGCAGACCACAGGAAACCTCTCCTGAGCATGTTGGTGGAGGTGAGCTGAGGCTGTGGGAGGGAATTCTGGCAAGGAGCAAAGGCAGTGGGGCTGGGTGGGGAAGGGGAGAGGAAGGGAGCAGGGTGGTGGAGTCTGTGTTTCTGTCACTGCTCTGTAATTACAGATGGTCATAATTTAGACTGTGTGAGGAATGGATTGAACAGAGACAGCAAGTGACCAGGACATGTTGACATGAGTTTAACATGTGTGTAGTGTTGCCTCATGAGCAGCCCTTGCAGTGCTGTGTCCTTTTATTTATTATGGGGGTCAGGGGTGGAGAAAGGGCTATGTTCTGAGGGGTGAGTTAGATCCTGACACTTGGATCAGAATGTGAAGTGTTTGAAATGCTTTATTTCAGGTTCATAAGGGAATCCATGGCTTTGTCCAAGACAAGAGTGGCAAGGCAATTTCTAAAGCTACCATTGTTCTTAATGATGGTCTGAAGGTCTCCACTAAAGAAGGTGGCTATTTCCATGTGCTCTTGGCTCCAGGTTTGTACAGCATCTATGCAAAAGCTGATGGGTACCAGCAGAAACATGTCAAGGTATGTGAATGTCTGTGTTGGAGATCTTTTCTACCCTCCCTGTCCTATAAAAGCACCCCCTTGGGTTTGGGCTCTGCCTCCTTGGCTGTTTAGCTGCTGATTATATGCCCAGGGAGGCTCTTTTCTGCCTTGTTACACTGGAAGGAGAAGAATTTCCCAGCTTAGCAGGGTTATTTTCAGCAGTAGCTTTTCATTGCACTTGTCTGTGGCATCCACGTGGTCCTGCCCTGATCAGCAAGTTACCTCTCTTGACTGGACACCTAAGAGAGGTGCAAGCTCTGAGACAGTCTGAGCTCTGGTATCTTTCTGCAGGTCTTTGTACGTGAGGATGCACCCAGCTCTGTCCTCATTGTATTTGACATGGAAAACAGGATATTTGGTCTGCCAAGGGAGCTGGTTGTAACTGTTGCAGGTAAAGTGACACTTGATCAAAGCTCTGAGCTTTGCTTTCTTAGTGGTTTGTGCTGACAATGGCCCTTCTCTTCACTGATCTGGAAAAGCAGCCTGTGGACTTCAGCCATCTCCTGCTTTCCCTTCTGAACACGTGCTTGTCCAGGCAAACTGGTCCAACAACCTTTGGGTTGGCAGGAGGGAGGGTGTAGGGAAGTAAGTAGAATGTGGCACAGGTCTGCAGGGTTCTGAGTGGACTTTGAGATGCCTGGAATGGGGAGAGCCTGTTTTTGGGTGGAGCTGGAAGCTAGGAGGTCGTGCTTCTTCCTCAGGGTTTCTTGGAGTGAAGTGGCACCAGGTCAGCATCAAGAGATTATTTTTTGTTGTTGTTGAGGTGGCAGCTGCTGGGGAGGCCAGAGTTTCTACCCAGTGGTCTGCAGAGGAGCTCAGTGATGCCACTCTAGATAGTGAGCACAGAAAAAAAAGCTACTGCAGTCCTGCTCTTGGAGCAGCTCTTTGTGGCATGAGAAGTGAGGAAAGCAGCTGTGACTGGGGAAGAGAGATGGTGGCAAGGCTGTGAGCCTCTGGGGTGGAGGAGCAGGGCATTAATGTCTCCTTTTTGGCAGCTGCAAGCATGTCTGCTCTGGTCCTCACTGCTTGTATGATCTGGTGCGTCTGCTCCATCAAGTCCAACAGACACAAGGATGGGTTCCACCGCCTCCGCCAGCACCACGACGACTACGAGGACGAAATCCGCATGATGTCCACCAGCTCCAAGAAGTCCCTCCTGAGCCATGAATTTCAGGATGAAACGGACACTGAAGAAGAAACATTGTACTCCAGCAAACACTGACACCTCCAGGGCGTGACAGGAGGTTCCCATGGACCAGACCTGGTGGTGGGGGGTGATCCCTGTGGTTCAGTTTTGAAACATCAGCTTGCAGGATGTGTCCTCCAGAGGTGGGGAGCTCCTTCCCCACTGCCCTCTGCTATTTGCTCTGTTCTTACCTACGTGCAAATCAGTGGGTGGGGGAGGTTGTGGTCAGGCTGAGGATGTGGCTTGTTACATTTTTAGGTCATCTGGAGGTTCACATGAGGATGTTTGAGAGGCAACTTAACAGGATGGCTGGCAGAGTTCCCAGCACTTCCCCAGCATCTCAGAACAGTGAGCAGATGGTGGGGAAGTGCCCCAAGACCTGCATGAGGTCTTAGGTACAACAGTCCAAAGCAGTTTCTCTACCTGTTTTGATTTCATGTTTCCCACTCTCTACTGGGGGGAAGCCAGACCCTTCACTTGACTCCATGTTCTGCAGAGCAGCCCTTGGAAAAAGACTGTACTTGATTCTCAGCTACTCCCTTGGAGCTTCTCCCCACCATGATGTGCTGGGGCCTGCTATGGTCTGTAGTGGTTGTGAAGCACCTCTAGTGTGTTGCTAATTTCAGGCAGTGACTTGGCATTCTGAAAGCTGGGGGAGATGACATCCATTCTTGACATGAGCAGGAGAAAGGAGTGAATGTCAGGGAACTCTGGCAAAGTTCAGTGTCTTGCCAGCTCTGCAGTGCTGCTGTTCCTCACTTCTGGGACAAAAAACATCCCCATCACCCCCTGTTAATTCTCATTTGTGTAGCAGTCTTGGCTTTTGAGATCTCCTGCCAGCAGTACAACAGCACCATGACTGAAAGAGCAACTGAAGGTTGTTCTGAGCAACTGGATAAACTGATCGTGGTGGATACTGTAGAAAAGAGATGGTTTACTGACTCCATCTGATCTGATTTGCTCAAGTCCACCACTGTTCTGGAGGAAACAGTGACATCTGACCACTTGAGCATTATTGGAGGAGCAGGGAGAGGTCATGGGATTATCCATGGCCCAATTTCAGTCTTAGATTTTTATGACAAACTGCACCATTTGCTATTGTCCACCTAATACCATTGAGTGATCAGAGCACTTTGGAAACACCCTCTCAAAAAGGCTCTGGCGATGGGTCGACACATCAGATCGGCCTGCGGGCTTGGCTCGGTTCTGCTGCTGCAGCATCCCTGAAGGTGGAGCAAGAGCTCCACCTGCTTGTGTCTCTGCAGTTGTGTCCCTGCTGCGGGGCCCGGGGGCAGGGCTGGAGGGCTGAGCTGAGGGAGAAGGGGAAAGCAGCCAAGCTCTGTTCTGTAGCACTTGGCAGGACGTTGGGCAGGAGCTGCTGTGTGCATCCCAAGACACGTTAGATTTGTGGGCAGTAGAAGGGATGTCCAGAAGGGAAGAATGGCTGAAATGTTTGATTTCCAAAGCCTTTATGTATTTCTGACACTCTCTGCTTTCTGGGCAGAAGGCTGGGGTTAGAATAGGCACTTATTTTCTTGCTGCTCATTTCTTTTTGAATTCTTACCCCACTAACCCAAGCTCTGGGCTGCAGGAATCTGGTGCAGCATCTTTGGCATCTGCCCTGAGTTGATCTGTTCTTCAGCAGCCCAGGAAGGTCAACTAGTGAAACCTGATCATGGTTTGCACCCAGATGTGTGATGGGGTCTGTTCTGCAGGGCTCTGACCTGGTCTCCTCTGGGGGAACAGTGCAGCAGGTTCCCTGTTGAAGGCTGTTGGGCCATGTCACCTGAGGATGAAGCTGTTCCTCATCCCTTGGGTGGTAAATGCCCTTCCAGAACCATGTGCCTGGGCCCAGGCTGCCACGTTGGTCATCTTGGCTGTCTGGGGGGGGCAAAGGGAACCCTCAGACACCACCACCTCTGTTCCACAGGGAATTTATTGCAGGAAACCTGTGACAAGATCTGGCTGGAGAAGTGCTGGGAACAGGGAGATGAGGCTGAGCATTCCCAGTGCTCCTGCTCCAGCTTCCTGTGGTGTGAAAGATCTGCTCTTGTTGCCTCTGTTCTGCAGGAGCCATGAACATCCCCGTGGCTGCTCCCAGCTCATCATGCCAAGCAGGGGATGGGTTCTGGCCCAGTCCATGACCCTTTTCCACCTGTAAGGGGCTGCAACACACAATAGCATTGACTCTGCCTCATCTCCCAACTTTGCCTGCTTCTGGGGGCTCTAACAAGAAACACAGCTGGGGTTTCATGTTAAGGTTGAATTTGCAAACAGCTCTTGGGGCTCTGTTTGGGCTTGTTTTGCAGTGGCAGCAGGTAATGGGCTGAGCTGGCCTTGCTTTGTCCCACTAGCAATAAGTCTTGTTAAGAGCCAGCCCTGTCCCTCTCGGAGGGTGTTTTGCAACTAGCTTGGAGTAGGTGTGTATTTTTAAGGTGAGTGGATTTGAGATGTTTTGCACACGTGTGAGACTTTCCTACGCAGCAGGACCAGGTGGGGGGGTCTGGCTCTGTGCTCAGCGCCAGGCCCGGGGGCTGTTTGTGCCCAGTCTGGGGGGGCAGGACGACCTCCCCTCTCCCGCTGTCTGTCTGTCCATCCACAGCCCTGCCCCGGCTGCTGCTGGGTGGTGAGGAGCTGGTCCCCAGAGCCTGTCAGTCCTTGCACTGTGCCTTCAAATGTACATTTTTAAAAGGGACTTGAATCTCCTTCCCCGGGAAGCGGGACGGGGTGGCGGGAGGTGAGGCCTGGACCTGCCCTCAGCCAGGCCCTCTGTTTTTTACCTGTATACTGAGATCCAATAATCTGTATAAAACTATTTTGATGTCCACCTGGGTTGTGTTGTTCTTCTTCCAAGGGAGAGTTGGAGCTCGGGGCTGGGAGGGGAGGGGAGCTCTTAGGTTTTATGACAAAAAGACATTGTTATTTAGTGCCTGGTGCTTTCCCACACACCCAGCACACCAGAGGTGGTTTTTCATGACACATTTATACACAAAACTATAGAGTTAGTAAGTTTCCTCAGCGTGATTGGTTAGTGATTTACATATCATTATAATAGGGTTACATCCCTGTTTCTGCTACCACCCCTGCTCAGGGGAAGGGTCTTTTTGACCTGGGGGTGTGATTTTTAGTATTATAATGACATTCTAATGAGCTAAGTTCTCCTAAAGGACAGTATTGGAAGTTCTACAGCTCTCCCTGCCCAAGAATGGTTTAGCTGTCAACCTTCTAGCTTTTGGTTCTTTGTCACCTCCTGTGTTCATTATGTCCAATTATCCGTAGGGACCTCAAGTTGTGATTTACATGAGATGCCCTTGAAACCTCTTAATGAATTGCTGCCTTCAGGGCCTGGTTCTCGCAGGGCGCCCTTGCCCGGTGTTAGCGGTGCTGCTTTATACACATACAAGGTGTATTTTACACCAAATCACCGCCCCAGCCTCAGGTTTATGAGCGTTTTCCAGGATCAGGACCAACCGCCTCCCCTCCCC
>NW_009952560.1:3736412-3743940 GCF_000747805.2 Chaetura pelagica | reverse complement strand
GACCCGGGGGGAGCGGGGAGGGGGGCGGCCCCGGCCCCTCGCGGCGCTGCGGGACGGGGTGTTCAGCCCTGGGTGCTTTCTGGGTTGTGAGGTCATTCCCCCCCTTTCCCTGCGGGGTTCCCCTCGCTGGGACTCCTGAGGAGTCTGTGCCGGTTTTCCCGAGAAAGCAGCCCGGGCAGTCTCGCCCCCCCGGGGTCGGGGCGCGGGTCTGTGACTTGTCCCCGTGCAGATCTCAGGAAGCAGGCGCGGCAGCTGGAGAACGAGCTGGACCTGAAGCTGGTCTCCTTCAGCAAACTCTGCACCAGCTACAGCAGCAGCCGAGACGGAAGGCGCGACAGGTATAGGTACTAGCCCGTTTCTTTTTGTTTTAAACGCCGCTTGTGCTCCTGGGTCCATGATTTGCTGAGTGCTTGGTCCCACCTGTGGCTTTTCTGCTGAACTCCTGAGGAAGCTCCTTTCGGCACTTCTTGGTGCTGGTGTTGGTCTTGGTGCAATAATGATCTGGCTTTTGAATGCACGTTATATCGGCTTATTTGCCAATTTTTAAGTTTTATTAAACTAACAGGGAGTCGTCAGGGACTTCAGTCTCAGGGGAGCAGGGAAGTGGAGCTGTGACTGCTCCAGGGTTGTGCAGGTGAGCAGCCCTTCCTATGAGGGGCAGCTGCTGCTGCCTGGCTTTCTCCTGAGATAAGTACTAGTAGTGAGAACTCTATAGATGTTTTTACACACCTGAACTGGATCTGTGTACACCTGTGCATGTGAATGGTTCCTGTTTGCTTTAGACAGGTTTGTTCTTGACTGAAGAATTAGTAGGATGAAACTTGTCAAGAGTTGAGGTCTTCCCTGCAGTTCCACAGCACTAATTATCAGCTTCTCTGTCTCTGTGCACAAACTTTGAAAACTGCCAGCCTTTGCTTCTGGACTGTGGGTCACAACACTGTGTATCAGCTGTGACTACTGTGCGTATGGATGTTGGTATTCTGTAATTAGTATTTTTTTAGTTCGATGATGGAACCAATTTTTGAACCTTTCCATGAATTGCTGGTTCAGGAAGCCTGAGAGAGCCTTAGGAATGATCATCTTGAATCAGTGTCCTAATCTCTCATCTCTGGCTCTGTATGGTATTACCTGCTGCATAGTCTAATTATTTTAGTTATTTTTGCTGTCTACTCGAGGTGTAGTGGCTTCCCAAAGCAAAGAGTAGCCTCTGAGAGGGGTTAGTTGCTACACTCCTGCAGGGTGGCCTGCCCAGTGTTGTGCTTCTGTTCTGTTGCCCAGCTGGAACTTTTCATTGTGGTTTTAGTTTATCTTAAAAAGCACAGAGCTGGATGAAACTGTGATAAAGGGGGTGGTTTGTATTGCTCTGCAGAGCCCTGGCTGCTGAATAGGTCAGTGGGTTGTGTAATTAAGATGTAATTATTTGGGTGGTAAAATGTGCTCATAGTGCAGTGCTCCTTCCTGCCCATAAATAAATCAAGCTTAGAAGTTGGGGAGAAGGGGTGTGTGTGTTGATAATTTATTTATTAAATTCAATGGTTGAATCAATTTTTTAACCTTTCCATTAATTTCTGGTTCTGGAAGCACTGGTGCTACTTGTGTGCTGGTAGTAGACAAGTCTTTTCTAAGAAGAGATTCTGTTTTCCCTGACTGATACTGTCTCATTAGCTCAGATAAGAGCTAAAGGCATGTGTGATAAGGAAATGTACTGTTCCTGAGCTTAATTAATCTCTTTATGAAAGCTGGGTAGTGGAGTTTGCCAACACCTGATGTTAATATGTCCTGATTTCTTGCATTAATGAAAAGCTACTGTGCTTTTCAGTGACTGCTCCTCCTCTTTTTCTTTAGCTCTGACACAACTCCTCTCTTAAATGGATCAAGCCAGGACAGAATGTTTGAGACCATGGCTGTGGAGATTGAGCAACTCCTGGGAAAGGTAATTCAAGTGATTTTACTTCAGGAAAAACTGCCGTTCAGGTTCTGTGAGGAATGGGAGGAGATACTTGGCCATTGTAGCTCTCTCACAAAGAACAATCCGTTTCATGGGTTTGTTGTGCTTTTCCCTCCCTCCAGCTGACTGGAATAAATGACAAAATGGCAGAATACACAAACAGTGCAGGAGTCCCCTCCCTGAATGCTGCTCTGATGCACACCTTGCAGCGCCACAGAGACATCCTGCAGGTACAGACACGAGGCCTTCTTTCTTTCAGCATCTTCCTTTGTTTGGAAGAATTATGATCAGTGCTGATATCACAGTGTCCTTAAATATCTTACCAGAAGATGTAAATGCCACCCATCCCACCTTGCTTTTCTGCTCTCCAGGCACTCCAAGAAGTGAACTCTGGAGTTGAAAAAGTAGCATTTCCATCGTGATATTGGTGCCTGGCACCTCACTGAGAATCAGTAGTAAAGCAGATGATCTTATGTAGGTGGTTTTAATACATGAGAGGGACTCATGAATTATTTTGAATTATTTTGAATTCAATTAATTACTGCTTGCGTGGGCTGTGATGTAGCAATAGGAGAGGAAACATCACATTTAAGATAAGAAAACATATTTGTCAAACTACCTAAACAGCTAAAGGGAGGGAGACACTACTAGTTAGTGTTATAAATCAATTGTGTTTCAAGCTGGTGGTGTTTTCATGGCATAGTAATGTTAAAAATACATGTTTTATCTAGCTGGTTATACACAGTTTGGTTTCTGCTTCATATCTGTGCGGAACACAAAGTAAAAAGCTTAGTGCTTGGTAAGAGCCATGGTATTCATGTGAAAAATGGTGCTGAATGTTCACAGTGATTTTTGGTGCACACTAGTTGCCAGTTAAACTGCTTTTCAAGCAGCGTTAGCTGCCTGAAATTTTTCACGTGTAAAATTGCAACTTGAAAATTATAAGATCATTTTCATAATTCAGGAAATACTCCTTTTTCATCTGGTGTAACTTAACAAAAAATAAGCTTCTTTACCATGCCAAATAAGGTGAAGATGTGTGAGATTGGGAGAAGGAATTACAGTGGCTTTCCCTCTGACCTTAGCTAGCAAAAGTGAACACCTACTGAAAGAGCAGAGAGCTTTAAAAATACTTTGCATGAACTTCTAAGCATTTTTTTAATGTTAATTCCCTGGTTTTGTACATTGTGTTGGAAAGCAGCAAGCATTTTAATAGATGGTTGGATCTTACTTGAGTATATTGTGTTGTTAAATTGAACTCAGGATCCTAAGTTTGGAATAATTGTTTTATTACAGGATTATACACACGAATTCCACAAAACCAAAGCAAATTTCCTGGCAATACGAGAAAGGGAGAACCTGTTGGGATCAGTAAGAAAAGATATAGAGTAAGTTGTGGTGTGTGTTACAGCCATGGGATGGGACTGTCCTCAGAGGAGAAGGTGGAAACCCTCCTGTAGGAGAACACCTGGCAGAGCTTATTGATCTGCATTCTGAATGAAGCAAAAAGTTACTGGAATTGATGGCTTTTCTTAAGGTCATGATAAGATTCTGTTTTGGTTTGGTTTTACTCACTGAAAAGAAAGTAATGTTTTTAAAGAAAAGCTGTAAAGCTATGGCAAATCACATGAAAAAGGTCTGGAACTTTTCTGTGTGGTCACTTGGGAGTAAAAGCATGTTAGATACCTACATCAGTTAAGAAACACACTGAGGTGTCCCTGCTCATAGCAGGGAGGATGGATCCTGATGATCTTTGAGGTCCCTTCCAACCTGAACCATTTTATTATGCTGTGATTAATCTAATGACTATCTATGCCTAAAGAAAAGCTTCAAGAAAAAAACATTTTCCAATACTTACTGGTTTTTTTTACATTTCAGGTCATATAAAAGTGGGTCTGGTGTGAATAACAGAAGAACAGAACTATTCCTGAAGGAACACGAGCACCTTCGAAAGTAGGTGTTACTGGTTATTTGTCTGGGTCTGAGGGGCCTCACTGGTCTGGGGGATGAACCTTCTGAATTTCAAAGACACCTGAAAGCTTGTCCCTTTCTGGCTGTGTGTATCCATATGGAATGCCTTGCCCTGGGTGTTCTGTGGCAGTGCTGCTGCTGGGGCAGCTGGATTAACAGTTCCAGCTTGTGCTGACTATGAAGTGCCTGTCGTGGGCAGGAGGCAGGATGGGTTTGAGTGGGTTTGATTTCTCGATCTTGACAAAAATAAGTGACATCAGTGGCTTTCACAACTCACTTGTGACTCAGATGTGCTTGGCCTACTCTCTTAAGGAAGTAGATGCCTTTAGAGTTCACTAACTGGGGTAAGGGCTAAAAACAAAACAGAAAGTCCCAGTGAATTCCCTGTGTTTCATTTTCTCCTTTATTTGTCACAGTCGGGCAGAGAAGTACCTTCTTTGTTCTGTTATCTCTGCCTTTGTCCAAAAGGTGAGGGAAGCAACCAATTCCAAAATTGCCTTTGCACTTAAATATTTCCAAATTGACTCTAATTTATAGATCAAGATAACAAGCAAACTATAAATCATTTTATTCATGTTGCAGAGAGGGCATTAGATTAGGGAGTTGCTTTATGTGTTCCTTGTTCAGCAGAAGCAGCACAATCCACTAAAAAAAGCACTGGAAGGTTCATGTTTTCTAAGTAGCCGAGAAGCAGGGCTGGTCTTCCTGCCTCTGTGTGGTGCTGAACCTCAGTCTCACACAAGAGGGCAGGCTCTCATTTGGAAAATGAAATAAATACAAAATGACCTGTGGCTTTCTCAAGTGGGCTTTTTTTTTGAAAGATAACTTAAACTCCTTGCCAGACCTGCACAAAAAGCTTTTACAGGGAAGTAAAACCAGATTTTTTTGGTTGTGGTTTGTCACCACTTCATCCTAGGTTTTCTTGGATATCTTTAAAACTTAGAAATTAATTTATTTAAAGCTTATTACAGCTGTTGTTACATTGAATTGATCATTAAACACACATGATCAGGAAATAGTTTCCAGGAAAAAAACCCTCAATCTTAATATTTTTGGAGGTGAATGTGACCTGAAATATACTTTGAAGCATCCAAGTCAGTTAATCTAAGTAAACCTGATGCTTTTTAGATGTTGTGTTTTGAGGTTTTTTGATTTGTCGTGTTGGTTTTTTTTATTGGAGGGGTGGTAAATACTTTTATACATTTAGCATTAAAGGCTACAGATAAAATATTTCAGGAGTTGTAAAATATACTTCTAAGAACCTGATGTTCCTCTGAATACACTGTTTTGAAAAGTTTGAATCAATGGAAAGAGGAGAAATTAAACCATTTTGTAAATGTTGTCCGGCAGATGTGTTCAGAATTTGAGCCTTGCATTCCTTGAGGCATTAATTAATTTGATCTCTTTAAACATGTTCAACTCTAGAGTATATTTTTAGGATAAAAATGCATGAAAAATAGATAAAGCAGTTGGAGAAACAATTAAACCATCTTCTGGGGAATTATTTGGAAATGTCAAGACTTTAAAAAGAAAAACCAGCTGGGAGAAAGTAAACAAGAAATAATGTATTAGGGATCTTTAGGAAACAGGCCCAAAACTAAGCATGGAATACTGCTGCAGGGAGGAGATAACTGTGAGGTGTATGGAGAAATCTGGTGTAGAAGAAGACAACCTTGGCAAGAAGTCAAAGCTTGCAAGATGTTCAAAACATTTGAATCCACAATCAGTAAGCTCAGACAGAGATACTGGCAGGGGAAATAATTGAAGAGTTTCAACATATTTGCCTTCACAGAAAGCAGTTAATGAGTTATTAATGACAAAAGCTGTAAAAGCAAAAGATCCCAAGAAATCACTGGGAGCTGGCAGGTTGCACCAAACACGCTCCTAGGAGAAGCTGAGGAGCTTTGTGTGAGTCTTGGTGCTGCTTATTTGCAGTGTGATAAATTGTGGTGCTGATGGCAGAACTGTGGGACTGAGAGATGAACATGGTCATCATAGAATCATGGAATGCTTTGGGTTGGAAGGGACCTTAAAGATCATTTAGTTCCAGCCCCCTGCATGGACAGGGACACCTCCCACCGGGCCAGGTTGCTCAGAGCCCCATCCAACCTGCCCTTCAACACTTCCAGGGATGGGGCAGCCACAACTTTTGTGTCACAAAGATACAAGAGTATAATTTCAAATGTATTTTTTGTGGAGTTGTGCGACCTATGACAAGAGCTTGATAAATGGAGATGGGAACATAAACATTGCAAGTGTCTTGTTATATACTGCAAAGTCATGAAATAATGTCCTGGGAGTGGTAGATTCATACTGGATATTGGAGTGTTCACTTGGTTTAACTCTGCTTAATTTAGGGGATTAAATAATTTAACCTACTACACATTTATTCCATGATCTGATAATGAAGCCTATATGAGCTATTCCCTGCTGCTGAGTACCAGACTCATCTGTCAACCTTTCTCTTTATGCACTGCCATTTGAGGCAGGATAAAGCAGAAACCTGAGTTTACTCTTGGTTTGATTTTCCATGGATGCTCGTTGGGAGCCTGGGGCAGTATTGTTTGTGGGGGAAATAAGAGTTCTGCTTCTTGCCTAAATTTCCCTTTTTATTTCTCTGTCATGTTTTGAACATCATTTCTTTGGGAAGGACTAAGAATGAAAGTGAATCAGTCTGTGTTAATTTTTAAAGTGTTGATCATCACAGAAGGGGAAATAAAAAAAGCACCTGAGTACAAAATTTTGAGGAGTTAAAGGATCCAACGTGTGTTAGGGAGGTACAGCAGCTGAAGAAGTGCTGAGCAAACTGCTCTGTAATACAGAAACTTGCTATCCATTAACCCCGAGGATCCTGCATCCGTTTGGATTCACTTTCCCTGGGTGGGGCTGGCTGCTGTGTCAGTGCTGCTGGCACAAGTGGCTTGTGCACCTGCAGGGATCAGGGTGCTGCCTGGGCACCCCTGGGCTGGGGGCAGGGGGTCTGCACTGCCACAGCCCCCTCCTGGCAGGGTCAGAGCCTCTGCTACTCTTCTCTTGGACTGAAAACTTTGCTGCTGGTTCATTTTGTAGATCAGCTGTTTTTGAGTTTTATTGGGAAAGGAGATTTGTCTATAAATGTTTTTGACTGTATGGATAGGAGGCATAAAGCTTCCAAGTCACTCAGTTTCCTACTGAAATTCTATGTAGATAATTCAAGGATATCTTGTTTTGCCAACCCTTGGAAAGAAAACCAATAATGCCTATTTGTTTTAAATAAAAATGTTGACACCTATTAATTAAAATGGGGCTGGAAGACAGGTCTGGTTGAATATCAATGCTCTGTTAATATTTCTACCTAATGCCTCAGATCTTTTAGGGTGTCAGATGCTTAAAGAAACACCAAGTCTGGCTCAGTCATGCTTGCAGTTGATTTTTGAATGCTTGTTTTCTCGGGTCTGTGCCATTCACTAAAGGTGTTTGTCTCATCTTTTCTGTTGATGTGCTCTTGGCCAGGGAGGTAAACAAGTCATCCTTTTTCTTGTAATACTGTTTTCCATCTAAAGAAAACAATTTTGATGAATAGATCTACCTTAGCATTTTTAAAACTGAAAAGTGCTGCCTCAGGGGAAA
>NW_009952560.1:3735281-3736250 GCF_000747805.2 Chaetura pelagica | reverse complement strand
AAAGAGTCCTGTCAACTTAGTGTTTGCCCAGAGAAGTTCTGCAGTTATTGATGAGTTATGGCCTAAGTCAGCAAAGAAGGGACTAATGTGTTTGATTAAATTTGCAATATTGTGTGCGTGACTGAAAATTTCCCTTGTGCTAGTACTTGCATTGTGTGTGAATGATATAGCAGGTGATAACTGATGAATTTGTGTAAAAATTGATGAAGGCTTCCAAGATTCAGATAGAAATTACAGATTTTGTTACCTGTGATGAATTCTTTGTAAAACTAGATGAAAACTAAACCACTTAGTGCTTGCCAGCAGGTGCTGTGGTAGATTTGTTCTGCCATTGTAGGGCAATTGCTTTATTACTCAGCCCCAGTGCTCAAAAATTAGAGATATTTGCCCCTTTCCAAAAGAAGGGGTGGTGAAGCAGGTGCCTGTGCTGGTGCAGAAATCTTTAGCTGTGATTTTAATTGTTGTCAGATGACTGCATGTTTCTGGTGAGTGTTGCTGTGCAGGCTGTCAGTTCATCCAGTCAAAAAGTTTCAGCTGAAATTGAGTATCAGGTGTAATGGATGCAGGGAAAGGAGATCAGTCTGCTCCAAGTGTCTTAAAATGCTTAGCATTGGGAAGAAAGAGGGCAGGGGTGTTGCAGCAGGTGGATGGTAAGATTTGAAGGAGAAAATGAAGAGCAAACAAATGGGAGAGGCTTGTGTGCTGCAAGTGGAAGAGAAAAGAGGAATAAGAGAAGTGAGCAATAAAGTAACAGGAATCTGCAGCAGTTGCATAATGGTGCTATTAATAATACATATCTGATTCATGGAGATGATTAGGATAAATTAATGTTCATGCAGTACTTCATATATGTGAGGTATTCTGGAGTACTACATCTTTTTATGTGTGTTATTATTGTATTTCATTTTTGGCCAGAACTGTTTCAAATTTCCTGTAGTGGCCACGTTCAGCAGAGAATAATCAGCAGGA
>NW_009952560.1:3733792-3734909 GCF_000747805.2 Chaetura pelagica | reverse complement strand
AGCAGGAAACTCTTTCAAACTTTGGACAGAAAACAGTCCAGATCTTAATAGAGGGAGTGACTTGTTGACTGCTTTTACTCTAAATATTGATGTTGTTTACAAATTACCACTTCAGTACTGATTTGCACAGATTAGTCAGCTCAGGGAGCTGCTGAGATGCTTTGCAGGGTTTTTGATCACAGATGTGTTGATCTTTTGGGGAAAAGCTACCAGTTTTCTACCTTAACTTAATTTCCTTTTCTTTCTTATCCCTGTTCTCTGCTCTGCACCCCCTGATTTCCATTCACTGCTGTTGCTGCTCAGGTGCCTGTGCATTGCAGTGGACCTTCCAGGGAACTGCTGTTGTCTCCCCTTCCATCCCCTCCCTTACCTTTCTTTACAGATGAACACACGCACAGATGCCTGGGCAGTAACTGCTCCAGCTGACACTGGGTTTTCCACTGCATCATCTTCATCTTCTCTTGGAAAGGAGGAGGCTGTAGGAAAAACAGCTAATTCATCAATTCCTGTTTCTTTCCCAAGGTGGTTGGTTGAGGAAGCAGCAGGGAGGGAGGAGTGTGATGAGCCTCTTCCCTGGCTGTCTGCTCTGCAGCCTCACAACTGCTGAGCTCCTCTTCAGTCAGGCCCAGTAAGGGTTGAGTTGTTTGGGTTTTTTTTAATTGCAAAACTTGCCTCTTAATCAAACTTGGGTTTTGTTCCAGTCAAGCAGAATGTGGGGTTCTGGTTGTTCCATTCTCTTTAATACAGATTTTTACTGAAACAGCACTTGGTAATGATTTGCTTTAGAGCAGTTACGAAAGAACAAAGCAGATCTGCTAGTCAGGCCCAGTAAGGGTTGAGTTGTTTGGGTTTTTTTTAATTGCAAAACTTGCCTCTTAATCAAACTTGGGTTTTGTTCCAGTCAAGCAGAATGTGGGGTTCTGGTTGTTCCATTCTCTTTAATACAGATTTTTACTGAAACAGCACTTGGTAATGATTTGCTTTAGAGCAGTTACGAAAGAACAAAGCAGATCTGCTAGGAAGGGACAGCCCCTGTATCTGTGGCCTTGGCTTGGCCTGTTTGCCAGGCAGCAGGGATAGGGGGGGATTTGGCTACAGGGCGGGGGGGGGGGGGCGC
>NW_009952560.1:3730017-3733330 GCF_000747805.2 Chaetura pelagica | reverse complement strand
ACAGGCTGGAGAGGGAGGCTGCAGCACTTTGTTTATTGAGCTGGAAGATGCAGCAAGGAGGGATTGAAGAATTTGGGTTACAGTGTTTCTCTGCTGGCCATTAATTGCAAGAGCTCTGGCAATACTTGCCACTGGTAAATACACTGACTTGTTTTCTTTGGTTCTGGAATAAGGAAGTTTGGGAAACTGTGGCATTGAAAATGCAGGCAGGGCCTCAGCTAGCCAGTCAGAATGACTGCAGTGTTACCTCTGCCTGCCTGACCACTGGGTATCCGTGATGTGGACTTTTTGGGCAGAGCTCTGTGCTCTTGTCTGAGCAGCAGCACAAGTAAAATGGTTTTCAGGGAAGGGATTTAAAGAAAAGAAGGCTTTTGGTATTGCAAAAGCTTACTTGAAGATGCACAAAGACTTGTGCTGCAATACTGGTTCAAAATACAATCCTGTTTTCTCTTTGTGCTCTGTCTCCTATTTCTGCAGAGTTTTCTTGATTGCAGTTATGCATCAATGATTCCTTCCGTGAGCCTTATGGCTTCATGGAGCTGAATGGGTTTTATCTCCAAGCCTGCTGGCAGAGCCTCTGTCCCCTGAAGATTTATGGCAGAATGACACGAGGCCACTTCCTAAGTGGCTGGAACAGCTTCCCCTGTAACAGTCTCAGAATGAATATAAGGCTGGAACTTATCATATACTTAAATACAACACCAGACTGAGCATAACTTAACTGTTTTCTTATTTTAATAGTAAATACTGCTCAGTGAGGGGGACAGCTCATATCTTCTGAAAAAAAACAAAAACAAAACCAAAAACTTCACTGCCTTTTATGGGCCTGTAATTATATGACTGTGAGAGCAAGTTATTGAAGTAGTTTAATGGGAATTTGGTGAGGTTCAAAGCTTGCAGGCAATGAAGGGAGATGCTCTCCTGGGTATCATTATTATTTATAAATAACTTAATAAAAGAATGTGAAAATCAGCCAAGCACTTCAGGATTTAAGAGGTTTTCCCTCTAAAAATAGCTTGAGCTTCATTAGAGTAAAATCAACTAGTGCTTTTCAACTTACTGTGCTGCATTTAGGACTTAAAAAACCCAACCTATACCAAAACACTAAACCAAAGATTATATTTGTCCCACAAGGTTTATCTTCATGCTTTCCTTATAGTTGGGTTGCTTAAAAAACTACTGTAATCACTAATATTCATGACATTGGTGGCTGTTGTGATATTTTTATAGCTCAGTATGTCTAAAATTAATTGGGGGGGGGAGGCAAAGAAAAAAAGCAATGAACCCATCACGCACATGCACCAAACAGTTTGAGGGCTGCCTTTGCAACTTCTGGCACAAAACTAAATTTTCCTGGTGACAAAGGTGACAGTCACACAGATGCTGGCATTGAAAACCATAGACTCATTGCTTGCTTTTCATCTGTGTAAAATCTGAAGGGTTATATGCATGATCTTCCACACACCCCCAGGAAAGAGGCTCCAGAAGCTCTCCTGGGTCTGTATGAACATCTGCAGAAACTGAAGGACAAACTCTTGACAGCACAGTGTGAAAGATTGCCTGGCTGTAGCATGGGAGAAGGGCGGTTGGGACTACAACTCTGGCCTTGACCTTAGAAGCAACACAGTGCCCTTGATTTAGGGAGAAGGAGGGATGTAAAACCACACTTCAAACTTCAGAGCCCTGTGTTTGCTTCTGAAGTTTCTTGCTGGTTTCAGAAATAAACAAGTCAGTGCATGTTTTTATTTGTTTTTAGCTTTCCTTTCAACGCTGTTTCTTAACTAGGACAGCTTTCCCCCCCTCCCCCCCTCAGGTCTGTATTGAAATTAGGACTTAAGAGCTGAAATCCTTCTTACATGGGTTGGTTTTGAAAAGTAGGTGCATCTTTTGAACAGAATCAACAAATGTGTAGTTTTATAGGATTTATCTTGTGGAATCTGAGAATCACTTACTATTCTAATGCAACATGTCAGTTTTTTGGTCAGCCTGGTTGTGTGCTGCATTATTCTTCTAGGCCAGAAGTGCTTGCTACTGGAACCTTCAGTACAAACAAGCTGTGGAATTTCATTTGATGTGTATGGATACGTTAAATAGTGACTATTTCCATTTCTCTGAAATACAGAGCGTACCTCTAGAAGGTTATTATATTACTGTATAAATGTCATTCTTGACTTGATTTAATTTGAACCTCTGCACTAATGCATCAGAAGGAGGTTCTCATCATTCTTGGCTGCTGACTGGCAGGCTGTGCAAATGTCTTCCCAGTGGTTTGATAAAAAGCATCGACTCCCATCTGCTGAGGATATATCCTTTCTACCAAATCCATGATAGTAAGCAGAACTAGATCCAAATTCCCACTAAAACATGCCTGTTTCAGCCTTGGAATGTTTCAAGGACCTTAGTTTTGTTGTCAAGTTAAAGATGCAGAGTGTTTTCCTCTCACTTGAGAGGCTTGTTTATGTGGAGTAGAGACTGAGTTCTGGAAGGGTGCAGCTTGTTCAGCCTTAGTTAAAAAGACAAGCCCAAGAACACAGGGTCAGAAGAAAAATGTTGAGATCTTCACCCATTAATAAGTTGTATCCTGAATTGCGTTTGTAGGTGGTTTAAATGTGGTGTGCACTTTAAATTTTGAACCACAGGTGTTCAGTATCTTTTATAGTTAACGATGCAATTTCAAGAATCGTTTTCTGAAACTTAATGAACAGGCAGGTAGATAGTTGGAGCATTAGGTACTTGGCCAAGTCCTGGCTGGAAGCCAGGTAGCTTTCTGTATCTACCAAACGAACCCTCAAAACCACAGCAGGTGAGAATGCAGTTAAGCAGCAGAATATAGTTCTATCAGTGTGTATTTTAGGTGTTCATACAAAATTAAAATTGGGTTGTTATCACAGGGATAACTCTCACTCCATTTCTTTGTTAGTTTCACTGGAAATTAAAAAGATATTAATTACCAAGTTGTTTATGGGTTGAGGCTCTTCTTGGCAGACATTCCCCTTGTCTTTATTCTTGGTTATTTACGAGAATGTGAGCAGTAGGACAATTTTTCTAGCTTTAGTCAGAAATCACTGAGCTAGAAAAGAGGCACAAATATTTTTATTTCAGTGCAGATGATCAATGTCTTGTCTTCCTTGTAAGTTGTGCATCTGTCTTGTCTGTGTGTGCAGCTTGTCTTGACAGAGCTCCCTTTTTGCCTGATCCGATTTGGATATCAAAGGCTGTGTTCCTTGGTTTTTGAGGGGTTTTCCCCTTTAGTTAAAGGCATAATCTAAATTCTGTGTTTTAAACCAGACAGGGTAATGGAAGCAGCATTCCT
>NW_009952560.1:3709256-3729888 GCF_000747805.2 Chaetura pelagica | reverse complement strand
CTGCGTGCAGCGTGTAAAGTTTGAGGAAATGCCGATAGAGTCCATTAGTAAGTTACTGGAATTGTTCTGACAGTTGTGGTTACTGATAATGACTTACAGTAAGGCCTGCCCTCCTCGCTTCATTTCACTTTGTTCTTATGGGTAATATGGAGCAATTATATGGTAGGGTCAATCTCTCCAGGAACTTTCACAACCATGAAGAGAAAGCCTCCAGAAACCTCATGATGTGGCTGGTGGTGCCATCCTGGCTTCAGGTTTGTGTGTGCTAATAGGCAACCAGCTGCTGCACTTCATTTAGGCAACAGGAGCTGGGTTTGGTTTAAGTTTTTAATTGCATTCTTTAGGTAAACTGTGTATACTGCAGGTGATTGAGGAGGTTCTTATTTCCTTATAGATTAGCTGTAAAGGAAGGAGTATTGCTGTTGCTGACCTCTTGGGAGTTTGAAGCATCAGGCATTCTCCCCAGTAGTTTTTTTCTGTGTGCCAAAGAGCTTTCTTGGCTAACTCCTCTTTTTGCAGAAACATTTCTTTCACTTTGTTGACAATTCCCAGGCATGTCCATGGAGTTCAGTGGAGGTGCAGACTGTATCCTATGGAAATCCAGGAGAGACAACCTGTTGGTGTTCTCAGCCATGTGAAGGTGGATCCCTGGGTTCAAGGATCTCTGCAGAGGGAGAGCATCACTTGGTGTTTGCTTGCATCCATTAAATTGTTCTTTAAACCAAGTTAGAACAACTAATCTTTTTATTGGTTGTGGTGCTTATGTAGACCTGTTTGCAGATGTTAGGTGCAAAGAAAGTACTTAGGTTGGCTTGTCCTAAGTCCAGATTGCTGGAATTGATAAGCTATTGATAAGCTATTAAGATATTTACTTGGTGAGGTAGCTAAGAGTCAAATTTGTAGTGAATTTTGTGTCATAGGTTTGCAGGTTGGAGAGAGTAGTTTTCCCCACCAAGGACAACCAGTTAATTTTGGTGGGAATCCTTTGGCAGATTATTCCCTACAGTGAAAAGCATGTCTCCTGCATGGTTTTTTTTTCTGATATACAAGGTGCATGTGAACCATCTGGGAAGAAATTCAGCACTAAATAACATTGGTTAACTCCTGCCTAGAGCAATGGGTTATGTTCCAGTGCCTTTCCTTCTGGAGTTAACAAATAGCTTGCTTTGATTAACAGCAATGTGTTGTGCTACTGTGTTTCTTTTCCCATTTTACAACCCTTTCTCATTCTTGCTGGAAGTGACTACTTGAGTGTCAGACTCCCAGCAGAATGCTCTGCAGAAATAAGCTTTACTTACATGTTTAGAGTTTGTAAGTATGATGTTGTTACTAAGGTATTTTTCCTTTGGAGCAAATCCATCCCTTGACTTAATGCTCATGTTTGTGCTGTTTTTTGGGTTTGATTGTTATAGGCTCTCATTTCATGTAGCGCCCTGCTACAGAAAGTGTGAAAACCCTGCATCTCCTCAGCATCCAGATAGAAACTTTCATTAATGTATAAAGGGAACCCACATTAAATAGCATTTTCCATCAGGTTTTGAACCTTTCTCTGCTTTTGGAACAGTTTCTTTGGGCAGATTGCTCATCCCTGATGAAGTACTGCCTGTTTTACCTCCCATCTCTGTTTTTGGCCAGCCAGCTCTTCTCATGCTGGAAATGTGAGCTTGATGTTTTGCAGCCAGGTATGTTCCTTTCCCTCCCTGTGCTGGTGCATGCTGTGCAGTCATGGTACAGCAGTCTGCTCTTCTGTAAAAACACAGGAGCAAATTTTGAGTGTCTACCCAGTCCTCTATTATAATTTTTCTATTATAAACTTTCTCACTGTTCTCTTATGTTGGGTCTCAGTCACCTACACCAGTCCTTGTCTTCATTAGCAACTCTGGGAGACTGTCCAATCTAGCTAAGCAGCTCCAGTGCAGTTCACTCTTTGACACTGAATTGAATCAAGCATGAGGTGAGTCTTCTAAAATCTGGAATACCTTGTTTGTTACCACAGGGGAAAAAGTGTTCTGCTTTATGTTTTTCTACTGAAGTTTGTACAGAGCTTCATGGTCTTCATAGTTCTTTTAAAAGGTGGATTATCCTGATGGCAAGCAGAAAAAATGAATTGGAGCTGGGTTTTTTGGTGTTTGTGTGTACAATGTGTCTTTCACTCATGTTAGGACTGATTATTGTGATGGAAATAACTGTAAGTCTGATTTGTTTCAGCATAATCTATATATTTGTGTTAGAATATTAAGTATGTTTTGCAATACTTGTATTCCTGGAAGCTCAGGGTTGAAAACACAGAAGGTTTAGTGCAGGCAGTTTGAAAGAGCTGAAACCATTGATTAGTCTTGCAGTTAAGAGAAAGAACAATGTAAAATTATTATTTCTGTAATTATTCTTTAAGAAAGAAAATATTAATCAAGGGCTCTATTAGTTTATTATAGAGGGTTTTTCCCTAACCCTTTTAGCTTATTCTTCCTGACAATATTGCCCTTTATTTTATCTCAAGGATCGAGTGTTTTGTGAAATGAGTTGTGTGCAGGAGAGTCTTGCTGCTCTGATCTTTTGTCTCTGGCAAGTGCTGGTGTTGGGTCTCTAGCTGGTAAGTCAGCCACAAAATTTGTGGATGTGGAGGAAGCCAATTCCTCACCTAAGTCATCATCTGTATTACTGAATTTTAGCTACTGGCATAGAGGTTTACTTTTAAAAAAAAAAAAAGAGCAACAGAGAAAATAAGATAATTTCTTGAGTTATAAGAGCTTGACATGACATCCAGGCTTCCTTTCTGTGCTAGGGGCAGGTTTAAACTAAATTTTTCCTTTGGATTAATTTACCTGTCTGCATATATAAATGACAAGCTGTGCAGTCTTTTCTGCAGGCAGCAGTTGCACAGAGGCCTGATTATTTCATAGGCATGAGTGGTACTGCTGGAGTCCTGCCATGTATGACAGGGGGTGGTTGCCTCAGCATCTTCCACTCTTTCTGATAGTATTTTTAAATGCCTTTGTCAGAGCACCGTCTGTCTCGACAGGTGAAAATGCAAAGCTTATAGAAACAGATGGCAAATCAGATTAATGTTGCTCATAACCATTATTTGCTTGCTTGGATGGTAAATCCACTGGTTTTGTGTTGAGTGTTTGGAAAGCAGGAGAGCAAAGTCAATAGATTTAAATTTCCTTTGTAAGAGCTTTTTGTAGCATTTAAAATGTGCAAGTTTTTTTTATTCTTTTAAACAGTTGAAATAAACATTATTCATAATTGTGAGAACAACTTCTGTTTGTGTAACACAGATTATTAATAGTCAGAGATCTGCAAAACTTCCCTTGGGACCTTTTGCAAGAAGTACTAAACTTAATAGAACTCCGAGGAATTCTAATGGGCAGATTTGTACCAGAAAATGTCCCTGGTCATGCTGCCCTTACCCAAATTTCAGTGCCTGACATTGCCATTTGCTGCTGGATCTGTTCACCTGCTGGAGGCTCCTGGGTAGAGACATTTCTGGAAATCCTTTCAGGGCTATTAAAGGATGATGATCCTTGGAGTGGGAAGAACATACTGGAAGTTGTGATTAGTAAACCTCTGTGCTTCCCAGCTGTGTATTTAAAAGATTTACTTTGGTCTGCCTGTACCTGTACATCAGTGCTGAAGGAAATTCATCTGCATCTCATCCTTCTAAATAGTTGGGGTGACCTCCCTGTACGTTGAGGAACATTGATCTTGTGAATTTAGATGCCTGTTAAATACCTTGTGTTGGCATTTGCATCTGATGTCCTTGCTTTTTGGTATTGAGGAGTGTTTGTTACTGGGTTTATACATTTCTATTCTGCTTGTCATCATTTTACAGACAGATACTTTTCCAGGGTTTATATTTATATGTGTGAATACATAGATAAAAAATAATGCAGTATATCATAATTGAATCTGAAGCTTTTAAATACTGTGTTTATGTCTGATTAAGTAATAAAACAGCCTAACTGGAGTTTTCTCTAACATGAAAAGCAGTTCATGTGTCTGCTGAAAACTGGCAAGCTTAATTTTTGTGCTCTGAAAACCTTGGAGAACATCCTAGTTCACTTAAGGTGTCTGAAAGTGTTCAACTTCCCTGTCATCTTCAGTGCATCATCATGAAAATACTGCAATTTCATCAGTTAAATGAACAAAGAGCTGGTAATGCTGGGGATGATTTTTTTCAGGGTAGGGGTTTTTTTACTAGGTTTTATTCCACAGAATTTTTTTAAGTGTAACTGATTTCCAGTTGGGATCCCAGTATGTTTTTGTTATTAATACTTTTTTAAAGAACAAAATCTTTTTGAAAATTATGCATCCTTGGACACCATTCTTGCTTTTCAGTCCATTTTCTGATGTTTTTACAGTTTATTCTTGCTATCTACTGCCCACCTCATACACTTATCTGGTAGAGATGATACGTCCTGAGGGCACATTTGCAGTTGGATTTTACATCTTTGAGAGTGATTACAGAAATCTTTAATGCATCACTTTTTTGCCTGCCCTGGGGACATGATCAGATACTGTGAGACCTGAGCCTGCTACCATCATTCCATACACAGCCATGGTGGTTTCCTTCTCTGTGCCACTGGCAATAAACACTGTAGAGTGAATGAAAGTTATTTTATTTGTTTAAACCAAAGTACTTGCAACTGATGTGAATCTTTGGAGTGGGGCTTTGTTTAGGGAGCAGAAAGAAATGTTCCAATTCCAGTGCTTTCAGTGTTTGCTGCCCCAGTTGCATCCCTCTCAACTTCAAAAGTGGGGAAAATATTTTTAGTGCTCTCTGTGCTGTCTTCATATTTCAAGCCATGGATTAGACCGAAATAGCAACCTTCGTGTTTTCACTCCTCTTCACAGACAAACAAGGACATTCTGTTAGCATCTCCCCCCACCCCCCCATGCAGTTTACACACGTGTGTGCACACTGCCCAGCGTGCTTCTTCCCAGGCTCCCAGCTGGGGGGGATCTCCAGAATTCCTGTGGGTAGAGGAAAAGTTCCAAATTGGGCAGCTTGGGCTGAGTCAGAGCAAACTGTGCCGTGCTGGAGGCTGTTGGTACCTTCCCTCTGAGGTGGCAAAAACACTTGGAACAGGGAGGATGGAAGATGAAGACAGTCATGCCCTGTCAGTGTCTTTCTGTCAGATTGATTTCCTTTTTGAACTGCAAACTCACTTTGTTTTTTTTCAGTTATTCTACAAGAGTTTGTGTGCATGTGGGGGTAAGGGGAGCAGCTGCAGGGATGCCTCCTTGTTTCTGCAGGATGGGAAGCAGGGATGCAGTCAGCTATTCCATGTCAGTGTTACATTTGAGACAGTGATTGCTGCAACAGGAAAACATTTTCCTGGGATTTTATAATTGTCTGTAAAACAGTGATTAAAAACTAGCTCCGTAACAAGCTGAGCACAGAAAAAGAGAAATTGCTCAAGTCTTCTGAGGCTCTTGTTTGTCATCTGAATCTTGCATGCTGTTTTAATAAATGGAATGTTCCCTCTGTGATGTGGTGCTTTAGATCCTCTGTTTCCTGGCCATGCTACACAGAAACTCCATTAATGGGTGGCAGGGATGGGGAAGGACACATAGTATCAAGGTCTTTCTCCTACAGATGGTGTGGATTCCATTTCCCTTAAGCATCACTTTATTCTCATCCAACTGGTATTACCGTAGAAGGAGCTTGCCTCGTTAACCACCATGAAGCAGCATTTGGTAAACTAGCCCTGAAACAGTGTTTTGAGATTTTATTACCTGGAACTAAGCCTCAGCTTTTATTTTTAATTGCTTCTTCTGAGGGGTGGGCAGGAATGGCCAGGATTAAAGTGTAAAAAAATTAGGCATGTCCTTCTCTAATACTCATTTCCAAACTGTACTGGGTACCTGGTACACACACTGGGCTCAGTTCACATTAATTAGCCATGGATCATGGAGCACATTCCACTTTCTGGGCCATCTTGGTACTTTGTGTTCTCCTGAGCATTTGCCCTGGCAAACAGTTGGAAGATGCTGCTCTGGAGGACACCATGTGCAGCTTCTCCATAGTCTTTCATTGAATCTTCCAAGTAAGTCTGTGCAGTAGCAAAACTGGCAACACCCTGAAATAGGACATTTTAAGGGCAGATTCATTAAGGTTTATATGATGGCAATCATTAATAATCTAAAATCATAGTGCTTGTTACTTTTTTAACTTCATTTTTTTTTCTTTTGGCTTTCAGCTCAGATCGACTGATAGAAGAAACAATAAGGTAGGGATTAATTTACTAATTTTCATTATTTTCTCTACAATCAGTGTTTATGTTGAATTGTGTCCAAAGATATCAGTCATTTTACTCACACAATAGCTGTATTGTTTGCCACTCACAGGCAGTAGCACAGTGAAGTGGTGGTGGGTTTTGGCTTTTTGTTTCCATTCAATATTGACATAATAGTGTTGTGTAAGGATTTAATTTATCCTAGCTTGAAAAATTCAGATTTCTGTTCCAAGGTGAACAGGCCCTGCAAAAACAAAGGGGATGGTGGAGCAGAGTGAATCTCATGTTGAGCTGTTGAGGTTTATTCCAGTAGTCAAGCTGTTTCTTCTCACTGTATCACTCTTCCACAGCATGATTTTCTGTAATCTTTCAATATATACAGCACCCTAGTGTGCAGCTGGTGCAGATAGGGGCTTTTTCCACAAGGATATGACAGGCTATTGCTGTTGTACAGTTATTTATCTTGGGGTTTTTTAAGTGGTTTGAATACTTGAATGATACCTTCTCTAACTAATCTAGGAATTTTAGAACCGTAGCATCATAAATTACTTGTATCATCTTGTGCCCTTCCCAGTCTTCTATTGGGCTCTGGGATTTTGCAAACAATAAGTCAGAGCGGCCAATTTAATGCTTTTAAATTTTAGATTATTGCTTTTTTATAAAAAAAAAAAAGCAAGCAAGAGAGGCTTTCAGATAATGCGTGTACTGGCATAAGTGATCCAGAAGAGTAATTAGAGTTACAGCAGGGCTCTGAGTCCATTAAGGGCTGGCTGGCTTAAGTATATACAGTGGGCCCAGTATAATTAACATGGTGGAAGAATGTGTTAAACCACATTCCTGTGCAAGTGATGAACCAGAAGTGGTCGGTACAATAATGTCTGAAAATATGGGTATAACCTCACCACAGCCTTGTAAAGATATTTGGCAAATGTAGCACAATTCTTGTGAATATTTGTTTTCCTTTGGGTTCCAGTCCTTTCCTGATTACAACTCCTCTCCTTTATTCCCATGCTTGTAGCCCTACTTTTCCATCTCATAAAAATGCTCAACGTTTGTTAAATCTCTTTTTGCTGCCACTCCAGTAACTAGAGCATTTCACAGCATATGGTGATTATTAAGCTTAATGACCTGCCAAATGACTTGTATTTTATCATTTGTGCTCTCACCTCTTGATTATGTGTGATCAGAGAAACTGAGAGTCTGTGTTGGTGTGATCAGTGACCCAATGTGATGATTTACCCTGTGCAAGGGAATGTAGCCATGGGAGGGGAGAGCTCACAACAGGGCAGCTACCTCAACACTCACCCAGGTTCCCCACCAGCCTCCTCCGGCTGCCGCCCCCGGGAGCAAACGGCAACACTCCCAGCCCTGCTCAGCTCAGAGACAAGACTTGCCAAGCTGAAGATGAATTAGTTGACTTACAGAGCTCTCTCCTCTGTAGTGATGTGCTCAAGCTGTCCAAACCTCAGGGTAGGACTCTTGGAGCAAGCCCAGAGGAGGCTACAGAAATGCTGGGAGGGCTGGAGCAGCTCTGCTGTAAGGACAGTCTGGGAGAGCTGGGGTGTTCGGCCTGGAGAAGAGAAGGCTCCAGGGAGACCTTAGAGCACCTTCCAGTGCCTGAAGGGGCTCCAGGAAAGCTGGGGGGGGGCGGCTTTTGACAAGGGCTTGTAGTGAGAGGACAAGGGGGAATGGATCAAAACTGGAGGAGAGGAGACTAATGAGACATTAGGAAGAAATTCTTACCTGTGAGGGTGGGGAGAGCCTGGCCCAGGCTGCCCAGGGAAGCTGTGGCTGCCCCATTCCTAGAGGTGTTGAAGGGCAGGTTGGATGGGGCTTGGAGCAGCCTGGGCTGGTGGGAGGTGTCCCTGCCCATACAGGGGGTTGGATCTAAATGATCTTTAATGTCCCTTCCAACCCAAACCTATGATTCTACTGAGGAGCTCCATGGTGCCATTAGGAGGTGTCCTGGTGAGTTTAAAACTGCTTTGAGTTTCTTTGGCACGAGCTGCAGTCCCGTTGGTGACAACAAACCGAGTGTCTGCGCAGTGAGCGCATGTCCCGCAGCGATCCCTGCTCCCCCGGGCTCCCAGCTCCTTGGTGCTCTCTGCTGGGAGCATTCCTTCTGATCATAAATGAGCTTTGATTTTTAAGAGGCTGGATTTCAGCACTCCTTGTCACACCATTTATTATCTGTAGTAAATTAACTTGCAGTTGTTGCCAAAAATGTTCTACCTGTCTTTGTGTAGAAGAGGTTGTTTCAGTAACGTTGAGTAGGAAATGTGATTTCATTTATATCATCTTAATTCCATTCTGACACTGTTGGAAGCAGGGTGAATTTATTTTTGTTATACTCTTGTTATTCACTGTAATTGTAAGTGTTCAGGTTTGATATTAATTGGTGGTGAACCCTGCTGCATTTCAAGTGAATTTACTTGGTATAATCAGAAACTGGGTAAATTTCTCTATTGTTTTATCTGTTGTAAACCAAGTAAAAGAGGAAGTTGTGCAAGGGGAGCTGTTTGAATGCAAATTCCTGAGTGAAGTGAGATGTAATTAGCTTTTTCTGGCTGCTAACACTGCTCTGTCTTCAAGGTTCACATCTGCTGTAGCTCGTTACTCATTATTTGGGTGTAATTCAGGAAGTCAAGAGATGACTTTGTATTTTTTTTAGGCATTGTTATTAAACAGCAATTCTAAACACTGGGAGCATTTTTCTGTGCGTGCAGAGGCTTTTGTTGTCACGCTGCACACCAGTGACCCCATTGCCAGAGACACTGCAGTTGGCAGTAGTTGTGAAACCCTTGCTCTAATTTGCTGTAGAGCAGAGACCACAGAAGTGCAGAGCTTGACTCTTCCTGTGTGTGGTTTCTCCACTGGAACAGACACACGTGCATGAGGACCCCTGAAGGGGCTACAGGGAAGCTGGGGAGGGTTTTTTTTCAAGGGCCTGTAGTGAGAGGACAAGAGTTAATGGATCAAAACTGGAAAAGGGGAGATTTAGGTTAGACATTAGGAGGAAATTCTTCCCTGTGAGGGTGGTGAGACCCTGGCCCAGGCTGCCCAGGGAAGCTGTGGCTGCCCCATCCCTAGAGGTGTTGAAGGGCAGGTTGGATGGGGCTTGGAGCAACCTGGGCTGGTGGGAGGTGTCCCTGCCCATGCAGGGGGGTTAGAACTAAATGATCTTTAAGGTCCCTCTCAAGCCAAACCATTTAATTATTCTGTGATGCAGTAACTGAAGTGAGGCCCAGGGCTGCCATTCCAGATGTTTTGTTAGTACTAAACTTTTAAATCAATTTTAAAATGAATTATGTGAGATGGGTTCTTACTGCAGCAGATTTCTTTCCAGAAATGAGTGGGATGTGATACTTTGTACTGCAGTTCTGTTGGAACAGTGTTCGCTTCTCTTGGCCAGATTTAAATACAAGCATAAATTTTGCTTAATATGTTTGGTGTTCTCGAGTTTTCATTTTCAAACATTATCACTTCTCCAAAATAGCAAACCATTTATTTCTTGTTTTCCAACAACTTGTATTTTTAGGTTGGCTCAGTTTGAATTGTTTTATAGCTTTGCATGTACAGTGTGAGAAGTTCTTAGGGGTTTATTGTAAGATTGTTTCATAGGCTGATTTGACAGTGTTTGTATATTAACAGATTGGACTACTCCAGTTCCACTCTGAAGCCAGACTAAAGCCATACCTTTAATTTAAAAATACCTGTCTCCTTATATATTTGGGGCATTTATTTAGGTAATAATCAGGATTAAATAAAAGGGGAAAATTCACTTGCATTGAGTCTTGACTTTACACAATGGAAGGCATGGATTAGATTTTGAGTCTTGGCTCCTTTTCAGAAGGACCTTGGCAGAGTGTCCAGGCAAAACCACTTGCATTTCTGGGGAAATGTTCCTTTTGTTTTTCATCTTGGCCTTCATCAAAAGACACAATGAAGTGGACTGAAAGTGTGTGTGTGTGTGCATACACACACGTGTGTATTTATAGATACAGATATCTATGTACATATGTATATGCAAGTAATATGATCCGAATTTTTACCCATTTCTAACTTGATCTTGCATTTCTATGCAGAGTCACAAAGTCCATTCCTTTAATCATAGATGTTGTCATGAATTTAAATGAGCAAGTATGATTCATGGAGTACAGAATGAAGCAGAAGTTCCAGTAATACATGAATTTCTTGATTTTTCAAACATGTCTCGTTCCTTTAGAGCTTTGTTTTAAATCTGAGCTGAACTTATTTGGCTGAGCTGTCTCAATGGATGAAGCAGTGAGTTGTCTTTTTGGTACTTTGCACTTGATATTACACTGCATGTGGATGGCTGCTTTGTGGGGTGAAAATACCCACTGGTCTAAGTAAAGCACTTTGTTTCCAAGCCAAGCAGCATTAAAAGTATCTCTGTGTTTTGGGGCAGTATGACTGTGATAAAGGCTGGAAGTGTTTGTTACTCTGTACTTTTTCATGTCAGCGAAAACCACAGACTTGTTCTGGTTGGAAAAGACCTTTAAGATAATCTAGTCCAACTGCAAACTACGTATAGATATCAGCTATTTTACTTTTGAAGAGAAATGTGGTTGCTTGCATACCCCCAGACATACTGAGCCTTCAAGGACAAGCTTCAAATAGAAGTGAAATTTTGAGGAAATAAGGCCGCAAGCAGAGGAATTTGAGATACTCCTGCTGATTTGTGGCAGAGATGGGTGGGCTCTTTGTGGCTGTGACCTTGGGATTACCTAGAAGAGGTTTAACTCCTAGTGCAGCAGTCTGGAACCTTGTACTTCAGCAGTGCTTTACTATTAACTACACAGACCACAATGCCATCTGGTTTTAGAAACTTGGTTGACACCCAACTCTAGTAGTTCAAGCCAGTGCAGCACTGAGAATAGTTCATGCTCCTTTCCAAATGAAACAGTAAATCAGGGTCATCTTGATTCCAGAAACAAGCATTTAATCTTGTATCTTAATTGTTGTGTACAAGTTTTGAAATGTAAAAAAAGATAAAATGTATCCTTGATCTGGGCAAGTTTTGGTGCTGAGTAACTAAATGGGGCCACTATAGTGAATGGGAAGAATATTATTAACTTAGTATTTTTTTAAATGCTTTTGTCAGTGGAGAAATGGCAACAGTAAGTCAGTGAGCATATGTTGGGGATGGGAATGAAACCAAAACTGTCTAATGAAGGAGGTGAGGAGGCTGGGATTTTCAGACCAATCATCAGACTAGTCCCCAGGAGCTGTGTGTGCTCTGGTAGGACTTATATTTCATAGTCTCATTTACATTTAGATAAATCAGCTCATGTTTTGAGTGATCAAATTATACATGAAGAACTTTTTACTTGCCTTATGACTTGTTAATGGTAGCTAGAATCCAGTTAAACTCTTGTTCATGGATATCACAATTACATTTCATTACTGGACTGTATCATATTCAATATGGTAATCATGACCATTGTTTTTCTTCAGAGCTTTTCAGTAAAATCCATTGAGCTAATTCTTTTTCAAAATAGTGGGTAAAAGAAATGAAGAGGATTCCAATATTTGAATCTGTAAACTTAAACATGGGGATTTTTTTATATTAAGTGGACAGTTTCACTCAGGTGTTAGAGCCAGGAACCTTGTGTTCCATGATGATCTGTAATAACCATCTCCAAAGGTATTTTGGAAGTGTCTCAGGAACACTGTATATCCTGGCAGTTATCTTGTATTTTCACTTTTGTAAATTAGTGGATGCCTTAATGAGCCATTGGATGCATCTTATGAAAACATGTGGCTTAATTCAGGAGTGTTTTGAGAAATGTTGTATTAAGACTTCATCTGGACAAATATTAAGCCAGCATGGGGATGTAAGATAAGAAGCTTTAGGTTACTGAGCAACCTTTCCAGTGTACAGCTAGGACATATTTAAGTTGGGTTTTTTTCCAATTTAGTTCTAGTAATTCAAAATTTCCTGAGTGTTCTTCTCAGTTAAAGGTTAAATCTGTTCTTACAGACTGAAAAGGTCAGGGGTTTGCCTACATGTCACCAAACTTTATATTCCCTTTATATGGCTGATAAACTCCCAGTTACCCAGTGCACGTCCAGTTTTACAGAATGCTAATATAACCTTAAAGTCAGATTGATCTTCCCTGCCAATTCACATTGTTCTATTTAAAAGAAATTGCTGGATGAAGCTTTTGGAAGAGTCTTTTCTGTGACCTAAAAGCTGCAAGAGCCGTTGGGTGGCCCTTATCACCCCTGTCTCACTTATATCTGTGTGATGAACTTGTCTTGCTCTGCAGGGTGTTCTGCTACTGCTAAAATCAGTCACACCCCTCCTAAAACTTGGGCTTTGGCCTCATGAGTTTCTAGTTTTTATGAGCAAAACCAGAGTTGGAAAAGGCAGCCTCCACCTGAAGAGGTGGCAGTAGATTTTTTACTTGTCTTTTTTTTTCCTCTCTATTTCTGCCCCCCCTCTTTTTTCTTTTTTTTTTTTTTTTCTTCTTTTTTTTTTTTTTTCTCTTAAAGTTTGCCTGACATGTCATAGGAAGACTGAAGATTCTGTATCAAGGAGCTGAAGTAGGCAGATGTAATGGAAGGGAGCCCAAAGGAACTCACTGCTCCAAAAATACTTTAGGGATGATTGATCTGGGCTGGTTCCTTCTTTAAGTTTTGCATCTGTGGTACCTTTTTACCAGCTATCCTTGTGCTAGTGGCTGTAGTGTCCTGGTGGGGAAGCCAGTCCTACCTTGTTTTGTCCAGGGAGAAACTTGAAATAAAATGTCTTTGTTATAAAAACATCAGGAACTCCAGTTCTATGTTTAATAAATAAATATACCAATATAATTGTGTGTGTGCATTGAACTTCTGTGATTAAACACATTTTCTAAATGTAAAACTTAAGCCAGAAGAGTATCTTTAGGTCTGCTTGTGATGTAGTACCTTTATTTATTTGGGCTAGAGGAGATGTGCCAAAACCCTGCCTGTTTGAAGACATCACAGTGTGTTCAATGGCTGGTGGCTCAGAGAAAAGAGAAGTCATTTAATTGTAAAAGATACAGATGGAAAAAATAAATGTGGTTTCATTCATGTTGCTTCACCTCATTCATTGTTCTCAAACCAAGAGTTGCCTGCTTGTTTTCCCCTTGTTTTAGCTGGAAATTATTCTTAGCACCAACAACTTGATCCACTCTTTTTTTTCTCTCCTTTCTCCAGCATTGCCATGGCAACTAAAGAAAATATGACTTCCCAGAGAGGGATGTTGAAGTCAATACAAAGCAAGATGAATACCTTGGCTAGTATCCTTTCCTAAAAATTTGTGCTGCCAGTGCATCAGAAGAGGTACAGTACAATTTGTCACTGTCATTTGGGGATCAAAATGCTTTGCAATGTCCATGGCTGTATGACCTGTATTGTCATTAGTGACAAACTGGCCATTTTTTAACTAGTCTCACTTGATAATTTGACTGCAGCATCTTTATGTGGTGAATAGGTTGTTTGTACTAAAATTTGAATACTGCATATATATCAAGGTAGCTTAATTTTCAGGTGGAGATCTGCTACAGTATTTTATGGCCTTCCCTGCTCTGTTTTTTGTAAAAGAAGTGTGATTTTATTTTACTTTTGCTTTCAAGAGTGTCCAGAGCTGCAGCTTGGCATACACTGCTGCCTATGACAATTCACAGCTAAGAGTGTTCATGATCAGAGTGTCCTCTTGTCTGTCAGTCTTGTAGGTGTTAAGATAGGACATAGAACTCTTGGACCAAGTCCAGAGAAGGGCCACGAAGATCATCCAAGAGCTGGAATCACTCCTGTGCAGACAGACTGAGAGAGTTGGGGGTCTGGAGAGACCTTATGGCACCTTCCAGAAATTATTTCCTATGAGGGTGGTGAGACACTGAACAGGTTGTCCAGAGAAGTTGTGGCTGCCCCATCCCTGAAGGTGTTCAAGACCAGGTGGGACAGGGCTTTAAACACTCTGGTCTAGTGGGAAGTGTCCTTGCCCATGCAGAGGGGCTGGATCTAGATGATCTTAAAGATCCCTTCCAACCCAAACCATTCTGGTGCTATGACACTCTGAACATTTGTTGGTTTTTCCTCATGGCTGAGGGATGTGCCAGACTGTTTGTAGTTTATCCCATTGTTCCTTCCTTTCTGTCATAAGGGCCCAAAGAACAACATTAGCATCATTGGATTACAGATTCCATCCTTAAGAGATGTATCTTGGAAACCCATAAATTTCATTACAGTTCTTAGCAACTGGCAAGAACAAAAAAAAAAAAGAAAAAGATTAAATAAGCTTCAGTCTTAAAAGATTAAATAAGTTTTGACCTTAAAAGATTCTTAGTTCCAAAGACACAAAGCTCTGAAACTGATTATCTTGTTGGCAATTGTATTTTGTACATTAAAAGATGAATTTACACCTTTATGATTTTATAGTAGCAGTAGATCTTCCTTGTGTGCTGTAATTCAGCAGACCACAGTCATGCAACGTGCTTGATTTTCTCAGTCAAAGGCCTTTGGTTGTTCCCTTCACCAGTCACAGAATTTCATTAAATAAATTCTGCAGATGTTTTATGTAACTGCCCCCTTTATTTTTTTTCCTTCATTCTCATTTAAGCACAATGATGAAAAGTAACTAAGCCTCACGTACTGGAGATTAAAGTGTATCAGATGCTGGGAATTTAGGTGATCAGGTCATGAATTATCAGTAAATGTGAACTCAAAGCTGTTCTGTTCTCTTGTCTCTGATTGTCATTAGTGAAGTACAGTTGTAATCCTGCTAATTATCCATCAGGGTTTGGTTTTTTTTTTTTCTGCATCTGCTTTCTCCAGCTTGGGAGTAGTTCTGCATTTCTTGCAGTAGTGGGGTTTCCACCTACAGAACTGGGGTTGGTGAAGGTGCTGTTTGCTGCTGCCACCTTAACTCAGACTCTCCCAAGATCGGTTTCCAGCAGTGAACAGCCTGATCCAACGCATCAACCTGCGGAAACGACGAGATTCCCTCATCTTGGGTGGCATTATTGGCATCTGTACCATCTTACTGCTGCTCTATGCTTTTCATTGATGGATGTTCCCCCATGGACTCTGCTCAACTCATCACCACCATCCCTGCCCCCCCAGGCAAAGCAAAGTGAGGGGGGGAAGTGACAGACTTCACCAGCCCGCTCAGCATGGCTAGGGGCTCCAGCACCATGCCTGGAGCTTCTGATGGTAGATTGCCACACTGGGTTTGGGTTGAAGCTGCAGTGTTTCTCCTTCCCTGCCGTTCCATCTTCCTTTGGTTAAATTTTATGGGATTTGTTTGTCTCTAATTCCCTTTCTCACTGCAAGGTAAGTAAATGTGGGACAGCTCATCGGATCGGTTTCTGTGCTCAGCGGCGCTGGGGAGGTTTGTTGTTGGCTGATGAGTGGAAGAAGATTGTACCACTTGGCTTGGGTGGAAACTCCCCTGGAAGACAGTTTCCACTCTAGGCCAAGCACAGTACTGAACACTTTCACCCTGTGAGAAGAATATTGCAGCTTTAAGCCATCAGTTTGCTTCACTACTAAATCCATGTTCTGTAATTCTTTCTTAACTCATGGTTGAGATACTGGTTCTTTCTGCATAATTTGTGCTGTGGGATTTGTGCTTCACACAAATTCCTCAAAGTTTAAAAAAAAAAAAAAAAGGATTGTTCAGTTCACTTTTTGCACAGAATATGAATAAACTGCCCTCTGAGGAAGATCTGTAAGGTTTCTTGTGGCTTTAAAGGAACTAACAAGTTCTCCTTTGGAAAAAGGGAGCACGGGGTCCTAGCAGCTGTTTACTACAGTGTTCAGTCATCTTAAAAGTGACCAAACAGGAGTCCACCTGAAAGTAGTCTTTTGGGTGTAAATACTTTGATTTTGGCTGACATCATAAAGGTCTTTATAAAAAGACCTTATAAGCAGTTTGAGAAGTCTATATTGTAATTTAGATAAAGTTATTCTAATAACATTAATATTTTTACACTGTAAGTAGGATATAATCTAAACTGTCAATTGGAAGTGATGATGGTTATACCTGAGGCAAGTGTGTCTGTGTGCAGAAGTTCTGGACATAACTCCTCGTTGTAAAGAGTTGAATGTATTATTTACTATTATCTGGGGGAGGGAAATAGTTGTTTTCTTTTTTGTCCAGACATGCAACATGAATCCTGATGTGTTTGTGTCTCTAAACAAAGCTGAGGTCAGGAATGGCTTTGGTGTTGCAGGTTCACTGATTACAAATTTTTCTGCTCTTTCAACAGCTCTTTTCCATCTGTCATATCATAACTCATTCAAACTGAGGCACTGAAATCCCTTTCTAAGAACTTGATTAACTCTTTTCACAATGAATTTGCAGTGCTCCTAACAGATCTCACATATGCCAGTACCCACAAATGTCAGACAGTCTCCAGTGTCTCCTCTGGAGCTGAGCCTAGAGGGATGAACACAATTTTTTACTGCTTTTTATAGTGTCTGTGAAGTACCTGTTGGAGGGAGTAGAGACTTGTGCCTGTGTACTGTGCAAAAACCACACTCTTGCACCTAAAATGTTTGTAGGAATTTGAAGGCTCATTTGCAGACTAATAACTTTGTGCCAAGAGGTCGACCAAGGCTTCTAATCAGTCATCTTCTTGTTGGGATTAGAGAGCATTTGAAATTATTAGTACATGTAAAACTGTCAGGCTTGCATTTGAAATAAAGGGGGATGATTTGGTTGATTTGGGAATGTTGCTGGTTTGAAATGGAGTGTTTATTAAAGGGGTTTGTGGAAAACTGTGATGGAGGTTTGTTACTGAATCCTGTGTGTTGAGAGATCAAACCTCTTCTCCCTGATGCTTTTTCTTTGATTCCACCACCACCCTAAGGGACCCAGATCAGCAGTTGTGCTTCTGTGTAGGATTTGTAGGATTTGGTTGCTATATAGTTGGCAATATAAGAGCTGCAGTACCATAAATAAATTCATTTATTTAATCTTATAACAAGTCTTTTTACTGGACTTAATCGATTACTTGGTGCATCTGTTTAATCTTATTGTGTGACAAAGCTGCTATGAAAAACATGTAGATGATAATAAATCTGTAAACATAATTGATTTTTCATGTTATGAAAATATTATGGAGGAACTGATATATTTTAGTATAAAGCAATGGAAATGTGCTGAATTATCTCTGATAAAGCTTTACTGGAAATTATTTTGGTGTTGGCAACCCCTCCGTGGTTTTTATTTGGGGTTTTTTTTGTTGAAAAATACATTTAATCAACCTTGCAGGTTCCCCTTCATCATCTCCTTGTGGTCCTCTGGCAGTGTGAGCAGAACTGCTGCTCTACTCTCTGAGGTGTGTGCAGAGAATTCCTGGTTCTCCTGCACATCCCCAGTGACACGGACCTGTAGTCAGGGCAAAGGACTGTAAATGGACCCAGCAGGGGATTGTAGGATTTAATCTCAAACCCTAACATACAGGTTTATGTGTCTCCTGCTGCTAAATATCTTAAGGTTTTATTTCTGTGTGGTTTCTCTTGCTCTAAGGAAAAAATAGTGGTTAAAGAATTCTCATTTCTGCAGTTCCTGGCCAGGCTGCAGTTTCATAACCCAACCAAACAGAATTATGCTAAGAAAATGATTGCTAAGCCATACAAATGAAGTGAGAAATCCATCATATTTCTGCAGGGCACCTTTTCCCACACACCCTTTTAAAATATTTCTCCTTGATTGTTGCCAATCCACCAGCACCTATTTTAAACCTGTCCAGCAACCCCTTGGCTCGGGGTTGGAACACGAGGGATGGTAGCAATACCCTTCAATGCCCCTCTTCACATGGACATGAGTATTTTTATTCTTTGTAGGCTATTTTTTTACATGTTGATCTGACTTTCCAGCACTGGTTGCTAGAGCAGAGGAATGGCCCTTGGGCACCACCCAGCATGGAGTGTTCAGTCAATAATGAGTGTTTGTGTGGCAGAGCCATGATCTCCCCAGCCCTGAGCCTGGATGGAGACAGGGCTCTGCTCTCCTCCATGGCTGTGGCACCAAGCAGGGCTTGGTGCTTCTGGTAGTCTGAGAGTTGCCTTTCTTGGGAAGGCACAACACTTTTTATTAACTAATATTGGTTTGGGGAGCTTTTAGACATCAAAGTGGGGTTTAAATTCCTGCTGGATTCATTGCACTGAAAAACCAACTAGAATTTTTCATGAGTAGTTTTACAAGTCCTTTCTTTGGGACTGCCTCAAGAGTGCTGTGAGAAGAGTCAGTTCCTTGCTGGATGTTGAAAACAAAAGAGCAAAAGTAGATTTTTAGGTGATGTTTCAGATAAATTTGTTGGCAACTTGTTCTCTGGAGCTGCCTCCTCTGAGGAGCTGTGTTCATGAAGCTCCCCCAAAAGTGCTACTCAGGGAGCAAAGTCAGGTCCCCCCACTTCTGATTGAGTAACTCATTTAGTTGGGACTATTTTCACTCTCGACCTTGCAGCTTGTTTCCCAACACCACTTGATGTGTAATCTTTTTCCTATTTTTACTTGGCCCCCCAAGTTTTTGTTTGAAACAGGAAGGAGAGGGAGCAGCTGTATCACTTGTGAAGGAGGAAACAATTCTGAAACTCCTTGTAACAGCATCAGATGATGGAAGCCTGCAGAGCTGTGGCTCTGCAGAACCATTTGGGGACAGGGGAGTTCAGTGGTCTCATTCTGAGACCAAACTGAGCTACGTTCTAGGTGACATCTGCAAGTTGGTGCCCTGTGTCTCTCCTGGTGACTGGGTAATTGAAACCAGTGGTGATGCTTCCAGGTCTGAATACAGAAATGGTTGTTGGTCTCTCTGCTGCTGAGTGAGGAAAGCAGTTGAAATAAACACTCAAGACAAAAAATTAAAACTCTTTCTCACAAAATACCCCAGTCCAGACCCTTGTAAATGAGTTACTGATTGCACTTTCTGATGTTTTGCTTTTCATAGAACTTCTTGACACTTCCTTTATTGTACCTGTAATTATTTTTGTTCTCACCAATTGTGCATTCTCTGTATGTATTTAAAAAAAAAAAAAAAAGCTTTGATATGTAATTTAATAATAAATTAGAATTCTAAGCAGGGTGCTTGGTTCTTTCCCCATGACAGACTTTGCCCACTTAAACTTCCTGGAGGATACAGAGAAGATTCATCCTGGTTTGGGATTGTCAGTGAACATGCACATTAGTGTGTTCTCCATTTTTGTACCAAATGTCAGCTGTGATGGAGCATTTCCTGACCCAAAATGCTGAGCTTGGCAGGATGTGTTCCTCCTGCCTGCCTGTGCAGACCTGGACTCCTCTTCTCCCCTTCTGTTTCAAGCATCCGGATTGGAAGGGTCTGAATATAGTCATGACTCTGCTCCTGCTGCTCTTGGACAGATGGAGCAAGGATGGTGTTCATTACAGGTAAGCTCTAAAAAGTTTTCTATATATATCCATAGTATAAGACATTTAATTCTCAAGTGAAGACCAGAGCTGCTGCTGATCTGAAGAGCCTTCTTAGCATAAGGTGCTTCACCCCTTTTTTAATACAGTTTTTCATGTAGTTTTCAGTAGTTTGGAACCTTGTTTTCTTCCCCTTCTCCAGTCGAAACCACCAAAAATAAGCTGATACTTGGATCATGCTACAAGCAATTGTAAAAAAACCCACGAGCTGCTGTCATACCCTGCAGTTGTCCAGCCATGCTGTGGTCTGACCCACCTCCACCCTCCAGTGTTCAGGCAGTGTCATGCCTGAAGGACCCATCTACCTGCTGTTTGTGCAATTGCTGCTAAATCTTTCAATGCTACTCAGTTTTATTTTCTCAAAGAAGGAAATTGCCTGGCACTGTGATACCTGTCTGTCTGTCTGCATAAGGCTCTGAGTGGAGACAGGTGGTTCCCTTCATTTTAGAGCTGTCATGCTGTGCCTGTAATGCTGCTTGAAAGCAGAGAGAGATTTCTGTGCCCTTAATGTACCCACTAAATATTCAGGAGTGACCATATGTGTCCTCAAGGGAGGGCTTGGACTGTGTGCTTCAATTTAGAGAGGAAACTTCAAAAACTCTTTTGAAAATGGAAAGGCCATTCTGGTTTCAGACAGTGGGAAGTGCAGTTAGTTTTTCCAGTGTTACCAGCAGTGCTGGTAATAAGTGGTGCATAAAATTCCATCTTCGGTTGGATTAGAAAATAAATTATTAATGGAGCTGAATCCTTTTTTCCAACTCCCTGTGCAGTCAATAATTTATAGTGGCACAGGCATAAGATATATTTTTAACCATCCGCCTCCCAGAATCCTGTTGTTCATGTTGAGCTGCTGTCCTTCCTGACAAGCTCCAGCTCAGTGGGTGTTCCTGCATTATGGATGAGCCACACTCCTTGGTCCTGGTGCAATTCCATGAGCAGATTTCCTGCTG
>NW_009952560.1:3694370-3708944 GCF_000747805.2 Chaetura pelagica | reverse complement strand
GAAAGGAAACAGAGCACTCCCTGAGAAAGTCACAGGCAGAGACACAGGAGTGTCTTTGTTGTGAAGGTGCTGCGTGGGCTGGAGTTGGGAATGTTTTAGCAGGGGTTTCCATTCTGGAATGGCAGCCCTTTATCCAAAGCAGGGCTGTCCTGGCTCACAAGCTGGGCTGCTGGGCCTGGTCCCTGGATGTCAGGGCTGTGCTCATGAAGTACCCAGAGCTCAGAGCCTTCTCTTGCCTTCATCTTCCCTCTTTTGTTCAAGCTGTTTGGGACCGTGACAAGTGTGTGTGTTGCTGCTGGTCCCTCGCTCAGTCTCCCTGTCCCTGCAGCCCCCCTTGCTCTCTCTTCCTAATGGGACCCTGAGGTTTTGCTGACCCAGTTTTGATGGAGCTGCAGGAGGGGTCTGGCTGCCAAAGTCCCTGTGCCTTTTGAAGCAGTGTTGACAATGTCCTCATGAGGGATTATTTTCTGGTTGCTTCTGCCCTTCATGCCCTGTGAATCCTCTGCCAGTCAGTGGTGTGATGTTGAGGGATCTGCTGCCAACGTGGCCCTTTAGCTCTTGCATCTTGTGTTGTTTTCCCTTTCTTTGCTCACTCACTGCCTGTCAGAACCTCCCCCCTTGTTGCCTGTTTGGCATCCACCAGACATTGCATTTTATTTTTTTTTGTCTCACCATTTTAATTTCTTAAAAAAAAAATAAATCTGTCCTTTGAAGTGCAGAAAGGCTGTCCCAGGGTGATGTGAAGCTTATGGATGGAACCCACACCTGCAGCTCTAGCTGGCAATTCTCTGATAGCTTCTTAGGTGCAGGAGCACACCTTGTACTTCCACAGATGCTGTGAACAGGTTGGATTTAATCCCTTCAGATGCTGCTTTGATTTTTCCTATCTCCCTTGCCAATACCATCCATCTGATGCAAGGCTCTTGGAAGAGGGGACAGTATTCTTCACCTTTTGTCTAAAGGTGCACTGAAAAGAAGTAGAAGCTCCTCACTGCAGGTTGCAGAGTCCCACAGAGCTCCTGGCTCTAGAGTGGGAACTTAAGATGTTTGCTGGTACCTGTGCCTGCATGTGTCATCTGCTGCAGCCCCATCTGGCTTCAGGCTTGTGCTGAGCTGGCTTCTCACAGGGGGAAATCGCTGAGATGTCAGATTTTGGTGTTGTTTTTTTTTTAAGGGAACTTTTTAAAACTCTGCAGGATGCTCAGGAATATTTGCAGGTGTAAAAAGAAATGGTGAGTAGCTGTGGAAGTGCTGAGCAGACAGCCCTGGTGGGTCTGGCTATCAGAGCTCAAACAATTGTTTATGACTTTAAAAAGTAACTGGAGCTTGTTCAGCACTGGGGGCTGGTGGGCACCTGTGTCATGGTGCTGAACAAGGGGGAGAGCCTGTGGACCTCTCTGGTGTCAGGGAGGCTGAGGGACTTTTCACAAGGGCATGTGGTGATAGACCAATGAGGTTTTAAACTGGAAGAGGGAAGATTCAGGTTTGACATGAGGAAAAACTTCTTCCCTGTGAGGGTGGTGAGACCCTGGCCCAGGTTGCCCAGGGAAGCTGTGGCTGCCCCATCCCTGGCAGTGTTGAAGGGCAGGTTGGATGGGGCTTGGAGCAACCTGGGCTGGTGGGAGATGTCCCTGCTCATGCAGAGGGGTTGAAACAAGATGATCTTTAAGGTCCCTTCTCAAACCAGCCTGTGATTCTCTGACCTGGTGCCTGGGCTGGGTCTCCTTGATGCAGGAGAAGCGCCCGAGCGCAGGGGCCAAGTGCAGGAGGGGGCATACGTGGGTATTTCCCTGCTGGGCTATAAATGGAGTTGCCTCTAGGTCAGGCATGTATCACCAGTGCTAAATTTACTTTAAAATATTACTGAGGTGGGGAGGTTTGTGAGTCAGGTCTATAAAAGCCTGCACTGCTTATGTAAAGAGATGCAGGCAGGGAGGAAGGCTCAGGCACAGCCCTTGGGGTCCTGCCCCGAAATAAACCAGCTCTTTGTGTTCAGGCAGCAGCTGCACCTTGTGTCTGTGCCTCACAGCAGGGCTGGGGGGATCTGCTGGCCTCTGCTTCCTGCATTTCCACACATTTCAGAAAATGTAAATAATTTTCAAGCCTGCGCTCTGGCTCAGGTGAAGTTTTTCTTAAAAAACAAACAAACAAAGCCAAAAAAACCAAACATTTTGGGGATCAGTTCATCCTTTCACATCCTTTCATGTGCTACTTCAGGGGGCCTTCAGCTTGAGATGTGCTGTGGTGCCTCTGGGAGGGGAAAGGAGGGTGTGAGGGGCACTGCTGTGGGGGTTCCAGCATCCAGATCTTATTCATTCAGGTGCATGAACCTGCTTGGCCCTTGGAAACCTGGTGCTGCTGGAGGCAGCTGGTCCTGCTGGCACTGCCCTGTGCTTGGCCATGGCCTGCACCACCACCAGCCTCAGCTCTGACCACAGGCAGGGCCACAGCCCAGGGGAATGAGCTCCTATGCTTCCCAAGGAAGATGTTCCTTGACTCTGAAGCCAAATCCCTTCTGTGAGCAGAAGTTCATCTCTTGGGTGGTGAGTCCTGCACTGGCCATGGTCTGGGAGCTCTGGGCAGGAGGGGCTAAGGCAAGTCGTGGCCTGGACAGGGCAGGAGGAACCTGTTCCAGTTGTTAACTCATTTCTTGGGAAGTCTCAGCTTATACCTTCTATGTGTTTTGCAGTAAAAAATCGAGGTAGGTAGAGAGCATCCCTGAGAGCTTGAAAGCTACTGGGTCTTCTCCACGTTCCTTTAATTTTATTATAGTTTGCTGTGTGCCTGGGGCAGCTGCTTCAGCTCCAAAAGGAGTTCCAGTGCTGTGGGTGAGGTGCTGCTCTGCTCCCTGCCCAGCTGGCATTGATGAAGTGATCTGTTTGCATCGATCCTTGCTGGGAGGGAGCATGAAATACAGGTTTTATGAAATTGGACCTGAGACCAAATAATTGGAAGAAAACCCTTTAGAACCTGCAGCCTGTAATTAAACATTTGCAAGAGGCAGGGAGGTACAGCCAGCTCAGCAGAAGGAGGCATTTTGCTGGGAAGATTTCCTCCTTCCCTTTGTTCCATGCTGTGTGCTATTAAAGCAACAACTTCTCAAGCTGCAGAAGCTTCAGCAGCTCCTGGCCAAGAATAGCATCTAACATTGCAGCTAAGCTGGAGACAAGGGCCATCAGTTGTCTTTTGGGTTGTTGGGGGTTTTTTTAGCATGTAAACTAGGTAGCTTAACCCAGAGAGAAATCCCCATTCCTCTATTTTAGTTATTTTAGAGATTGCAGGATGGGAGATTTTACCTTCTGAAGGATCCAGCAGAGTAACCACCATCAAGGAGAGGTCCTCATTTTGAGCAGTGCCCTGATCTGCTGGTGCAATTCAAGCCCAGGTGTGCAAGCCAGGATCTCCACTTTGCCTTCGTGCAAACCCTAACCTTCCACAGTATGTCCAATGTGTCTTGTCTGGTTAAAAAAACCTGAGTTTGAGGTGTGGTAGAAACATCTGCCTTCCCAGCAGGACTCCTGAGGAGCTGCTGGGCACTGGGAGCCGTTCCTGTGTCGCTCTGTGCTTGCAGGGGAACAGCAGCAGCTTTGAGCTGGAGGCAGGAGTTGTGCTGCAGAGAAGGCTTCATCTGCTCACAGGAAGGCAGGTTCTGGGCAGGACCACAGGAAGGTGGAGCCTTCCAGCACCCTCCCAAAGTCAGGTTTCATTTTCCTCTACTTTTTGACTGGAACCTGCCAGGATTGTGTTTGGTTAACTGCAAGCTGTGAAGGAGGCTCCCTCCATACACCCTGATTTCATCTTTTTTTAACCTCTGCAGAAGTTTGGGGTGCAATCTATTCCTTTTTTGGGCCCACTGCTGGGCTACAAGCCCCTTGTGTCCTTGCAGACCAGAGTGAGCTGTACCAGAGCCAGGAGTGTTCCTCATCTCCAGGTCTTACTGCTGCAATTCTGCAACCCAGAGCCCTCCTGGATCCCTCCTGGAGGAGCTGCATGAAGCTGCTGCCCATGTAGGTGCTGTAGCCCAGGGCTCTGGCTCCCTCACCTCAAACACAATTTACCAAGAGGCTTTGAGGTGCCTGAGGAAGCCCTTTAGCTGCTCCCTCTTCCACAGCAGCCACTGTCAGGAAGGAGAGAGAAAATGCAAACATTTTCCATGTGCTTTTAATGCACAGCTCCTGCCTGCATGGAAACCAGTTGAGGAACTGGTGACCAACTTTTTGTCCTTTGCTTCAACCGCAAAGCTCATGCAAATTCACCAGTGAGGACAAACATTTGGAGGTGGAGGTAGAGCCTGTGGTGTTTAGCAGAAAACACACACAACATGGAAATTGGATGTAAACCTCTCGCTGTTCCTCTGCCCATCCATAATACATGAGCCCATCAGAGCAGCATATTAATAAAACAGGAGGCTAAAGCACTTGGCACTCCCAGCTCTTTAGTGAAACATCAGAGGAGAGGCTGTCAGCTTCAGTCTTTGAAGCCTGGAACTTGCACCTGCCCAGCTTTGGTGACATGGTCAGGATGCTCTGAGGGGAATCTCACCACTGAAGGGGGATCTCTCCATGGTGCAGGGGCCTTTCATGCCAGAAAAATTCTCCTCCTCCAGGGCAAAACCTGCTCTTCCCTGCTCAGCCTTCTCACCAGCTGAATTCTTGAAGCAATAGACACTGAAGGGCAAAGATGGGTTAAAGCAACCTCAGCCATGGTGTGGAGATGCAGTTGCATCTGTTCCTCGAAAGCTCTCCCTGCCAGGACCACCAGGTCTGGGTACCACCAATCACAACCACAAATTCCTTTGCTGAAGAGTGGAAATTGTTACACTGACATTTTCTCAACCTCTTAAGTTTTGCTTCTGCACCAGGACAAAGAAAGGTGGCCCTATGGCCCTTTCCTGTGCTCATGCTGGTGTTGCCAAGAGCTGTTGGGCAGCCAGTGATCCCTCTGGCCCTCCTGGTGAGCAGGGGCAGGAAGGAGATGCTGCTGCTGAGTAACATGAGTTACTCCACCAGTGCCTGACCTGAGAGCAAAGGGGTGTAGCTGTGGGGTGGTCTAAGTCTGGACCTGCAGGGCTGTGAGCAACTGCTCATGGCTGGTGGCTCTTGAAGGCAGAGCCCAGCTGAGCAGCTCAATCTGCAGGGAGCTGGTTGTGGGGCAGAGCTGTCCCCATGCCATGTGCCTGGACCCTGGGAACCCCAGGGACAGACTCGATACTGAGACAAGCTCTGGCAGAAGGGGTTGGGCTGTGGGCAGCTGGGGGTCTAGGATAATTAATTGCTGCTCCTTTGATCATTTTCTGAGATACACGTGAGGGAACCAGGTCTGTTTTTCAAGAGTTTGCAAACATTTAATTTGCATCCTCTCTGGCTTGGAGCACCTGGGGAGTTTCCCCACCTGTTTATTTTTTGCTGCTCAAAAAGCCCTGTAGCTTGCATCACTAGGAGAGGAGAAGAGGGAAAATGAGGGTGACAGGCAGGCCAGAGCTCCACAGAGTCACATCAGAGGCCAAAGTCTTCGGGGTTGGACCCCAGAGGTGGTTTTGAGTGGTCTGTTCACCCTGATATTGTCCCTGGGGCTTCTCTGGGTACAGAGGAGCAGGTTCCCCCTGGCTCTGCTGGTGGCTCAGTGCTCCTTGATGCCTCTGGCCACTCCAAAGACAAGCAGCCACCCCTGCCTTGCAGGGAATCCCATCAGCAGGACACACTCCTGGCCTGGCTGTTCAGAATGTTTGTTGCTGACTCACCCAGCGGGGCTGCCAACCTGCCCAGGAGTTACATCTGCCTTCTGTCCCTCATGGACACGGATGAAAGTGGAAGTGCTGTGTCTGATACCAGCTCTGGGGCCATAACATCTCATTTGTGATCTCTGCTACTGGTGGTGCAGCCCATGTTCATGCTGTGAGTGCTGGGAGGGGAAGGAGTCATCCTCAAGGAAGCTGCAGGTCTGTGTTACCTGAAGTCATGGAATCACAGGCTGGTTTGGGTTGGGAGGGACTTTAAAGACCATCTCATCCCAACCCCCTGCATGGGCAGGGACACCTCCCACCAGCCCAGGCTGCTCCAAGCCCCATCCAACCTGCCCTTCAACACCTCTAGGGATGGGGCAGCCCCCGCTTTCCTGGGCAGCCTGGGCCAGGCTCTCCCCACCCTCACAGGTAAGAATTTCTTCCTAATGTCTCATTCCATCCATCCGGCCGTTCAACCCCTCTAGGGAGGGGGCAGCCACAGCTTTCCTGGGCAGCCTGGGCCAGGCTCTCCCCACCCTCACAGGTAAGAATTTCTTCCTAATGTCTCATTAGTCTCCTCTCCTCCAGTTTTGATCCATTCCCCCTTGTCCTCTCACTACAAGCCCTTATCAAAACCTGCCCCCCCCCAGCTTTCCTGGAGCCCCTTCAGGCACTGGAAGGTGCTCTAAGGTCTCCCTGGAGCCTTCTCTTCTCCAGGCTGAACACCCCAGCTCTCCCAGCCTGTCCTTATAGCAGAGCTGCTCCAGCCCTCCCAGCATCTCTGTGGCCTCCTCTGGGCTTGCTCCAAGAGTCCTACCCTGAGGTTTGGACAGCTTGAGCACATCACTACAGAGGAGAGAGCTCTGTAAGTCAACTAATTCATCTTCAGCTTGGCAAGTCTTGTCTCTGAGCTGAGCAGGGCTGGGGGTGTTGCCGTTTGTTCCTGGGGCTGGTGGGGCTCAGCTGGACCAGGTTGGTGTGAAACTCATCTTCAGTACAGCTCAGCAGCCTTGGCTGACTGGTGTGCAGTTACACAGGAACAGACTCTGGGAGTGGTTACACAGAGTCAACAGCTTTCCAGTCTGGTTGGAAAAATTCCTTCTGGGAAAAGACTAATGCCCACGTGTCTGGTAAGGGCTGGATTTTCAAGCCTTGTCTTAAGACAAGGAGCAGCCTGTGTTCAGGCTTGTTGAGTGGAGACCAAATATTGCTATTCATTCTTGAAATCTATGGTTTTGACCAATAATTCTGTTTTTTGAGCAGATTTGGCATTTGTTCTCTTGGACTTGACCAAGCTGCAGTGGTGGGGCCAGCAACGAGTGGCTGTTCCCCATCCCATCCTGCTCATGGGGAAACGAGATGTCTGGAATTTTTGTTTTGCTCATTTAGACAGAAGAAACAAGTTCAGCTTTGACCATGCATGTTACATTTTAATTATTTTTTTCTTTTTTTCTCATGCCAAGAAATACAAAGGAAGCATAGAAGCTACACCAGACCATCCTGCAGAGAAAGAAACACTTATCAGCAAAGAGAAGCCCCCTGGTGTGCTCATGCTGAGGGTGACACATGGCTCTTCCAGTTGGGCTTCAAAAGAGGAGGAACCAGTGCATGGATGGTGGTTGTGGCCGGGGGGGGAGTGGGGATGGACCCTGCAGTTCCATGGAAAGGGTCTCCTGGGCACCATCTGACAAAGACACCTGCTCTGAAGTGTCAGGGCTGCCTTGGTGAGTCCTGCCCGTGTTCCCTCTGTGAGGTTTCTTATCCTGGATGGGTGTTAATAGGTTTGAATTTTGCTACCTACTGGTGTCAGCAGATGCTTTACAAATATCCCCACTTTGAAAAGGTTGCCCCTCCCCACCCCACCTTGGCTTGTGCCCAAGCACAGGAGTTTTCAGTCCAAACCTAATTGTCTTTGCCAAAACATGAGGGTGTTTGCTGAAAGAAAATCCATCTTCAGTCTGAAATAGTTTCCTCTGGAGTGTGGAGCCCTGGCTGGGGCTGTGGTGAGTGACAGGGTGATAGGGCAAGGTTGGGGATGTCAGGGGGAAACAAAGAAAAAGCCATGGGACCAGCCCAGCAGGTGCATTTCTGCAGCCTCTCCCTGGCTTCAGAATAAATAGAAATGGAGTTTTGAACTTATAGAAAAGGCAGGATCTCCTCCCCTTGTCTACATGGAGAAGTCTGGGTCTGGAAGGTCAGCTGCTGGGTACCTGTTGGGGTTGGAGCCTTGGAGGGGCAAGTTCCCCACCCCTCCACAACCCCTTTCAGCAAGGCCCAGCCATGGTGCCAACAAGAGTTGTCCCAGATTAAAGAGAGACTCCAGCATTGCTCTAGGAGGAGAAATGCTGATGGAAAAGCCCGTTAAACTGGCACAGACTGGGAGAGAGATAAACTAGAACCAGAAAAAGCAAACCCATCATCACACAGCAAGCTCTGAAATCAAACCTTTTGTTGCTTTCTTTCCTCCCTTTGGTCTCCTCTGCAGGTCCCTGGGCAGGTACCAGCCAGCATGTCACTGTGACCAGCTGACTCCTGCTAGACCTTTCCTGACCATCAGTCACCACATCCCACCAGGAGCTGGAGTGACACCCAGCCAGCTCCTCTGCCTGGCAGCAGCTGATCCCTGCTCAGCTGAAGCCTTTGATCTGGCATTGCAGCCAGCAAGGGGTCTTTGCTGCTGCCCTGCAGAGCCCTGCCTCTCCCCCAAGTCCTGGCAAGAGGAGCCCAGGGACATCAAAGCCAGAGAGGTGTCATCAGCCACCAGGTCTGCTCACAGACTCTTCCCAAGCAGCACAAACCATGTATTTATATCCCACCAAGACCTCACACTTGTCGATCGTCACTCCTACTTGAACTTAGATTTAGAGATGTTTCCCACCTTCTCCATCTCTTCAGCAAACCATCCTCCTACCAGCTCAGCTTTGCTGTCAGGTAAGGCTGGATTGCCACCACATTGCTTGGATCTCTCACCAGTCCTTCCCCAGGGGGTAGAAGTTGGCCAGACCCTGAGAATTTTGTGGCTGTTACAGTTTTGAACTCATAAAACTCAGCTCAGGTGTGTGTGCTTGGAGGAGGCTGCAGCTGTGACATGAGCTGTAGGGCTTGTTTGTGGGGATGGAGGGGAAAGGCTCCTCATGACATACTTCTTGTGATCACCCTCCCATGTGCTAAAAAACAGATCAAGGAGAGGAGTGGTTGGGCCTGGCTGTGGAAAGCAAGACGTGCTCAGGTGAACAAGTCAACCAAGAATCACAGGGGATGCTGCTGTTCCCCAGCTGCAGGCCAAAGGAGGAACCTGGTGGCCTCAGGATGAAGTTCTGCCATGACTGAACTCCTCATAACACCATCACAGGTGAGGTGTGCATCCAGGGCTGGGGGGTCAGCAGCTTCCCCCTTTGCAGATCCCAGGGAATGCACCCAAAAGGGCCAAACAGGCAGCTGGGCTGGGCTCACCTGGGTGGGATGGGGAGAGCAAGATCCAGTGGCAAAACCTTTGCAAAATATCAGGCTGTAAAATGCACAGGGAGGTTGGGGGTGACCAGGGAGAAGAAACTTGCCAGATACCCTGGGGAGATTTATTTCTCCAGCTTCAGAGGTCCAGGTTCCAGGGAGAGAAAACATTTTGTCAGGGACTTTGCTCTGGATTGAAGTGCAGGAGAAGAACCAAGAAGCTGTAGACAGGAGTGCAGAGCCATGCAACTGTTTTAATCAGAAGGTTAAAAATTAAGGTCTTGCTCTTTCTTTTTTATTATAGATACTAGTGAGAGGAGAAGCAGTTGCCTCAGCAGCCTGATGGCAGGAGGCACAAACCATGTTTGGGTGCATGCAACAAACCATCACCATGGGGTTTTTTTTGGGAAAGCTTCTGCCTTCTCCTGCACTCAGATGAATCCTGGTACCTCCACTGCTCTGTGCTTCACCAGCCTTGGGCTTCTCCTGGCAAGGACCATTGCAGCTGCCTCACAAACCCCCTGCCTCCTATGACTGCAGGTATCCAAAGGAAATCTGTCCTCAGACATGGATTAGGTGTGGTTGGTGTGGTTTATACTCAGAGACTCTATTAAGGGGGAGAAAGAAAAGTGAGTTTCTTCCTGGAGCTGCACGGGGTGTGTGGCTTGAGCAGCTTTGCCACCCGTGCAGTGGAAGCTGTGTCCCCACCTCCTGGGCTGTGGGGAGGATCAAGCCTTCAAATGCATGAAGCACTTGAGCTGAAAGGCTTTATCTAATGATAAATGAGCATTTAAATTCTTACTTAATACATACTTGGTGCTTTCAAGTGCTATTACTCACTGCAGCAGTTTTCCCTGAACCTCAGCTCTTCCTGCCCAAGGAAGAGCTTGCTCAGCTCTTCCCCTGAGCTGAATTTCAGCAGCTCAAAGGGCAAAGGGCAGAAGATGCAGGGACAGGCAGAGCTGCCCAGCTCAACAAAAAACACCTGGTGTTTCCCAACAAGTAGCTTTGGGGTTCAAGCACTAAAGAAGGAAATGTTTGGGGGATTTAATTAAAAAAAAAAAAAGAAGGAAACATCTGGGGAATTTTATGGGATGTCATCCACCATAAGATGAGAGTTTGAATCTCCAAGGGAGGGTTTGTGGTGAGCTGAGGAAGAAGAGGTGCCCAGGGCCACCCTGGCAGCAGCTGCAGGTGGGAGCTCAGTGGCTTCTGTTTCTTGAAGTTTACAAAAAATTAATTGCCAAAGCAAACTGACAAATTTTGGTCCATTTTAGAAGCCAACAGTTTGTAACCAAGTTCTGGCAAAGGGGTGGGTGGAAGGGAATGGAGCCCAAGAAAGTGCTGTAGTGATATGGTATTGCTCTGAGGTCCTGGAATCCCTTTTGATGCTGAGAAAAATGTTAACAGTGTGTCCAGGGGGTTTTACTTTCTTCCCCCTGGATGAAAATAATGTCTAGTAAAAGAAGACACTTTGAAGAGGAGCAACCAAACAAGTGACCAGAGAATTTTCCCAGTGCTGCCCATGGCTTGGCCCATCAGTTACTGCAGGGTAACTCCAGGGTGGATTTCCAGAGCAGCCCTGCCCTGTGCTACCCCCACACCTGCTCCAGAGGAGGAGCTGGTGCCAAGTGGTTACCATGCTGGGATGGTGTGCAGTAGATTCTCCATGTAGACAAGCCCTTGGAAACATTTGGTCTAAGATCTAGGTGGGTTGTGGGGGTTTTTTGGGGAAGATTGGTGGTAGGAAGCAGAAGTGTCCTGGAAGACCCTGTTTCCAGGCTCTCAGCTGGAGACAACAGCAAGGCTGGGAGTGCTGCTCCAGGTCAGGTACTTGTGCCCAACATTTTGATGGAAGAGGGAGGCTCAGCCAACATGGAGTCAGTGGATATGGCCAGAAGCCACCTACAAAGCCTGGATAAAATGACAGGCCATGAAACTTTGCATAGTCTGGGTGGCCAGGCAGGGGACCAACCCCAGGGACAACCGTGGCAAGGAGAAGGGCAGGAGGGGATGGGAACGCTTGGAGGCTTGAGGGGCCATGTTGGGATGGGATCCCATGGGAAATGGTGAGGAGCTGCATGTTGTGGAAAGCGTGGCAGGGTGCAGGGGTGGGCAGATTGGGAGGAGCACAGGCTGTTTTCTTGTTATGTGAAATATAAAACACTAAAAAGTAATACTACTTGTGTTGTGGAACTGACCCCAACCAGCTCCAGGGATGCCCGAGATGTTCAGAGATGCAGAAGAGCATGTGAGGGGTGCAAGGAACCTAAATTCCTCTGTGCCTCTCCTGGAAGGCCCTATAAACTGAAGCCCAGCAGGGTCAGGGAGATGAGCCCTGGCAGTGGGGGGACTGGGTCACACTGGAGCTCTGTGTGATGGACGTGACATGACATAAAGGTGTGAGTTGGGAAGAAGGGGCTCTCCCTGCCTTGGTGCTGCTGCTACAGGTTAACCAGGCTCTTTTCTCAGTGCCACGAGTATTAACCACACTTTGGGTGCACGGAGAGAGAAATGGGGTGAGTTCAGAGGAAAAGCATCATCTTTCCCTTCCATTAAACCCCCCCCCAGGGGGTCGGGGTGAGGAGGAGCCTGGCGTTCTCATGCAGCAACATCCTGCTCTGCCAGCTCTGAGATCTGCCCTAAATGATAAAAGAGCTCATAGGAGAACATTCCCATAGGAGAACAGACATGGAGAACATTCCCAAAGGCATGCAAATGGTCATTGTCTCTTTTTTTTGTTTGTTTTGTTATTTTTTTCATCAAAAATACAAAAGCACCCACCACATCCTCCGGCCTCTGCGGCTGGTCCTGCTGGGGGCAGAGCCCTGGTCCTGCTGCAGCTCTGCTCTCCCTCCTCCTCCTCCACGGAACAGCTCTCAGCTCCTGATGGCAGTTTGAGCTTTGTTTTGTTTGTTTGTTTTTCTTGTTTCTTTGTTTTGTAGAGACAGAGAATTCGACGATTTAAAAACCAACAAACCCCCCAAAAATCCAGTGACTTGTGCCAAACATTCTCCGGAGGGCTCCTCCCAGTGTCCTGCTCTTGCCTTCATTTTTATTTTCTTTTAATTTTTTGTTTTCTTTTAAAATAAGCTTCCTTCTTCAAACTCTCTCCTCCTCTTGTACTTTAGTGGTCTCCCCACTCCGTGAGTTTTCCTGGAGGGGAATGAGGTAGTGATTTCCCCCTTCTCCTCTCCGCTCAGCGCCCGCCGTTCGTTCCCGTCCCTTCTCACCGTGTTGTGTTTGATCCCATCGCTTGTCCAAAGTCTTTGCCAAGAGGCTGTGGAGTCAAAGCAGCCTTTCCTCCAGAGCAAGCTGGCCAGGGCTGCCCACCTACACTGTGACAATTTTTTTGTTGCAAGGCTGAAAGTAAAAACCCCAAAAGGAAAGTTGTCTTCCTCCTCTTCGAGGTGTTTGCATGCGAACACGTCTTCTAGGAAACTGTGAAAACAGGGAGAGTCTTAGGGCAGGTCCCAACCCTCACAGGTGTTTCCCCTTTGCTCTTGGGTTGTGTGTTTCTGAGGTTTTGCCTGAGCTGGTCATGCTGGTTTGGCAGGTGGGTTTGGGTTTTGGGAGGTTCCCCAAATATTTTGAGATTGCGTTTCTGGGTAGGTTGGGTTGTGTTTTGGAGCTCTTTGGACCACTGCACCCTTCTAAACCCCCCCCAGCCTCTTCCAGGGCAAGACCTTGCACGGGAGGGACCTTGTGTGGTCACCACTGCACGGTGGGACAGCACAAGGAGGACTTTCCATTGGGGTCACTTGAACAGTGTGTGTTGCTCCTGCCAGGAGCCCCTTCTCTGAGGTGTTTTGCATGTGTGTGTGTGCAGCTGGTGGTGGTCAAACCAGCCTGGACCAGACAGGTGCTTAGTTCCCTACCACTGCAGGGCTGGGGTGGGAAGGGAGCACCACCTGCCTTGGGATGGTGGGCAGGTCTGTCCTCTGCACTGGGCTGGGGACAGGAGCTGTGTGAGGTTCCTGCTCTAGCTGGGCTGGAGAAAAGAGCAGGAGGTGTTACCTGTGACGCTGAGTGAAATGTAGACCACGATGATCATGGTTCCCAGGACGATGGAGACGATGCTGAGCAGCCTGGCCATGCGGCCCAGGCGCCGGGCCCCGTCCATGTCCCCCTGCTGCCCGCTGTTCCTCGACTGGGGGAGACAGAGAAAGAGGCTCTTCAGAACAACTGTGGCTCTGGGGTGACTTTCTGGCTGTAGTCCCCAAAACCAGAGCTGCTGCTGGGCTGGCTCTGCCATCCCAGGATGGTGTGTGAGTGTCCCCTGCGAGCCCATGGCTTTGCCAGCTCGGGCTGAACTGCGCTTCTGCAGCAGCTACAGGACACCATCCCTCAGGGCAACCACTGCCCTTCTGGAGCCTGCCTGCAGGAAAAGCATCCCACCTCCCACCTCCATCTTCTTCTGAAAACTGCTGTGTTAAGCAGTGACATGTACTGTGAGTTGAACTGTTACCAACAAACCAACACACAGAAAAGCAGTGACAGTCCCATGGCAGCATGTGGCCTCTCTGTTGGAGTTGAATGTGATGGAGAACACAACTTGAAGCTTCCCTGGGAAACTGCTTCTCACTGCTCAGTCAAGGCTGGCCACCCAGGATCCAGATCCTGGAGGCATCTCTGGGGGATTTAGTGCAGCTTCCCCAGGGTGTTCCTGGCAGTGAACATGGGCTCACCAAGACCTTGCCTGTGTCCTGACAGGGCAGTGAGGGTGAAGCTGTGACCTGACTCATCTGTGCTCCAGCCCCAGCTCTCCTACTGGCCTTGGCTCAACTGATCTGCTGGGAGAAAGGAACCTCCACCCATGGCAACCCCACACAGCAACCTGAGGACCAAGACCAGCCCAACAGAGAAAGTGTAATACACAGGTGCATCTGGGTATTATAATATTATACTTAATTATTATTAATAACTTACCTTCAGAGTAAGTAATTAATCATGGAATGGCTTAGGTTGGAAGGGACCTTAAAGACCATCTTGTTCCAACCCCTCCCACCAGCCCAGGCTTCTCCAAGCCCCATCCACCCTGCCCTTCAACACTTCCAGAGATGGGGCAGCCACAGCTTCCCTGGGCAGCCTGGGCCAGGGTCTCCCCACCCTCACAGGTAAGAATTTCTTCCTGATGTCTAACTTAAATCTTCCCTCTTCCAGATCAAAACTGTTACCTCTTGTCCTACCCGTCTATGTCCTCGTAAAAAGTCCCTTCCCAGTTTTCCTGTAGCCCCTTTGGTTACTGGAAGGTGCTCTAAGGTTTCCTGGAGCCTTACAGTGCTTATTTAAGAAGATCTCCTTACTGTTAAATAAGGAACAATCTTGTTTTTTTCTCTTGTAATTGACAGTCATTTGGTTCCCAAGTGAAAAACACTGCAAATAAGAATGAGCTGAAGGAG
>NW_009952560.1:3689862-3694325 GCF_000747805.2 Chaetura pelagica | reverse complement strand
GAAACAACTGTGCTGGGTTTCCTGGGCTGAGGGAGGTCCTGGCACTCAGCAGAAGGGCAGCTGGGCTGTACCACAAGGTTATCACGGTGACATGACTCACGGTGACATTACTCACCGTGTGTGTGAGGCTGGAGTCCCCGCAGCCCCAGCCGGGAGTGCTCCCGGGCTTTCCCCTTCCCGCAGTCCTGCGGAGCCCTCCTGCCTCCCGGGAAACCCATCGGGAAGGGCTTTTTGGAAGAAGGAAACCGGATAAGGAGTTTTAAGGGCCACTGGGGAGGCTTGGAGAGAGGGGGAAAGGGAAGCAGGGCAGGCTGGGGGGAGCAGGGAGCTGGAGACACAGGTTTGTCACCTTGATCTGGTGGAGGAGTCGGGCAAAACTCCCCCCTACCTCCCTGGGGATGGGGTTTTGTAGGTACTTTAACTGCCCTGAAGCAGTTACTCTTTCTTTGAATTAATCAACGTTTTTTATCATGGGTTAAAGGCTTCTTCCCCTTCCCCATCCATCTCCAGCAGTTCCCTGCAGCCCCAGACCTGGCTCCTGCTGCTTCCTTTGGATCAAAAACTACTTGAAAGAGTCCAGGGCAGAGCCACAAAGATGATGTAGGGAGGGGAACATCTCCCTGATGAGGAAAGGCTGAGGGAGCTGGGTCTCTTTAGCTTGGAGAAGAGGAGACTGAGGGGAGACATCATCAATGTTTACAAATACGTAAAGGGTGAGTGTCAGGAGGATAGAGCCAGGCTCTTAGTGATGTCCAGTGATAGGACAAGGGGCAATGGGTGCAAACTGGAGCACAGGAGGTTCCACATAAACATGAGGAAAACCTTTTCCACCATGAGGGTGACAGAGCCCTGGGCCAGGCTGGCCAGGGAGGCTGTGGAGTCTCCTTCTCTGGAGACATTCAAACCTGCCTGGACACGTTCCTGTGTGATGTGCTCTGGGTGACCCTGCTCTGGCAGGGGGGTTGGGCTGGGTGATCTTTCAAGGTCCCTTCCAACCCCCACCATTCTGTGATGCTGTGATCTAAAATCAATGGGATGCAGTCAAGAGCCTCTTTTTATTACAGAACAGGAGGTGACAAAATGAAGCCTCCTGGGCTGGTGGCAGGAGACAGGGAGGACGTAGCAGCCCAGGGACTGCCAGGATCCCTGCCCTGCTCCCTGGCAGCTTCCAACATTGGGGCTTAGGGGTTTTTCTAGGCTAAGGTTTTGGTACCAAGTGTAATATTTTAGCAGGGTGTGGGTTAGATTGCAGCAAAACATGCAGTTCTAGCTGTCTTCTAGGGAAAATATTTAGGTTAAGGAATTTGATATATTTATCACTACAGCTTCTGGAAGCATTTACTGCTCGTTTATCCTGAACAATTAGGAAAAATATATCAGCATTGGCTTGGGGTGTTTAGCAAGCATTTGTTACTGTACATGTATTATTCATTGGTGTGGAACAGTTTGATTATATCTCTCTAGTACCACTAATCCTGTGTTTTGCTTTCCACACAAAAACATGAACATCTTGTTTGTTAATGGAGACTCACCGAGGCAGAACATCTCAGAAAGGCTGGAGGGCTCTGGGGGAGTGAGGAGCTGTGTGGGTGCCAAGGGACTTGGGAATTACAGCCCAGCAGGGAGGAAAGATGAAGGACCCCAAAGTGGGGCTGTACCACAGCACCCAGAGGTCTGGGTGATCCAAAAGACACATTAACCTCTTTTCAAACCATTAGCTGCTCAGGTTACTCTGCAGAAGGGTTGGGGTTTTTTTTTCCCTACTAGAGCACCTAAGTAGCCTTGTTGCAAATGAAAGCAATTACTTTTCTGTGCTAGTCCCAGGGATGGAGAAGACAAATTGCCACCTCCTCTTCCCTGCAGTCTTTCCCAGTTTATGAAGCAGCTTTGGATGCACTCTGCTGCCTTCCCCAAGCTACTCAGAATAAATCATTAATCCTCGACTCTTGTGTTGTGTTGGAGAAAAGGTTCTGAGAGCTGTGGAAGTCAACCTCAGCCTTAGATAGATGACTGTGGCATTTAAAATGAGTAAGGATAGTCTGACTTCTCCCACATCTTTCAGGAATGACAGTACTTGCTTTGGACACCCAGTGCAGTGCAGAATTGTCCTTGGTGTTACTATATGCTGGTTCTGGCTGGATTTGTTTCTTTTTCACTTTTCTTCATCTGTTCAGAGTCTTGTGTGCTGGTAAGTGACCCCTCTGCTGCTTCCCCTGATGTGGCTGCACTGGGGCAGGAAGGATCAAACAGCAAAATAGCTTTGTGGAGGGGGACTGGTACCCAGCCCTGCCCTGCTCTGGAATGGCTCCCATGGGACTCCCTTGTGTCCATCAGCCCTGCCCTCCAGCTCAGGGAGGGACCCAAACCCTTCAGCACAGACAGATCCTTGCTTGGTCAAGAAAACTCATCCAAGGGTCAGTAGAGGAACCTCCAGGTAACTCGTTTCCACAAGAGCAGCATTATCAGGAATGGGCTGGGGGGCTAGAGCAGATATTTTTCTCCTCCCTTCTGGCCATCAGCCCTGCTGGGATCTGAGAGTTGCTTTTGAAAAATGATTTATGAGACATTAAACCCAAAAGCCTCATTTGCTTTCCTCTCTGGTTGCTGCTTATTACCCCGAAAAAAGCTTTCATATGCAAAAAGCATTGACTTAAGAAAGAAAAATACAACTGCAGAGCTAAAGGAATGTCAGCACATTGTGGAAAGCCCCCCACCACCACTCCCCCAGGCACCAGGAATGATAAAAACCTGGTTCCTTCTCCAAGTGATCAAGCACTCCTGGGTTTTATTCTGTGGGGAGACCTAAGCCTGTGGGATCCTCAGGGGTCGCTGGGGACAAAATTCCTCCCCAATGTAATCAGGTGAAACATCAATTGATGCCCAGGAAGCTGTTCCTGCTGGCAGGAGGACCCAGCCAGATGTTTCCTGGCTCCCCAGGGTCAGCACAGAGCAAGGATCATTCCTCATCCTGCTCTGCTGGCACTGTGCAGGGTCCCTGCCTGGCAGAGGGGAGGTGATGACACGGGCAGGGCCAGGACTAGAAAGGTCTGTGAAAAATCAAGTGTCCCAGGGGACAGGGAGTGCAGGGGTGACTGTGAAGGGGCCAGGGGATGTGCACTGGTTACTAACGTGTTGTCTGCACTAGAAATCTTGTCCTAGAGAACAAGCCCATCCAAAAGCACCTTCTGCCTTGCTGGCCCCACAGGCTCCAGCAGCCTCTTCCCCAGCTCTGGTGGGTGCTGCCAAGGGCCTGGGAAGCAGAGGGCAGCCAGTCTCATTGCCTTGCTAGTCCTGCCTCCCGCTGTGGTTAACTCAGTGAACGCACACGGGTACCTCACTGTCTAGCAGCATTAACTGCCTCCTGCTCTATTTTCACTGCTTACACTTCTACTCCACGGGGGCTGCTGCAGCCCAGGGCACATCCCCACCGTGCCGGAGGCTTTAACGCCTGCGAGGGAGAGAGTGTGAGAATCTATTTTGCATGGAGGCTGATGTGCTTGGAAAAATCCCCGTGAGAGCCCTTGTTTATTGCCACGGCCGTGCACATCCCAGCACATCCCAGCTGCTTTCCCTCTCGTCGCAGAGCACAGCCAGGCAGGGCTGGCTGCCTCCCCCTGCTCTGCCACACAACTGTGCTACGCAGATGACAGCTGCCCCTGCCAGGACTGATGGTTCCTCCTCAAAATGGAAACTGGTCTCCCCAGAGGGCTTTCTGTGGCAATTGCCAGTGTATGTCTTCGAGTTGTTGGGGTATTTTGGGGTAGTTCTGGGCTGCAAGTGCCTCTCGGTGTATTTCTGTCGTGGGAAGGAGGAAATTGCTTTCCCCGGGATGATTTTCAAAGGAAGAAAAGCAAAATCAAAAAAGCTCTGTCTGAAAGCAAAGGCATAGAAGGTGCCTGGGGAGGAGCTGTAAAGCAGGGGGGTGTCCTGGGGGGTAAGGAGGTGGCTGTACTTGCAGGGCTGGGCTGGCTGAGCCACCTGGCTTTGTTCTCCCCTGCTCTGATGGTGGTGGTTTCGCTGTGGCGCGGGGAAGGGTTAATGGAGAAAAATCGCTTTTCCAGGGCGCTTAAAAGAGCTGCAGGTGCAGCTCGTCTCTTTGAAGTAACCGAGGAGAGGAACCAGCCCCCAGGCAGGGGCTCCCTGGTGCTGCAGGGCTGGGCTCGGAGGGACAGAGGGAGATCCCTCGTCCTCGCCTCTCCTCACTGCTCCGTTCCCGGGGAAGCCCGGCCAGCGAGTCCCTCCGGGTCTCTGGCTGGATCCAGGCACCGGGCTTCCCGGGGCTGCTGAGATTCCGGGAGCCCTTCCCTGGGTGTTCCCGGCTCCCACCCCCAAATCCCGGACCGTCCCTCTCCATCCCATCTCTTTTCTTCGAGATATCCCGATCCCGAGCACCGGCTGTGCCGGGGGTCCCCGCCAGCCCGGGAAGCCCCTGCCCGCCTCCCCCGCACCCCTTTCCCACGGGC
>NW_009952560.1:3686803-3688731 GCF_000747805.2 Chaetura pelagica | reverse complement strand
TGGTCCCCAGGGCTCCAGCAGCTCTGGGAAAGCACTGGGCAGAGGGGAAGTGCTGAACACGCTGTGCAGAGCTCGCCCTGCCCTCCCTGCACGTGGGTGACCCTGGAGACACGGCAGCTGGGGACGGGGATGCCGGACCACGGGCATGTGCTGTGTCCCTGCGTAGGGTCTGCAAAGGAGAAGGGTGGGAGGTGCAGGGGAGGGTTGTGCCCTGTAAAGCAAATAACCACAGCCTTGGCAGTGGGGGGGTGCTGTGAGGGGCAGGAGGAAGGACTAAAAAAACCCACAGAGCCTGGGGGCCTGGCAGAGGGAGACGATTTCCCACTCATTCGGGAGCAGCGGGATGCCGAGGGCAGCTTGTGCTGGGGGACAGTGCACACAGTCCTGCTGTCCCTGCGTCCCTCCTGGCTGAAACCTTTCCCCAGGCAGGGGGGAACACGGCCCTGGGCTGGTCCCCCGGGCTCCAGCCGCTCTGGGAAAGCACTGGGCAGAGGGGAAGTGCTGAACACGCTGTGCAGAGCTCGCCCTGCCCTCCCTGCACGTGGGTGACCCTGGAGACACGGCAGCTGGGGACGGGGATGCCGGACCACGGGCATGTGCTGTGTCCCTGCGTAGGGTCTGCAAAGGAGAAGGGTGGGAGGTGCAGGGGAGGGTTGTGCCCTGTAAAGCAAATAACCACAGCCTTGGCAGGGGGGGGTGCTGTGAGGGGCAGGAGGAAGGACTAAAAAAACCCACAGAGCCTGGGGGCCTGGCAGAGGGAGACGATTTCCCACTCATTCTTTATTACGTTTTGGTTCCAGGTTTGTCAGGGATTTCCCTTGCAGTGAGTGCCATCTTAGGGCACACCCAGCACCCTCTGCCTCTCCCGAAGGTGCCCGAGGAGCTCACTGCCGACTGGGGCCCAGTCCCTGAAGTGCAGCAGTACCCAGAGCCTGCCGGGCTGTTGCTCACACCCCCTCCGGGGTTTATCCCATCCCACAACCTCCGGGCAGATTTAGGACCCCCGTTTTGTAGATGCGAACCTGTGATGGGGTGACCCTGCTTTGGGGGCGTCTCATGGGATGATGCTTCCACCCCTGCTCCTACCTCCCTGCCCATCTGCTTCTGTCTCGGCTTGATTGAACAACAAAGCTAAAAGCCGTGAGATGCAAATTTGGGTGGAGGGAGGGGTTTGCGGTTGGGTTTTACTCAAACCTTGCTCAGATCCTGCTGTTGCTGGGCTCTCCCTGTGCTGATGGAGCGGAGCAGGGGTATGTGCTGCTCTGGGGAGGGACAGAGCAGGGAAAGCTGCCTGCAGCAGAGATGCTGTTGGGAAAAGCAGAATTCCTTCAGCGGACATTGCTGCAGGCTTTCTCCTGGCAGGGGGAACATCTGTTGGAGATTAAAGCCAAGATGCCTCACACCGTCAGCACTTCAAAGAGGCTCCTTCGCTGAGCAGAGAGCTCTCTCTCCTGGCTGCTGCGAGCTTTCCTTTGCTCACTGCCCAGCTCCCTGATCCCACCCGGGAATTAAAGGAGCTGGAGGAGACCGTGGGGAAGGTCTGGCACACCGGAGCAGAAGCTTGAGGTGGTTGTTCCCGCACGTTCTCCTCTCAGGCTGCCCTTAGTGTATTGGCAGCTGGTGCTGGGGCTGTGCTGGGAGTATTGGGAAAGGAGTGGAAGGGCTGGAGCAGCTCAGTGGGGCCTCAGCACTGCAGGGATCATGCAGTGCAATTTACCTTGCCCAAAAAACGTGTCAGCCGTCACATGTGCAGCAGTAAAACCCTGCCTGATTCCTGCAGCAATTCCGGTTTGCTGAGCCCTGGGCAGAAAGGAGCCCTCCCAGCTGGGCTGAGTTCTCTGAGCTGGAGGAAAGGGGCCAAAGGGGCCTTCTGAGGTAAAATTCCCCCCTCTATCCATGTCACTCTGTCCTGCTGGCCAGTCACAGCA
>NW_009952560.1:3685893-3686755 GCF_000747805.2 Chaetura pelagica | reverse complement strand
TTTGCCCCCACGCAGGGGGGAGCCAGAAAAGGGTGGGGGGGGGGGGGGTTTATGAAAGCTGACATCTGTCTCACCTCCTGCCCGGCCTCGCAAATCTGCTGGGCACAAACGTCTGCACCGATGAGCTTAGCATGAAAAGTCCCAGGGCACGAACCTTTCCTGGCTTCTGCTCCCCTCCTTCACCCGCGGGAGCCAGAGCAACCAGCCAGCAGGGGCTTTAGCGTGATCTCCCACGGCCCATCTGTCCACCCAACACAAATTTCCAGCCAGTGCCCTGGTGCTTGGGTTTTAAAGTCGTGTTTTCTCACAGCGGAAGGAAGAGCAAATAAATAACAGCGACGGTCGGCAGCAGTGAGACCTCGCAGCAAGAAAAAGCTGGCATTCCGGAGGACTTGCCGCCCTGCCCGGTTTTCCCGCAGAGTGGAGACCCGCGGGAAGGCAGCACCGGGGGCCTGCACAGCCCGGGGGGGGCTGGGGGCTCTGCGGCTGAGCTGGGCATCCCGCAGCACTTCTCTCTCACGCACCAGCCCCTTCCCGCTTCCCCTGTGTGTCCCGTGGATGCGTTACCTTGCCCAGCACCGTGTGGCCACCCCAGCCCTGCAGGTCAGTGGATGGGGTGGCACTGCTGGTGTCCCAGCCCTGGCCACAGCCCAGCTGCCTGGGCACTGCCTCAGCCAGGGGATCCTGCAGGTTCCCGGGTCTCTGCTGGCCTGAGTGCCCGGGGGGTTGGGTCCCGCTGGAGCAGCAGGCAGGGCTGGGCTGGGAGCCTTCCTCCCTCGGGCTGGGGCAGGGCGGGAGATGCCTCCTCTCGCAGGGAAACCCGGCGCAGAGCGGAGCCGGGGGGGAGCGCTGCAGGGCGGCA
>NW_009952560.1:3674164-3676877 GCF_000747805.2 Chaetura pelagica | reverse complement strand
CCCGCAGGTGTGTTACCTGACCGGGAGGCACAAGGCCAGCCCTGCCCAGCCGCTGCTCCCAGGGATGCACCCGAGCACAGTGCCAGGCTGGAGCACGGGACACCAGTGCTGGGGTGCCCAGAGATGCTCTGCACACCAAGAGAAAGCACCTCTACCAAGCACACCTTGCAGTGCTTGCTCCAGGTTCTGCCAAGGGTTTGGTCACTGCAAGAGCTTCTTGAGGTGCTCTGCCCTCTCCTTACATTGGGCAGGTTGGCAGCTCAGCCTGGGCTGGGTCATCCTGGGGTTTTATAGAGTGCCATGGGGCAGAGCCCCGTGGGACATGTCCACCCTGGCACAGGGCTCGGGCTCTGCTCGCCATGCTCACTGGTGCTGCAGCATTTATTTCCCAGTTCGGGGAAACTGAGGCACGGAGTGATGATGTTGCTAAGGAGAGTGGCAAGTCTTGTGCCTGGGTGCAGAAGACAAAATGACTCCTGCCCCCAGGAACGGGGCTGGGGCACTGAGCTGCCTCTGAGGCGGCACCTTAGGGCTGCTCCACCCCCCCTGGGCACGGAGGTAGGTGGGTGCCTGGGCAGGAGCAGCCCCCAGGAGCCAGCAGAGGAATGTGCAGGGGGTTGGCAGGTCCTTGCCCTGCGGAGCAGGAAGCTTTTTTTGCTGATAAAAGAGCTAAAGTGCTACCTGCCTCCAGAGCCTTCCTGTCCCTTCCCTGCAGTGTGGAGCCCCGGGGGGCAGAGCTGTCTGGGCTGGTGCTGCCGGGCCTGCCCAGCACTTACTTTGGGGAAGATGATGCTGAAAGCAGCTCCTTGTTCCCTGCATCCCCATGCTGGTGTGACAGAGGGACTTGCCAGGTGCAGTGGGTCTACAGGCCACGGGGAGGGCCAGGTCTCCATTCTCCGAGCAGTGTGGGGCCACCGTGTGTGTTTGCCCATCATTTCATTAGCTAGGAGTTGCTAAATGCCTTCCTGTGCAAGGGATAGTGTTTTGAAAAATGGCCTAGGAGCGGGTCTGACAAATTGTTGGGGTGACTGGTGTAAAAGCAGAGCCCCAGGAGAGCATGTCCCCCTTGATCCATCTCTTCCTATCTGATTGTCCTGGCTCATGTTTGGTCAATAGCCACAATTAGTGGGGGGCTATTTGTCTATTGCCCTACTCCTCTCTTGGCTCTTTGAAGTTGGAGCTAATTTAGGTGCCTCTGCTCCAGGAACCCAATAAATCAGGAGCCAGGGCCTCGGGGATAGGGAAGGACCAGGCAGGAGGACTTCAAAGGGAGGTGAAACCTGCAAATATTTTTGAGCCCCCACCTGTGCTCACCACGTCCCTCTTGTTCTCCCCAGCAGTGCTCTGGCTGCCCAGTCTTGCTCTGCCCAGGACTGGGGGCTCTCCTGGGCACTGACTCCTGAGCTCAGCTCTGGAGTGAGGGACTCTTTGGGATGCTTGGATGTCAGAAGGACACGCATGCTGGGCCCACTTGGAGATATGCCTGGGGGATCCTGTGGGGGTCCAGCTAAGCAGGACAGATCCCTGTCACAGGGGTGGTTTTGCTGGTGTGGGAGCTGGGGAGGTGGAGCAGGGGCAGAGGTGGCTGAGATGGGCACAGAGCTGTGTCCCAGCTGGGGCCCATGCTTGGGCAGAGACAGGGGCAGCGAGAAGGCAGGACCCTTGCGGTGCCCACTGGGCAGGGCAGAGCCCACTGCCCCCATCCTGCCCGCACCCCTGGGATCTCTCTGGGGAGCACTGATGGAGTTTCCCAACATCTCTGCTCTGGGCAGCCCTGGCCCTGCAGGGACCCAGCCCCAGCTCTCAGAAGCAGGCAAGGCCAGGTTGTAAATCACGGGTCAGATGCCTCCTGCTGCCTGTAATTAGTGCATCCCGCTGGGCCATCCCCACCTCGTCCTGGGCACTTCCTACCTAGGTGCCCATTACAGGGTGGGAGGCCAGCAGGAACGCCCACCCTGGCCCTGCTCCCTCAGCCCCCACTGATTTATGGCCATGTGCTGGAGAGATTTATGGGCTGAGATGGGGGAGTCAGAAACGTGTTGTGAGGCTCTGCTGGGCCTGCCTGCCTGCCAGGTGATGAAGGAGCTGTAATTATCCGTCGCCGTGCATAAATCAGGCCACTCATGGCACCCCCTCCTCCTCCATGAAGGGGTTTGACCCCCAGGGATACCCCAGCCCTCCAGCACGTGTCACACTGAACCTGGGCCGCCTGCCCACCCTGGGCAGCATTGTCACAGCTCTCACAGGTCCCACAGCCCAGAGGTGTGTTTTGGGTGTTCTCAGCCCTAGCACTGCTGCTGAGCTGGGACTGCAGCTCCTGCAAAGAGCTCTGAACTGGCTGGCCCTCACCTACACCCATCCAGCACCCCCAAACTGCTGCTGCTTCCAGGTGAGAGGTGCTGGGATCCTCTGGGAGCACAAGCATCACTGGAGATGAAATCCTGATGGGGTGGTGAGGGGGCAGCTGGCACGGGCTGCCCTCTCCTGGTAGTGTCCCAGCATTATCCATCTTCCTCAGAAAGGCTGCACCGGGAGGCAAGGCTGTGCAGGAGGAGTCCACAGAGAGGAGGGGCTGGTGATGCTGAAGCATGAGAACCAGGGACTGACATGCAGGGAGGTGCCCACCCTGGGGTGGGCACTGGGCTCTGGGGTGGTGACGGAGGGGAAGGAAGGAGGAGGAGGTGGTTGCAACAGTGCCTGGGCCCCGCGGGTC
>NW_009952560.1:3666014-3672504 GCF_000747805.2 Chaetura pelagica | reverse complement strand
GTCCCCTCCCCGCGCCGCTGCCACGGCCACCTGAGCCCCCGGTGCCGTCCTTGCCACACAACCGATGTGCCATGGCACGGCAGAGGGTCTGCCGGTCTCCCCATCGCATTGCCGAGACCACTCCAAGCCCTTGTGCCATCCCCATCAAACAGCTAATGCTGTCCCCATCCTGCCACAAAGGCCACCCCAAGCCCCTGGGTCATCCCTGTCCCGCTTCCAAGGGCATCCTGTGCCAAGGCCCCATCTTCAGGCATGCGAGGAGGGAGGGTGGCCGGCCAGTCCCCTGCAGTTGGCCCTTGGTAAGTGTCGCGGGCCCAGGAGCCACCTCTGGGGCTGGCACAGGGCGGCTGAGTCACTTCCTCCAGGTATGACCTGGCACACGGGGACACCTCTGCTCGGGTGACGCCCTGTGATCTCTCTCAGGGAAGTCTTAGAACCTCTGAAGCAGAAGTGTGCTGGGTGACAAGGTGTCCTGGGGCGTTTTGCTGGCTGGATTGAGGACAACGTTATTTTGCAAGTGCCTGTTTTGTGGCACTGAAGGCGCAGCCAGCGAGCACTGTCACCCCTCATGCTGTCCTACTTCCAGCAGCCTGGAAGTTGTTATTGCATCAGCTTTAATCCTGTTTCAAACGTGGTCCTGACAGCTAGGGAATGTCACTTTTTATGTAGCTAATTCTGCAGCTGACTTAATTTTGCTCGTGCTTGATTGTTTGGGGTGGTGCTTTTCCCCCAAGGCTGGTTTCAGATTGCCTGGGTAGCAGGCATCTCTGGTGTTCAACCATGCTTAATATTTTGTGTCATTTATATTTATTACGTTAGTCTGTGGGGCTGGGGAGCTGCTCAGTTTCCATTTCACCTTCCCAAGCTCTCTGGAGGTGAAATGTTCAAAGTACGTGGCTGCTCCTGGGGTTGTCTCCACACTGCACTTGGCTTTGCTCCCATGGGTGCTCGTGCCTCTTCCTGCTCAGTGGGGACTGGCTGTGGGAGCCTGCTCCCAGCCCATGGTGAGGACCCAGGGCATTCCATGCTCCACCTTCCAAGGGCCTCTCCAGGCTTTTCTCCAGCTCCCTGTTTGTGGGCACCAGTTGTAGCTTTTGGAGAGCTGCTCAGTGGCTGATGGAGCTTGAGTGTGTCTGAGTGACCAAGTGCAAATCCTTCTGATTTAAACTTGGAGCCTGCATTTTATTTAAGCCTGGGCATGGTCTGGAATGCTTCCTGACACCCAGGACTCTGCAAGGCTGCTCTCAGGCTGGGGGGTGTGTTGTTAAAGGGGATCCCCTTGAGATCAACATAAGCCCCTGAGAGTCCCAGCTCTGTAACTCGGTGGGGTCCTCCAGCTCCACAGCTGGACCAGCAGCTGGAACAAGTCTTTTGGGCAAGACTTTGAAATCCAAGGTTGCATCTGCTGTGGTGAAATGTGGCCTCGTCCTCCTCCCTCAAATCCCCATCATGGTCCCCAGCTCCTGCACCCATCCGAGGCAGCATCTTTCCCTCCACCAAGCACCCAGCTCCTCACCCCGCGGCACAGCCGGGCTCTGCAGGGCTGGCTGACAGCAACGAGCCCTTCCCAGCCCTGTCCTGAGCCTTCCCTGAGCATCAGCACTTTTATTTGTTGGGTGTTCTGAGGGTGCTTGTGTGCAGCACTGCCAATGCTGACATTTAAAAGCAGAATTTGAGAGTACAGTGAAACATGTGTGGTCATTGCCTGGATCCCCCTTTCTCTGGACAGTTGCTTAACTTAGTGCTCCTGTTGGGTTTTTCTCACTTCTCTTTATTTCTCAGATCTAAGTAAACAATCCTGATTGTGGTGCTGTTTGCTTCTCCTGCCAGCAGTTCAGGCAGTGGGTAACTGGGTTAGTGCTGCTCTGCCTGGGTCCCTTGCTATTTTAATGTGAATTTTGGTGTTTAATGGTGCTGCAGCTGAACATGGGCAGTCCCTGGCTGTTTCACTGTAACCCACAGCAACACTGCCTGGACAGCAAGCACAGGAGCTTTGGGTATTGTCTTTCTGGGAATTACCAGGGAAAGACAGTGGTTTCCTTTAAGTGGCTTGTGATTAATCTGATTTAAAGCGAGGAGATCTGCAAGATGCCCCTGTTTGCTGCTCTTGCACGAGAGCAGCGTGTGTGACAGCCTGACATGATCCTGGCATCTGAGATAACACCCGGGACTGACCAAATCTGTGTGTCAGCCAGCAGATGGCTGAAAACAAAGTGTGGAAAGGGCTGAAATTCCCTCCATCTCGGCCATCACCTGTCCCTGTGGCTGATCACACAGCTGGTCTCACAGCTGAGTATGTGTGGGGCTGCATAGAGGTGGTCGGGGAGTGCCAGGGCTAGGGCTGCCTCCAGCACCTCCCTTCTGCCATGGCATGAGCCTGGGGAGAAGGGTCTGCTGAGCAGGAGGAGCAACGTAGTGATGCTCATCAGGAGATGCTCCGTGCCTGGCAGCTGGGTACCAGGAAGAGGTGGGATAAACTTGGTGCTGGGTTCCCCTGCTTTGCCCTTAGGAAGTGGAGAAAGATGTTGGCTTTGCCTCCCAGCTGGGATGCTGTGGGAGCTCCTGAAGCTCCTCTGGAAGGCTGCTGGGTTCAGGAGCACCCTGGGCAGCACCCGGCACCCCAGAAATGCAAGTGCAGGTATAGGTGGAATAGTCCTTGGTGGGGCTGGCTGGTGGGTCTGGCTATGGTGGGATGCTGCGGCCATGGGCTGTGCCATAGATGAAATCCCTGGCCCTCTGTTTAGCTGGAATTACAGTTCCTGGCATGGAAAGATCCTGGGGTCACGTGGGCTCTTTTGCTCACTCACCACACTGTCCTCACTGGTACCTTGGGAAAGGGGAAGGGAGGGTGCTGGTAGCAGAGGGGTCTCTGCCTTGCAGGGCAGGGAGTACAGAGATGTGATGTGTGCACCAGAGGGCTGAGGTGGTGAGGGGACCCTGGGGTGTCCAGAGTCCCTGAGGAGTTTTCTGCCTTGTCCCTGCACTCCCTGCTGGTGGCTGGATCCCCAGTGATACTGGGGACTCCTGGCATGCTTTGGATAAAGGCAGGTCTTGTTCTTGCTGCTCTGTCCCTGCTTTTGGCTCATGCTGCTGGTGGCAAATACATGATCCTGCTAAAGTGGCATCTCTGTATGTCCCAGAGAAACTTCTCTGTGGTGCTGTCCTGAGCCAGTCTTGGACCCTTCTGCTTCCTTGTCCCTTTCTTGGAAAATCCCCTTTATGGGGAACAGTGAGCAAAGTCCAGAGTTCATCCCAGAGTATCTCCTTCTGTCTGGGGTGGGTTGCAGTGTGCAGGAAACAAAGGAGCAATGATCCCACAGCACCCAGGAAGGTGAAGTGTTGCATTGTCTGTGCCTCCATTTTCCCTCCTTTAGCACCAGGAGGGGATCTGGGAGTCAGTGTGTAAGTGGGGAGGTGGGTGGGTGGGAGTTGTCCCTCCCTGAGACCCCATCTACTACCTCTGTGTCCTGAATTATTTTTTTTCAATGTTTATTTTATTTCCCCATTGTTGGAAAGTGCTTGTTTGGCTCTGAAGCTACTGGAAGTTCCTCTTCTGGCCAGGGAGGGCCAGGCAGTCTCAGCGTTCAATTTTAACTGCTTAGGCGAGGACAAAACCACAGCGTGTGTGTGTGTGTGTGTTTGTGTGCCTGCTGGGGACCTTTGAACTGTCTCCATCTGCTCTGGGGCCCGGCAGCGTTTCAGGAGGTGACATTTTTTCATGAACTCCCCCTGATGGTCGTGTGACAGCAGCCCCTGTGTGGTGTGGGGCTGCCTCCCCAGACAGCAGTGCTGCCCAGGCCAGGGACTGCAGGGGTAACACTAGGGCAGGTTGGCACCATTAAAGAAAGATCTGAAATAAATGCAAAAGTTCACCAGGTTAAAAAGGCTCTGAGTAGAACAGTTGCTGTTGAAAATCATGGGGTTTAAATGAGAACAGTAAGTGCTGGTTGCTGGAGTAACTTCCCTCTGCTGGGCGAATAGTGGAGTGCTTGGAAAGGAGCTGGAAGAGCAAACTGGAAACCTGTGAGCAGCTCTGCCCATAGACACTGCTGGGATCTCTGCTCCAGGGCAGAGCAACATCAGTGGGGTGGAGAAATGCCTCTTCCAGGAGCTGGTGCTCCCTGAACACTGAGCAGGATGGAGGTGTGGTGGGATAGGATTCCCTGTCCCTCTCGCCAGGCAGAGGGATGGTAGGAGGACACGTCTGTGCTGCTGGCAAGCTGTCATGACTGGGTCAGGTCAAGTGTGGTTGCAGAGGGAATCCAGCTCCAACTCAGCATCACAGCCTGCATCCCCTCTGAGGCAGATCCCCCAAATCAGTGAGCATTCCCAGGGTGAATTTTCTCCTGTCCCCCAGCACAGCTGCGGTACCTGCACTTGTTAGCCCAGAGCTGCTAACATCTCACCAGTGGGAGATGGGCTGGCTGCAGCATCCCTGTGAGCTGAGCAGGGCTGGAGGTCCATGGGGAGGGGTATTTGCCCCCCAGTATTTGAGGCGGAGGTGATGCTGAGTTCCCCCAGCTCAGCAGTGTTCAGGTAGTGGGCATTGGGCTGAGTGGTCTGCCCCAGAGCCCTGCAGAAGGGAAGGAGGGGATACAGTTCCCCCTTTTGTAGCCAGCAGTGCCTCGGGCTGTACTTGCCACTTGGAGGTGGCCACCTCAGGCTCAGGGCAGTCAGTGGTCCCCAGGTAGGAGCAGCAGCAGCAGGGCAAGCAGGAAGACCTTGTTAGATGGCTGGCTGCAGCCAGAAGAGCCCTGCAGGGCCTGAATACATTTACATTGTAAGTCTATTGAAATCTGGTTTGGGTTTGTTTGGGTTTTGTGGTTTCTTTTTGCCCTGGAAAGACACTGCTGTGCAGTGGGGCTCTTTGTTCAGGTGGTTCCTCCTCCCCTCCTGCCCAGCCTGGCCAGGGATGCTGCTCTTGGGATCCCAGTAGATGACTGCTCCATCTGTGCTGGACAGTGTCTGCTGTGGCCAACCCAGCAGCAGTGACCAGGGGGAGGCACTTTTACCTGCACTCCTGGGGGATTAATATTCCCTTGGGTTGGAGAGGGGAGTCTGCTTTAGCCAAGGCAGCTCACTGCAGTGTGCATCCATCCTGGGAAAATGGCATCTCTGCTGCCCATGGCACTGCTGGGTTTCCCTCCCATGGGGGTCAGCTGGAGCAGCTGCTGGGAGCAGGGCTGGGGAGCAGCTGCAGGGAGGGCACTGATATCACTGCTCCCCCAAGAGATGTCTTCAAATAGACTTGGCTTTCCCACCCCGAGTCACTTTATCCGTGTTTGCTAAGCAAGCTAATTTGCATATTTAGATGAGGAGCAGCAGCTTGTCTTGGCTCTCTTGGCTGTAGTTGGGGAGCAGATCCTGGGTGGCCCAGGATATCCTACAGATTGGGCCTGAGATAAATCCCTGGGGAGCCAGACCCTGGGCTCTGCAACCCCCTCTGTGTCCCTGCTGTGGCTCCAGGACATCTGGGCTTCATCTCTTTCAGCCAAGGGGCTCTGGCTGCTCCCTTAGTCCTTGTCTAACAGTGCCACTTGCATGGTGCTCCCCAACCACCCTCTCCCCTTTCACTTTTCCCCCCAAGAAAGCACTTTCTTTGCCCCACTTAGGAGCTGTAGGCAGTTCCAGAGCTGCTCTCTGCTTGCTGCCAGCCCTGGGTGCTCATCACCAGCCCCAGCTCAGCCCTGGGCAAGCGCTGGGGCTTGTGTGGCCATGGCTGGAGGAGCCTCTTGCACAAGAGCCCAGAAATAGCGAGGCATGGGCTGGCAGGCAGGGCTGGGCAGATGCCAGACAGACAGCCAGACACCAGGCAGGCTGCACGGGGCTGCCCAGTGGTGGGGAGGAACCACAGGACGTGGCTTTCGGCTGTCGCTGCAGGGATGGTCCCAGCTGGAGCTGTGCTGTGGTCAGAGCTGGGGCGGTTGAGAACGTTGTTGGCACCGTCTCCTCGCTCAGGGTTGGTCTGTGTCACCACAGGGTGATGGGTGTCTGGGTGTAGGTGGGTGCTGCCCTCAGGAGAGGAGGAGGGAGGTTCAGCTGCTTTGCACGTTTTTGGGTTTTGCTGTTGTTTTTTTGCAAAGAGGACAGAATCTCTGGGGGCTCTGGGGGTCTGGTGGCCCATGAGTGGCTCATCCAGGTGCTCAACTCATGTTGGATAAACAGAAGGAAGATGTGCAAAGGAGGGGTTGCATGGTGGTGTGCAGAGGCCAGTGCCATGAGCAAGAGTGGTTGGGAAGTGTGCCTGGCTGGGGGAAGCATGTGGAAAAACCCGTGTGCATGCAGAGAGCTGTGTGCATGGAAAACTGGCCAGCTCAGAGGGCTGCCCGCTGTCCCCAGGGCTCTGCAGCTGCTGTGCTGGAGGGGGAGCAGCTGCATCTCGTGCTGCTGATGCTGCTGGTGCTGCTGCGGCCACGGTGCTCCCCGGGGTGCGAGCAGAGCGTGGTTTCCTGCCGTGAACGGGGCTGATGTGCTCAGACCAAACGCCGAC
>NW_009952560.1:3661350-3662266 GCF_000747805.2 Chaetura pelagica | reverse complement strand
GAGCAGGTCGTGTTTCCCTGCCGTGAACGGGGCTGATGTGCTCAGCCCAACCGCTGCCGCCTTCCTGGCAGGTCGCTGCACCGGGTGGCAGTGCCCCCTGCCGCAGGGGGCTGGGCTGTGGAGGATGCGGGGGGACTCTCCTTCAGGACCTGTAAGGGACGGAGCAGGGGCAGGTGGTGGTACAAAGGCAGGACATGGGGAAGGGTAAATGGGAGAGGAGGTAGGGGACAGGGTGTGGACAAAGCGTCTGGTGGTGCCTGTGCTGTCACACTTGGTCAGAGCTGTCACTGCCCGCACTGATGGCTTGGGGACAAGGGGGTTGCTGGCACCGGGCAGTGCTGGGATGACAGTGCTGAGCAGCATCCCATGGGATGCCTGAGTGGGTGTGCTCAGTTCCTTGAACTACTCAGGAGCAGGGCATGCGAGGGATGAGAAAGGGGAGCATCCTGTGCTGCTGACTCAGCGCCCCGTGGCTCACAGCCCGTGGGGAGCTGTGGGTCCTCACCCGTGCCGGCAGTGGGTACGGCCCCCCCGCAGGGGCAGTGCCAGTGGCTTCTCACCCTTGTTGCCAGGTGCTAGTGGTTCCATGTGCCCAAAATGTGCTGAACCACAGCCTCGGCGTTGCTGCACTCCCCCGGAACGCCGTGTCCCAGCGTGGTGCGGACCCTCGGGGCAGGGCATGGGGTGTTGGCAGCGCTGTCCTAGGATCCCTTCAGGTTTCCTAGCGTTATCCTTCCCACCTGCCCGGTGCCGATCCGGTCCAGGCCCTTCTCCGCAGGGCTGAGCCCGCGGGCAGGACGCCGGGCAGAGGCGGGGGATGCTGCCCGTGCCCCCGGGGTGAGGGCAGCGGAGCCGGCACAGGCTGAACCAGGGCAGCCTCTGCGCTTGAACGCTTGGCTGGTGCCCCGACATATTG
>NW_009952560.1:3657378-3660079 GCF_000747805.2 Chaetura pelagica | reverse complement strand
TGGCTGGCAGGGGAGCTGGGGACACAGCAAAGGGATGGGGAGGGCTTGGTCACAGGGTTTTCCTGTGGTTCATTCTGGTGGAGCACTGAGCTGCGTGGGCACCACGGGAGTGTTTTGGGGTGCGGTGTTGAGCTTGGAGCCTGGCATCTGTGGGGCAGCAACGTTTGGCATGGATGTGTGGGAAGGTGGGATGCTCCAGAGAAGGGGGCACGGTGCTCCCTGCACAGATCTGCCCCCCGCCCTGCCCTGGGGGGAGGGGGGTGCTGTGGGGGGCATTGCAGATGGCTGAGCCCCCACAAAGTTTTCCAGCTTCCAGCACCCACAGGCAGAGGCCACATCCAGCAGCAACAATCCCAGGGCCCTGCTCTGCAGATAGTGCAGGTACTGGGCTAGAGCCTGGAGGCTGCATCCAGCCTCCATGCAGGAGAGGTGGAGGGAATGCTGCTTGGCCTGCCCATGTTTTGGGGGATGTGGGGCAGGGTCTGGCCTTCATCATGCTGGGGAAGGTGGCAATGGTGTGGGGGAGATGCTGTTTGTTGAGCCAGCCTTCTTTGGAGGAGGCCTGTGGAGGCAGGGCCAAGGCCAGCTCCTGCATCCCTGTTGTCATGGTGAATTTTCACCCAGGCACAGGGAAACCGCAGCGTTTTCCCAAAATCTTGCAGGCTCCTTATGGATGTTTGGCTTCTCCCAGTGGTGGGTTGGGATGGGTGAGAGCTGAGGTGTGCCAGCACACTGCTGGGGTGCCAGGGAACAGCACATGCCTGCATTGAAAGTGAAGAAAATGCCACCCTGAGCTGCTGTGACTGTGTTGTCACCCACAGGGCTGGGCAAGGAACCAGCCACTGTCCTTGGCTGTGCTGCCTTCTGGGGACCATAGCACTAGGATTACCCCAGGCTGGCTCTGAGAAGAGGTGACAGAGCAGAAACATTATTTTCCTAAGGAAAATAATTGCCTATGGGGACACATTCCAGGCCAGCTCACCCTCCCACAGGCCATCCTGTAAACCCCTGCCCTGAATGGTGTTAGCATCCTATGGGCAGCAGTTCTTGCTGCACTTTGGGGCTGGATCCAGCTGGGGCTACCAGGCTGCTTTGGGTGTCCTTGCTCCCCCAGTGTGGCTCCCGTGGGCCAGGCTGCCTCCCTCCTTTCAGTCCCCACGCCTGGGGTGGAGCAGAATTTCCACTGTTGCTAAAAAACGGGAGCAAAAATAGCATTGTGTTTTGGCACAGACACAGGAACAGGCTGCAGGGGCAACGCAGCTGCAGGGGAAGGAGGTGGGTGCTGGGTTGGGGCTGGCTGGTGGCAGGAGCACCCCACAGGCAGGGAGATGCAGGGCCAGCCCCTCTGTGTCCCCTCAGACAGCAATGTCCCTCTTGCCTGTCCTAGCTGCTTGGTGGAGCTTGGGTCCTCCCTACAGAAGGTGTTAGGGATGCTGGGGAGGGTCCTCTGCCCAGCCTCCCAGAGTAGAGAGCCCCGTGAATACTGCATGGCCATGGGTGGCACAGCTGGAGCTAAGGGGATGTGGCTCTGTGCTCCCTCCTGGGAGCTGGACAGGGTCCCTCTCCCTGGGTGCCCTGTTAGTGCAGTGCTTGCAGGTCCCTTCCCCAGCTCAGGTCTGGGATTGGGATGTAGATCTGCTCCAACTGGGAAAAATAGCTGCTCAAAAGTAATTTTGTTGCTGAGTCCCCACAGGCCAGTCCCTTCCCCCTCTGTGCCATCAGTGCTGCCTTCTTCCCTGCACAGCTGCAGGTGTCACCTTCCAGGGTCCCCAGCTGCCTCATTAAAGCTGTGTTCCTGATTACTTTGCCACTGAGCCACCCCAGCCTGGGTTGCCAGGTCCCCTGTGGTGCCAGTGCCACTCTGGGGGCCCACATTGCCCACCCCACAGTTTAGCCTGGAGTTGCAGACCTTGGCCTTGGTGGAGGGGAGGTGGTGGAGCCTGATGGTCTCCGAGCTGGTGTTCCTGGTGGGGGCTGTCAGTTTTGTCCTCTCTGTGCTGCCTTGGATCCCCCTTAGAGCCCACCTGATGGGGAAGGGTGCTTGGGTGAGGGAGTTGGGTTTCTCCAGAGCATCCCGAGCCTGGGGACATTCTACCATGAAGAGGCAGGACAGGTTAGAGCTGGTGATCTTCTTTTCCCTGGAAGCTGAGGGGCAGGGACTGGCTCCCCATCTCTGCTCATTCCACCTCTAAGGGATGGTTATTAGCTGCTAATTGCTAATGAAGCAAGGTCTGAGAAGGGCTGTGGTGTCCTGGCAGAGCTGGGGTGCATCTGGTCCATGTTAGGGATCTTGTCTATCCCACCCCCAAATGCAGGACTCCCCACCCCTCTCTGCCAGCACTGACAGGACTCCTGGCTGCACTGGGCTGTGCAGGGCTCTTGGATTTAAAGATTTATTAACTTTCAATATGAAGCCAAATGCAATATTGATGTGCTGAGTGGTGTTGGTGGGAGTCAGGGGAGTCCTCAGCTGGGGTGGCAGGGCCGTGGGGGCACAAAGTGGCAGCAGTGCAAGGTTTGGTCTGGGAGGGCTGCTCCAGCCCCTGCGTGCCCTGTTTTGGCTTGGATCTTGGTGGGGGTGTCCCTGCTGAGTCAGGGGGGCTGCTGGGTGGGGAGCTGCGAGGGGCTGGCACAAGGTAGTGTTGGGTGAGCTGTTTGGGAGCTGCTGTGAGGGTCGCAGCCCCCGGGGGGGGGGGGGTTT
>NW_009952560.1:3656909-3657206 GCF_000747805.2 Chaetura pelagica | reverse complement strand
ATCCAAAAATGGGTGCTGGCCTGGGCTGGTGGTGGCCTCATCTTGCCAAGGCAGACCCCTCCTGCCCCCATTGCACGGTCTGAGCTGCCCACCCACCATGGAGCTGCCACCATCCCCCTTCTTCCAGGGAGGGTGATGTTGTCCTCCGTGCTGCAGACCCAGGCATCCTGGCACCCATTCCCACGCTCCGAGGAGGACAGGAATGGAGAAGGAGGGAGGACGGTGGCTGTGGCTCCTAGCCCAGCTCCATCCCTCCCCAGGGATGGCAGCTACCAGGCAGGCAGGGCAAGGCTGCTC
>NW_009952560.1:3653875-3656593 GCF_000747805.2 Chaetura pelagica | reverse complement strand
GGCAGAGCAGCTGTCCCTGCACAGACGAGGCCCACGGCCTCTCAGTACCATTAATTATGCAAATATAGGGAAGTGTGTCGAGCAGAGGATGCCCGGCGGGGCCAAGGATGCTCTGTGTGATGCCCTGTGAGGCAGGCAGGCAGAATGCAGGCAGCTGAGGCTGGTAGGGCTGGAGTGGGCAGCGGGTCTGGGTGTTGATCCATGGCCCTGGATGTTGGCCACAGGGTCAGTCACCTGCAGGTAACCATGGGCTGGGGTGGTTGTGGTGACCATGTGGTGACTCTCAGCGCTGCCACTGCCTGGATTCTCACCACCACCCTCTGTTTTCCCTGGCAGACTTCAACTATGGTGCAGATGAGTACGACGCTGAGGGCAACGAGGAGCCCAAGGCACTGCCCGAGGGCTCGGAAACCATGCCCTACATCGACGAGTCGCCCACCATGTCCCCCCAGCTCAGCGCCCGCAGCCAGGAGAGCGGGGACGGTGTCTCCCCCACACCCACCGACGGCCTGGGGACAGGGGTAGGTGCTCGGGGACACAGCGTTCACCAGGTGTGCTTGAAGCTGGGGCTGTGGGTGCCTGGCAGTGTCGGTGTTGCTGTGACCTGGGGGACTGTCCCGTGGTGTCCCAAACCCCGCTGGCCCTCTGGGAAGCAGCACCCTCCCTGTTGTGCTGCTGTTGGAGAGGATGCCACGTTGTGTCCCTGCCCTGTGGCGGCAGAGCCAGGAAAGCACGGGCTGGGAAGAGAGCGGGGCCGGGTGCTGGAGCCCAGCCGGGCTTGCGGGGTCTCTGAGGTCCCCTGGGTCCCCTGCTCCGCGGGACCCTTGGGGACAGGGGCCACTCCGCCGGGCTGCCGGCTCCATCTAGCGGCACCTGGGGACGGAGCCACCAGCCGGGGAAGGACACTCTGTCCCGTCCCCCCCGCTTCTTCTGGGGAACTTAGATTTAACCCCTTCCCGCCCTCTGCTCTTCGGAGAGCATCCTGGGGAAGCCGTTTGGAGTTTATCCAGGATGTTTCACGGAAGGGATGCTCGGAGAGCTACAGAGCAGGAAACCAAAGGGAAAAAATGTGGGTGTTTTTTTTTCCAGAATAGTAGTTTCCATGAAGCCCAGGGGCAGAGGGGAGGCTGCCGTCCCGGGGTGTGCCGGGCTGGGGGTTGGCAGGGAGAGGAGGCCGGGCTGGGAAACCTGAAGGGTTTTTTTGTCTTGGAAAGAGTTAAGCTCTTAACCCGGATGCTGAGGCAGAGGAGGCGAGAGGAGTGGCGTTCCCCTTTTTCTCCCCAGGGCCCCTGCGGCATCCTCCTGCCGGCACCCAGCTCGGGCCCTGGGGAGGGACGGAAGGAGGGGCGACTGCCGAGCCTCTGCCGCCCGAAGGACCCTGTCCAGGGGCAGGGTCCAAGCCCCCTCCCTGGCTTGGGGATCCTTGTCCCCCAGCAGAACGTTGGGCACAACCCTGGGAGCCCCTGCCCTGACCCCCCGGTGCCTGGTTTGGTGATGGGTGGTGCTGTGGGTGATGGTTTCTGTCCCTGGGGGCCGGCAGGGATAGCAGAGGGTTGTCCTGGAGAAGCGGGGTTGGGAGGAGCCCCTGGGGGACCAAAGCAATGTCCTTCAGGGGCTGGTGGAGCATGGACACAGGTGGTGAAGGTGGCTGGGTTGGCACTAACAGGATTGGGAAGTGTTGGAGCTCAGTGCCGGCTCTGCCTCCATCTCTTTATCTAGAGCTGCTTGTGCTGGGGCTTAGCAGAGCATCCTCTGGATACTGATGTGTTTAATCCTGTGTGTCTACCCTTGTCATGGGCACAGGCCTGTGTGTGGGTCCCACTGTGGCCAGTGGCACAGGATGCTGGGCTCACCCCATTGCTCTTCTCCAATGAGGCAGGACTGATGTCGCTGCCTTTTGGAGGTGTTACTTCCCAGCCTGGGGGCTGGAGGAGGTTTCTGGTAGATCATCTCTTCTTGCAAGCTCCTAGGGCAGCTTGCAACTGGTTGCAGTGGGCAGGGTCCCAGTGCCCTGGCACAGACCCCTCTTAGCAAAGGCTGGGTAAAGCCTGGGCTGCAGCATGGACACATGGCTGGGCATGTGCTCTGGAAAGTCCCAGTGTCTGTGTCCCTGGCCACTTCTCACAGCAGGAGTTTGTTCCAGCCTTGGACAGGCATGGGGAGGAGAGCCAGCTCCTGTGGGCAGAGCACATGTGGCTGCTGGTTCCCCTTTTGCCATCGAGGAGCAGGGGGAAACTGCTGAAACAGCTCTTGCATTAGTGTCCCCTCCTCCAGCTTGTCCTTGCTCCATTCGCAAGGCCCTGCGATGTCCCTCAGGTGTCACACCACTGCTTGTGTCCCCACTGCCCAGCTGCCCTGGCACGGCTGGGCAGCAGGGAGGTGCCAGCACTGATCCCCGGGCAGATGCTGCGGGTCGACGCGTCTCAGCTGCAGAGCTGCTGGGTCAGGTCCGGGACCCTTCTGGGGGTGCAGAGCCAGGTTCCCTTAGGGGATCCTGCTGCTGCCCAGCACTGAGCTCAGTCGCCTTGGTGGCAATCCCCGAGGTCTGCCTGCACTTGGGACACGGGGGCACTGGGGGGCCAGTGGGTGCTCACCCCTCCCGGCTGCTCTGCCGGGGGTGCAGGCTCAAGGCAGGGTGCCAGGGGACCCCCCACTCCATGGGTCTCTCTGGGCTCTGCCAGCGGATGGGAAGGCGGGTTCCGAGCGGCCCGGCCGGGC
>NW_009952560.1:3650307-3652874 GCF_000747805.2 Chaetura pelagica | reverse complement strand
GGGGGGGAGCTGTGGGGCTCGGCAGAGCTGACTCTGGATGCTCAGGAGGGGGCTGGGTCAGGCTCTGCCACTGCTTCACTGCACAGCCACTGGCAAACCCCCTAACAGCCCCAAAGTGGGGGCTGTGGGCCGTGGGTAGATCCCTGTGCTGGCAGGCACAGCCTGGCACCCTTCTCCCCAGGGGGAGTGTCCTCAAGGGGCTGGAGGAAGGCTCTGGCCCCACTCTTCTTGGGGTCTCCTGCATGGGTTGGCAATCAGACCCTGCTTCAGGGCTGCTCCTCTGGGTCGTGGGGACCTGGCTGGCATTGTCTCTTTGGGGCACTGCAGACCCTGGGCACAGACACTGTCTTCCAGGCCCTGCGCAGGGCCCGGGCTGGGGAAGCAGGAAGAGCCCATGACTAATCTGTGGCAAAGAGCCTGGGAGCTCCCAGCTCACAAAACCAAGTCCTCGTGCACCCCTCGGCCGTGCCGGTGCCACGGCCTGGCATTAACAGTGCAGCCTGGGGGGGAGCCGTGGGGTGGGCACAAGCTGAGCCACTGGTGGCTGGAATGGCAGTGTGAACCTGCCCCGGTGCCACCGGGCAGTGACCGCTGGGGTGGCACTTTCTTGGGTAAACCTCAGCTGGGGAAAAAGGGTGGTGCTGGATCACGTGGCAGCACCATCCGTCACTGGGCATGATTTCACCAGGCATGATTTCACCGGGTGCCTCTGGACTCTGCCCTGGGAGAGCCCTGCCCTGCCTGGAGCTCTGCCAGTGGCACCAGGCTCCTGGCCAGCTAGGAAGTGAAGCCAGCTCAGCCCATGGCTTCCCAGCTGGCTCCAGCCTGGCTGTGCTGCCCAGCGGGCACGTGCAAGGCCCTTGCCATGGAACTTCCCCAGTGCTAGCAGGGACACGTGCCCATGCAGGGATCCTGGGGATGTGCTGGTGGGATGAGGGGTTTCCTCCTGTGCTGGTTGTTGGCTCAGCTGGGTTGCTTGCTTTGTTGCACAGGGTGAGCGAGATGCTGGCAAAGGCCTGGAGATGCGGAAGCTGGTGCTCTCTGGTTTCCTGGCCAGTGAGGAGATCTACATCAATCAGCTGGAGGCCCTCTTGTTGGTGAGCACAGCCCCCAGGCTAGGCACCCCCTCCAACGATGTTCCCCAGCAGGGGTGGGTGGATGGATGGAGGGAGGGATGGATGGATGGGTTTCTTTCTGAACAGTCTCCCCTGAGCAGGTCTGGCCCAGGTGCTACCTGGGAGGGAGCAAAACTTCTTGCCTGCCCCCACTGCCAGTGTGTGTGGCTGGGAGGTATTTATAGCCCTGCTTCCTCTTGCAGACTCTCTGGCCCTTGTGGCAAAGACACTGTTGCACAATGTGGGGGTCACCCCTGCCATGGGGAAGTCTGCGGGGATACACAAGTCGGGAGCAACCCCGTGGTTCAGCTGCTGGCTGGAACCCATCCCAGTCCTTGACAGTCCTTGCTGCTGGCCCAGATCCCCCTTGTCCCCAGCACTCCCCCCAGCCCTAATCTCTAACATTTTCCCTTCTCCTTTGGCAGCCTATGAAGCCACTGAAGGCCACGGCCACTACGTCGCAGCCTGTCCTCACCCTCCAGCAGATCGAGACGATTTTCTACAAGATCCAGGACATCTATGAGATCCACAAGGAGTTCTATGACAACCTGTGCCCAAAGGTGCAGCAGTGGGACAGCAATGTCACCATGGGCCACCTCTTCCAGAAGCTGGTATGTGTCTTTCCTGGGGCATGCTCCATTTGGAGTAGGAGGAGAGCTGGGGAGATGGAGCACCATGCTCACACCCTGTCATGTGCCTCACGAGTGGTTGTGGGACTTGTTGCTCCCCTCACTGCAGCAGTCACTGCTGCCTGTCTGAGCCCTCCTGTCCCAGGATGGGGGTTAGTGCAGCCTCCGTGCTCCTCAGCACAGTGGGGACACCCACAGCTGGTGGGTCCTGGGTGCAACCATAGTTTTGGCTGGAGGTGCATGGTGCAGCTTTACTGTGGGGCTGGTGGGCGTGTGGGTGACCCTCTGGGGAGAGGCAGGAGGTCACTGCCTCTTCTCTGCCTGCGGTGGTGGCTCCTCAGGGTCACACTCCAGGTCCTGCCACTGCTTGTGATGGGCACCAGGGCTGTGCCCATGGCCATGCTGGGGAGGCGAGGAGGAGAGGGCAGGACGAAGGGTGGCAGGAAGTGGCTGGTAGCTTCAGCCTCCACTGTCCAGGGACTTGTTACCTCTCCACGGGATTTTGGAGGTGTGTGGGGGCACAGGTCTGGGTGGGAGCCTCACCATCCTGCCTCTGGCAAGGGCTGTCCCTGCAGAGCTGAGTGTGCAGCCCACCACCTGGCTACAGTCTGGCAGTGTCCTGCTGGGAGGGGACAGCTCTGGGCAGTGTCCCCTCAGCACTGCCTGGCCCCTTGCACTAGGGTGGGCTTCAGCACCCCACTGGGTGTCCAGCTAATCCCCACTCCCTGCAGGCCAGCCAGCTGGGGGTTTACAAGGCCTTTGTGGATAACTACAAAATTGCACTGGAAACAGCAGAGAAGTGCAGCCACAGCAACTAACAGTT
>NW_009952560.1:3648215-3649673 GCF_000747805.2 Chaetura pelagica | reverse complement strand
GGGCGTGTGGGTGACCCTCTGGGGAGAGGCAGGAGGTCACTGCCTCTTCTCTGCCTGCGGTGGTGGCTCCTCAGGGTCACACTCCAGGTCCTGCCACTGCTTGTGATGGGCACCAGGGCTGTGCCCATGGCCCTGCTGGGGAGGCGAGGAGGAGAGGGCAGGACGAAGGGTGGCAGGAAGTGGCTGGTAGCTTCAGCCTCCACTGTCCAGGGACTTGTTACCTCTCCACGGGATTTTGGAGGTGTGTGGGGGCACAGGTCTGGGTGGGAGCCTCACCATCCTGCCTCTGGCAAGGGCTGTCCCTGCAGAGCTGAGTGTGCAGCCCACCACCTGGCTACAGTCTGGCAGTGTCCTGCTGGGAGGGGACAGCTCTGGGCAGTGTCCCCTCAGCACTGCCTGGCCCCTTGCACTAGGGTGGGCTTCAGCACCCCACTGGGTGTCCAGCTAATCCCCACTCCCTGCAGGCCAGCCAGCTGGGGGTTTACAAGGCCTTTGTGGATAACTACAAAATTGCACTGGAAACAGCAGAGAAGTGCAGCCACAGCAACTACCAGTTCCAGAAGATCTCAGAGGTAAGCTAGGCTGGTGCTCTGCTGGGGGGACAGGGCTGCCATGGCTGGCTTGTCCCCGTGCAGGACATATAATGCTGTCCCCATGGCTGAGTTGACCACATGTGCCCCATGGAAATGCTCTCCCTGCCCTGGAGGCTTTAAGGGACCACCCCAAGGGCAGGGCCATCAGTGAATGTGCCAGGGTGTCCTGGCCTTTGGATGTCACCAGGGTTTGCCCTCCACCTCACGGGAGCTCAGGTCGGGCTCAGTGCTTGCTGCTGATATTTTTGGGATGCCAGGGCAGCCCACACCTGCTCTCCCCATCCAGTGAGCATGGGTGCTGGGCACCTGTGGCTCATTTCCTGCTGGCTGCATCACCATGCCTGGCTCCCCTATTAGGAGCAAGGAGCTTCATGGCCACAGCCCAGCTCCCCACTCCCCCAGCCCCTCTGCTGCGGGGCTGTTCAGCTCGATGGGACCTCCTCCAGGCTGGGTGTCCTGTTCCAGGGTGGCACATGGGTCCCCCACATCCCAGCTTGCTGGTTGCAGGCAGAGCTGCTCCTGCCCTGGCAGCAACCCATACAGTCCACACCTCCCACCCATACCCGTGTGGCCAGGCTGGGGCCGGGGAGGAGATATTGGGGTGCAGGAAGGCTGGAGGGGCACCCCATGACCTTGAGCAACGACCTTCCCCCCACCCCAGCCTCCCGTGGGTGACTCTGATGGGCCTTTTCCCTCCCCAGGAGCTGAAGGTGAAGGGCCCCAAGGACTCGAAGGAGAGCCACACGTCTGTCACCATGGAGGGTACGGCCAGCGTGGGGAGGGGGCTGCAGCCTTTTGTCTGCGGGCGGGACCGGCGCGGGGGGGTCACCGAGCAGCTCCCGGGAGCGCAGCCCTTTGTGTTCCC
>NW_009952560.1:3640553-3647635 GCF_000747805.2 Chaetura pelagica | reverse complement strand
CTGGGATGGGGGAGGGAGGGGCAGTAGTGCCTGGTCGGTGCTGCCTGTGTGAGGGTCCCAGGCTGTGCAGAACTGTGCTAGTGAGGAGCCTGGTGCTCCTTCCTTGTGCTGGGACAGCCCAAAGCTTCCTGGTGCTTTGTGTGTGCCTGTAGTGATGGCAGCAGGAGGGTCCATCCTCCCCGTGGGTCTAAGGTGGGGGAAAAGGGGGGACACTGCCTGCCCCCTCCATCCCAGAGCAGGGCTCTCACTGGCTGCCGCAGGGAGCAGGGCTCCTGTTTTACCTGCTGGCCTGGGGTAGTGGGGGATTCAGCCTCCAGTTCAGGGACCCTTGCACCCAGGGCTGGTTGGGACAGGGGGATACGGGGTGTCCTATGGGGTGGCAGAGCCCAGTGAGGGCAGGGCAGGGACTGGACCCGCTGCTGAGCCACAAGGGAAGCTGAAAAGGCTGCCAGGGGTGATGAGCACAGTGAGGTGGCCTGGAGAAGGTCCTTTGCCCCGGAGGGCTACATGCTGGCACAGTCATGCTGGGGACATCCCTCAGTCAGGGCAGAGCAGTGGTGACAACCCATGACCTGCAGTAGCAGAAGGGCAGGAAGAGATGGTGGCCGGGTCAGTGTTTCTGTCTGGGGGCAGGGACAGGCCGTGCTGATGGGGGGACACGGCTGGAGCAGAGCATCATGTAGGAAACAACATGTGGCAGTTGTCTGAGCTTGTCACCCCAGCAGGGACCCTGCAGGCACCCACACTGCTGGCAGAACCCCTGTGGTGCAGCTCTGAAATCAAGGTGGCAGCTGCCAGCACTGGGCTCTGGGTTTCTCCTGCCCCTGGCACAGCTGTGGCAGGGCTGTGGCACTGAGCCTTGGCTTCCCACTGCTGTTGGCAAGAACGGGATGTGGGGCTGGGTCTGGTGGGTGGCAGAGGGGCTGGGGGCCCAGCAGTGGGGTGGCTGCTGCTGCTTCCTCTCTCCCCACAGCTCTGCTGTACAAACCCATCGACCGGGTGACACGGAGCACCCTCGTCCTTCATGTGAGTGTGGTGCCCCTGTTGCTTCTGGGGACCTGTAGCCATGGGAAACACTATGGGGGGGGGTGCTCCAGGGTGGATGGTGTAGGCAGGGCAGGGTCCTCAGGCCACTCACCTCTGCCTGTCCCCTTCTAGGACCTCCTCAAGCACACTCCAGCCGACCACCCTGACTACCCACTGCTCCAGGATGCCCTCCACTGCTGTTGGCAAGATCGGTGTGTGGGGCTGGGTCTGGTGGGTGGCAGAGGGGCTGGGGGCCCAGCAGTGGGGTGGCTGCTGATGCTTCCTCTCTCCCCACAGCTCTGCTGTACAAACCCATCGACCGGGTGACACGGAGCACCCCCGTCCTTCATGTGAGTGTGGTGCCCCTGTTGCTTCTGGGGACCTGTAGCCATGGGAAACACTATGGGGGGGGGTGCTCCAGGGTGGATGGTGTAGGCAGGGCAGGGTCCTCAGGCCACTCACCTCTGCCTGTCCCCTTCTAGGACCTCCTCAAGCACACTCCAGCCGACCACCCTGACTACCCACTGCTCCAGGATGCCCTCCGCATCTCACAGAACTTCCTCTCCAGCATTAATGAGGACATTGATCCCCGGAGGACAGCGGTCACCACCCCCAAGGGGGAGGTGAGCCAGTGGGGTGGGCAGTGTCTGGGCACAGGGTGAGGGCTGAGCCCTCTGCCAGCCCCTGGCTGGTGGAGCTGCCCAGAGAAGCTCCGTGGTGCTTGGCCAGGAGATGGGGGGTTTCCTCTAGATGCAGTCCTGGGTGCAAGGTTAGGGCTCTGTCCGTGCTGCTTGCTGGCCCCCTACTGAGCATCCAGGACTCAAAATAGCGCCTGGAGAACATGGACCTTCTGATCCTCCTGGTGGCTGAGCCATGGAGAGGGACAGGAGCATCTGTCCCTTGCAGTTTGTTGGCCTTTGCTCCCTGCCTGCTCTCACACCAGCCCTGCTGCCCCGCAGACCCGGCAGCTGGTCAAGGATGGCTTCTTGGTGGAGCTGTCAGAGGGCTCGCGGAAGCTGCGCCACGTCTTCCTCTTCACCGACGTGCTGCTCTGTGCCAAGCTGAAGAAGACAGCGGTGGGGTAAGGAGGGCACTGGGCGTGAGATGGGGGAATGTGTCACAACACCCCCGTCCTCCAGTGGGCTGGGGGATGTGCTGGGGAAGGGGTCAGACATCACTCAGTGCCCGTGTCCCGGCCACAGGAAGCACCAGCAGTACGACTGCAAATGGTATGTGCCCCTGGCCGACCTGGTGTTCCCCTCACCAGAGGAGTCAGAGCACTGCCCGCAGGTCCATGTCATCCCTGACCACGAGCTGGAGGACATGAAGATGAAGATCTCAGCCATTAAGAGCGAGGTGCAGAAGGAGGTGAGAGGAGGGTGCGGGTGGCTGGGGAGGATGCAGGACCTGCTGGCGGGGTGGGTTCCTTCCTGTGGGTCAGGGATGGGACGTGGGGGCTGGGAACGCCTGTGGAAGCTCCTGTCTGCTCCCCCCCTGCAGAAAGCCAACAAGGGGCAGAGCAGGGCCATTGAGCGCCTCAAGAAGAAGATGTTTGAGAATGAATTCTGGCTGCTCCTCAACTCGCCCGCCATCCCCTTCCGCATCCACAACCGCAACGGGAAGGTGAGGAGCGTGGGCAGGGAGCTGGGCTCAGCCCTGCCTGCCCACAGCCTGCTCCATCACCCTCTCTCTTGCAGAGCTACCTCTTCCTGCTGTCCTCTGACTACGAGAGGTCTGAGTGGAGGGAGGCCATTCAGAAACTGCAGAAAAAGGGTGAGCTTGGGGCTTCTGAGGCTCTCTTGGGGCTCCTGGGACCACCAGGAGGTCCCACAGCATCGCAGCCTGCTGCTCTCTGGTCCCCACAGCCAGCTCTGGCTGTGTCCCTCTGAAGCTCCTCTCCTGTCCTCTCCCAGATCTCCAGGCCTTTGTCCTGAGCTCAGTGGAGCTGCAGGTGCTCACGGGATCCTGCTTCAAGCTACGAACCGTCCACAACATCCCGGTCACCAGCAATAAGGACGGTGGGTGTCGGCTGGGCTGGTGGGTCCCTCTTTGCCTCTCCAGCATGCCGGGGAGGAGCTGTGGGGTCCCTCGGCTGGAGCGGGGTCCCTGCTCGGGAAGCCTGGCTGTGCAGGGGACAGCTACCCAGCAGGTGGCACTGCTGGAGCAGAGTCAGGCTCCCAGGCAGAGCAGTCCCGGCTGCAACATGGGGGCCACTTCTGGGGTCTGTCCAGCACCCCCATGGGCTGAGCAGGACCAGGGTATCCCCAGGGTGAGACCCAGCCAGCCCTACTGGGAACCTTCCCCAGGGCTCCAGCAGCAGGAGAGCTGGGATGTCCAGCAGGGATGATCAGAAGTGAGGGATACATGTCCTCTTCCAGAAAATAGGATGGTCCTCCAGGACTTGGGGACACTGCCAGCCTGCACTCTGACCCCTGGGGTGCAGGAAGTGGCTGCTGAGCCCTGACACAGCCTCTGCTCTCCCCACAACAGATGATGAGTCTCCTGGGCTCTATGGGTTCCTGCATGTCATTGTCCACTCCGCCAAGGGCTTCAAGCAGTCTGCCAGTAAGTGTGGGTGCCCACCCTTGCTGGAAGGGGCTGGTGTGGCTGGAAGAGCTGGGGTCCAGCATGTGGCCCAGCTCTGCCCGCAGTGGTCCCTCCGGGAGCCAGTGGGGATGTTCCTTGGGTGCTGAGCTGGTGTCTGCTCCCTCAGACCTTTACTGCACGCTGGAGGTGGACTCCTTCGGCTACTTTGTCAGCAAAGCCAAGACCAGGGTTTTCCGGGACACCACTGAGCCACAGTGGAATGAGGTGAGAGGAGGGTGACACGCAGGAAGGGAACCTTTCCCTTCCCTTGTCCTTTCATCTCCGGTTTTGAAGCCCCTCTGGGGTGCTGGGGTTGATCCACCACCCCCTCTGCTCCCCAGGAGTTTGAGATTGAGCTGGAGGGCTCCCAGTCCCTGCGCATCCTCTGCTATGAGAAGTGCTATGACAAGACCAAGCTCAACAAGGACAACAATGAAATCGTGGACAAGATCATGGGCAAAGGGCAGATCCAGGTATGCTCTGGGCCTTTTGGGCATCTTCTCAGCCAGTGTTTGACCTGTTGGAGCTGGGAGAGGCAGGCGAGGAGGCTGGCTGGGCTGGGAGGATTTCCATCCTGCTGCCCTCTGTGCTGCAGCCTCGGGGGGCTGTGGGGAGGGCATCAGCACCTACCCCTGGGAAGGCACTGGGTGTGCAGCCCCCTGCTGCTCCCTGCCAGCCGTGGCTGTCCCCTTCTGCCACCATCTGCCTCTCCTATGCCTCTATCAGCTGCTGTTATGGCAACGGGGGTTTCCAGGGCAACAGCTGAACTGCCTCTGATTGGTGGTTGCCAGGCTGGGAGGATGGAGGCCTGGGCTGCCCTGAGATGCTCCCAGGTGAGCAGGCCTGGGAAGGTGGGGGGGGGCAGTCAGCCCCCAGACCCTACATTTCCCCTGCACCCACTTTGTCCAGGCTGCAGGGAGGCCTAGGGCAGGGGGGGAGAGTTTGGGAGGGGGGTGTCCCTGTGTTTTCCCAAGGGGGGGACCCCCAGTCTGGCTGCCTCCCCACCTTGTGCTGGGGACAATGTCACGCCTGGGACACAACCCTTGACCCAAGGCCACTTCAAAGGGCCCAGCACGGCTGCCTGCTCCGTGGGAAAGGAGCTGAGGGCAGGTCCCTGGGGAGCAGGGAGCAGCACGGAAGTGCTGCTGGGAAGGGGACACTGTGGATGGATGGCACTGCACCGGGCACAGGATGGGAGATGGGGAGCTCAGCTTCACCAGCAGTTTGTTCATACCCAAAATCACCCATCTGCTGCCCCCTCCCCCCCGGGAAGCAGCAGGGGGGGTGGCATTGGGCCAAACGGGAGGGCTGGGGCAGGGAAAGGGGCTCGATGTCCCGCAGGGATCAGCCCAGCTGTGCTCTCGGAAATAGCCTGGGTCAACAAACATGAGTCATGCTGGGAGACACTGGGGTTGGGACAGCGTGTCCTCGCCGTGTGAAAGTTGTGGGGGAAGAAAGGGAGGGAGAGGAGGCCCTGGGGCTGCTTATTCTAAGGAGGACCTGGCTGGACAGAGCGATGTCAGGAGTGAGGCTGCCCCTTCAAAGGGCCCAGCACGGCTGCCTGCTCCGTGGGAAAGGAGCTGAGGGCAGGTCCCTGGGGAGCAGGGAGCAGCACGGAAGTGCTGCTGGGAAGGGGACACTGTGGATGGATGGCACTGCACCGGGCACAGGATGGGAGATGGGGAGCTCAGCTTCACCAGCAGTTTGTTCATACCCAAAATCACCCATCTGCTGCCCCCTCCCCCCCGGGAAGCAGCAGGGGGGGTGGCATTGGGCCAAACGGGAGGGCTGGGGCAGGGAAAGGGGCTCGATGTCCCGCAGGGATCAGCCCAGCTGTGCTCTCGGAAATAGCCTGGGTCAACAAACATGAGTCATGCTGGGAGACACTGGGGTTGGGACAGCGTGTCCTCGCCGTGTGAAAGTTGTGGGGGAAGAAAGGGAGGGAGAGGAGGCCCTGGGGCTGCTTATTCTAAGGAGGACCTGGCTGGACAGAGCGATGTCAGGAGTGAGGCTGCCCTGCTGTCACCCAGAGCCACAGCTCAACCCCTACCCTGGAGTGGGGTGGGTGATGGGGCAGAGATGGGGCAGTGTGGCTGTGGGCAGGACGGGCAGCACTGCTTGTGAGGCTGTGGGCACTGCCCCTTGCCCTCTGCCCTGAGCTGTTTGGGCAGAGGAGAGTTGTTGACCCGGATGGTCCTTACCCTGGCTGGTCCTTGGGCTCATTGTGGGCTGCTGCTGGTTCCAGTTAGCAGCAGGAGTGGGAGACGTGGACCACTGGCAACAGCAGCTTGGGCAAAGGCCCATGGTGTGTGTGTGGCTGTTAGAATGGTTGAAATCCCCCCACAGCAGCACTGTGCCCACTGCCCAGCTCTAATCTGATGGTTCAGGCATGTGCGTCAGCCACCAAAGCAGCTTAGTGGCATCTGGGAGCAGGTCAGTGTGTGAGGGGGATGCTGCAGCCCCTCTGTGGGAAGCAGCAGGGGCTCCTGAGGCTGTGGCCTGTTGGCACACAGGACATGGCTGTGTCAATGGAGGAGCTGGGGTTGGCATCAGCCTGCCTTGAGCATCCTGGCAATGAGCTCTGAGGGTTCTGCAGCATGGTGAGCATTGGACCTGTACCTTGAGCCCTGTCTCCAGGGCTAGTGCAGGGTTGGCACCCTGTGCCATGTGTGCCCAAGTGGCCTGCTCAGTGGGAAGGTGTGCCTGATCATGGGGACTGCTCCATCGTGGCTCCCAGTTGGAATTAACCCTGTTTTGTTGTTAACCCAGTTTCGCGTGTGGTTGCCAAGGCTGGGATGTGCCATGGTCAGGGTAGAGGTGCTGTGGGTTCCTCATGTCCCCATGGGGGATTTTATGTCCCCAGTACTGCAGGCTTCAGTCCTGCTCTGAGCTGTGCCAGCTGCTCCCAGCAGCTGGGCTGTGTCCAGTGTGTGCTGGCAGGGGTACCTGGTGCTGTGCTGGGCTGGCAGACAGATGCTGGGGGTGGGCAGAGCAGGCTGCGAGTGCTTGTGCACACACTGCAGAGGGAAGAGGCTGGATCTGCCCTGGAACTGGCGAGGAGATGGGCAGTGGGTGCATGAAGGGGGTCTCAGGGTGGTGGGGCAGATGGAGCAGCCTGTTCCTCAGCCCCTGTTTGATGCACAGGGGCAATGTGACTGTTGAAGTTGAGCCTGTGTTGTCATGGGCACGGTGCCTGCTGTACCCGCAGGGAACAGCTGCCTGGTGGAGGCTCTGGAGGGGGCAATTTGTGGTGTTGGGGCTTCCCAGACCTGGAAGGAGCCGTAGGGTGATCCATATGGACTCAGGGTGCCTGGTGGAGGCTCTGGAGGGGGCAATTTGTGGTGTTGGGGCTTCCCAGACCTGGAAGGAGCCGTAGGGTGATCCATATGGACTCAGGGGACTGATGAGGGCTCGACTGGGGGCAGCACAAGTTCCCCTCCCCCAAGCCTGCACCTTGCCAAGTTCCTGCC
>NW_009952560.1:3639628-3639846 GCF_000747805.2 Chaetura pelagica | reverse complement strand
GGGGCTGGGCTCTGATAGGGGGGGGCTGTATCGCTTGTGGGAGCCCATGCACAGATGGGGGGAGGGGGGGGGACTGTTCGGCTGCTTTGGGATCTCTTAGAAGCAGTTAGTTGCCTGTGAAGTGCTTGTTTTTACCTTCCCCTCCCTCTGTGTGCTGGGAGGTCAGGGGGGCTGAGCTGTGTCCCCTGGGGGGTCCTGCAGAGGGGTGGTGGGGAGCC
>NW_009952560.1:3625924-3639207 GCF_000747805.2 Chaetura pelagica | reverse complement strand
TGTTGCGGGGTCAAAACATGAGGGGGTTTCATTTCCCGACCCCACGTGGCCCCAGTGTGGCTGCCGGCTTCCCTGCTTGCTCATGACTGGGAGCACTGGGGCTGCGTGGGCAGAATGTGTCCCTGGTGGGGCTCTGCATGGTCCCGGGGTGCCGTGGGTGCCTGCTGCTTCCCAGGTCACTCTCAGGGCTGTGAATTGCTGATTTTTTGGGAGCTGTGCTTTGGTGCTGGTGCAGGGGCTGTTTTGCCCCCACAGAGCAGCTCGGGGGTCTCCTGGTCTCTGGGGAGGGAGCTGGAGGTCTCATGGGGGCATCTGCTTGCCAGCACCAGGGCAACCACTGGAGATGAAGCTGGGGTGTCCATGAGTGCTGCTGCTCTGAGGAAAAGCAATCCTGGCTGTAGCAGCTCCCCTGGAATCTCGCTGCCCAGGGCTGTGGTGGAGATGGCCTCACCAGCTGAGTCACCAGTTTGCTCCCGATGGTTTCATCCCAGGCTGATGGTTGGGTGACCTCATAGGCGTGAGGCACAAGGAAGGGATGTGCCCATCTTGGCAGCCCCTGCCCTGCTGCAGCATCCTAGTGCTTGAGGAGGTGCCATGAGGGTTTGGAGCCATCCCAGCTCCTCACCTGGGGGACCTGGGGCTGCCTGAGTCTGTCTCGGCTGCTGCTGCCCATGCCAGAGCTCTATCCATGGTGCATGGCCTGGAGGTGTCTTGAGGACAAAATCTCAGGATGTGGCCTCATCCCCTGGAGTCCAGAGACAAGCTGCAGGCAGAGGCTGTGGGGGGCAATCCCCAGCAGGACTGGTCCCTCTGCCACTGGAGCCTCCCCAGGATGCACAAAGCCCTGTGGGGCTGCTGGGATGCTCATCAGCTGCCACACTGCTGCCTTCTCCTCTGCAACCTGGGGCCTTGTCCTACAAGCACCTTTGGATAATTTGGGAAAACAGGAGGACAGCATATCCCTGTTGCTTGAAGCAGGGGGTGTTTCACCCCACTATGCATGAGGGAGGCACTGCAGCAGATGCTGGCCTGGGCATGGATGCCACCACTGCTAGGAGTCCCTGTGGATGCAGGAAGGAGCAGCCTGGAGAGGTGCTGATGACCTGGCTGAGCAGTTTCCCCAAGGACAGGCCATTGTTTGAAGCTGTCTGATCTGGAGAAGAGGAGCTGACATCTGGGACAGCAACGTGTCACTTGTGCCATCCTGCACAGTGCTGGCGTGGAGGTGTTGTCTGAGGCTTCCAGCAATTCCCCATTGGCCCAGGATGGTCCTGCATCCTGCTGGAGCTAGGCAGCTCCCTTTGGAGGAAAAGGAGATGATGGTGGTAGCTGAGATGGGGTGTTTGCCAGCACTGTGTGGGCAGGAGCTGCCTGTGTGGGTGGATGCTCCCGTCCATCCTCCCACACCTGGAGATGAAGCGTCTGCTGTGGCTTTGCTTCCTGCAGCGTGGGCAGGGCTGCAGGCACCGGGTGCACGGGGAGGACCTGCAGGGGAGCTCGGGTCAGTGGCACCAGCTGAACTAGCCCAGATCTGGGGCCCTGATGGCTGCTGCCAGGGAGCTGGATGGGGACAGTTCTGCCCGATCCTGGACAAGCGGCTGCAGGGAGGTGACGTGCCTGGGGTAAGGTCTGTGCTGCTGGTGGCAGCCAACCTGGCTTTTATTAAAGCTTTCTTCAGAGCCCTACTGAAGCCTTTCCAGATGTGAGTTGCCAGGGGGATCCAGGGGACGGGGATGGGAAAGGTGTATGTGGTGGTTGCAATTAAACTTTTGTGCTGCAGAGGGGGGAAGGTCTATAGCTCCTGACCTGGCTGAAGGTGAAGGGCTTCACTGCCACTGCTTGGAGCTCACAGGGTTGGACACCACCATGAGGGACCAGGGAAAAGGAATTAAATTCCCATGTGACAGGCAATGTTGGTCTGGTGTTGGCTGTGGTAGGTGCACAGCAGCACCAAGGAGGGATCCAGCACTGAGGGGAATGTGGGGGGAGATGGAGCAGCAGGGCTGAGGTTGGCAGTGGTCTGGCTGCAGCCTCGTGATCCTGGTGTCCAAACCTGCTGCAGGGCCCCAGAAAAGCCCATGGCAGCTGCAACCTTCCTCCTCCTCCCCCTGCTGCTATTCCAAACAGCCACAGGGCTGGTGGGAAGGAAGCAGCATGGCACTCACTGGGCTCTCCTGTGTGCCAGACTGAAGCCCAGTGAGAGCTCAATGTCAGGAGCATTCCAGGACAGCCTGGGCTGTCCTGAAGACTGCAACATTTTCTTCTGTGCTGGAGGCAACAGCTTTTCCTGTTTCACTATGTTGCTGAGGAGCTGCTCAGGATCACCATGACAGGGATGGACATGGGGTGGTGCCATGGTGCTGGGTCTGTGCTGAGAACCAGAGCTGCTCAAGCTTGTCCTTGGGAGTGTGGGGTCTTGGTGTGTAAGGAGGGACATGAGGGACCCCAGGGTCCCCCCATCATGATGTTTGGTGGCTTCCACTGGCAGCCAGAGGCTGGAGCAGGGAAACAACAGCTCTGTGGCCTGAGCAGCAGCTCTGGACATCTTGGCGCCCGCCTGGAGCATCTCCCAACCCAGCAGCTGTAGGAAACTCCCATGTCCTTGAGGAGTGACCCTGCATGCTTGGCACGAGCTTGCTTGGCAGCTGCACACACGTGGCCTTGGGAGCCCCCACCAGCCCCTGCCAGCTCCTGCATCCCATCCCCTTCCCCGAGGGGACATTAGTGCCGGGCTCTGCCCCACCGCCTGCCCTGTGCATTACAGGGATCGATGGGGCTGGATCGATACCACCAGCTGGGGACTGAAAAACCCTGAGAAGCAACAAAACCTGCCTCTTCCCAGCCCTGGGCCTGGCATCCACCACAGGGTGTGCTGGGGCCTTGGGAACACCAGCACCTCACCGCAGTGGCCGGGCCCTGGGGCAGCCCCACTGAGTCCCCCACTAGCCCCAAAAGCCATAAATAGCAGAGCCCGTCATTCCCAGGGGTTATAAATAGCCTTGGCTATGGGGAGATGTTGTTTTTCTGCACGGAAAACACTGGCCTAGTTCTGTTTCATCAATCTGCTGCCAGAAATAGTCCTGATTTCTTGGAAATTTCATGTTGCTTGGGTGTGGGTCAAAACGCTGCCTCGTGCGAGCTCAGGGGGAAGCGGGTGGGGAGGCTGAGCCCACCCAGCTTTGGGGCATGGCCAGAGTGACCCCAGTCCTTCCCCTCTCCATCCTCCTGCCATGGGCAGCACATTGCTGGGGAAGAGCATGTCCTCTGCCCAATATCATCTGCAGGTCGGGGGCTTTGGGGACAACTAGGCTGAGGTGGCAGCAGGGCTGTTACAGGGCTGTGTCCCCATGGAGCTCACACCCCTTCTCTCCCCACAGCTGGACCCTCAGGCCGTGCAGACAAAGAACTGGCACATGGATGTGATTGAGATGAATGGGGTAAGTGAGCCCATGGGGACCCACAGCCCCTCGCTTTGATGGCAGCCCCTTCCCTGGGGCTGTGCCATGCCCTCCTGCATCATGGAGGTGACTGGTCAGGGCTGAGCTGCTGGGACTCATCCCCTGTTTCCTGCAGATCAAGGTGGAGTTCTCCATGAAGTTCACGAGCAGAGACATGAGCCTGAAGAGAACCCCATCCAAAAAGCAGACGGGTGTCTTCGGGGTCAAAATCAGCGTCGTGACAAAGTATGTGTGCGTGGCTGGGGGTGCTGATCTACTCTGGTCCCTGTGGGTGTGGGGTTGGGGGACTCAGGGGACCTGCTCTGTCTTTGCACCGTGTCCCCTTGCTCCATCCTTGCACCGCATCCCTTTATTCCCACCAACACCAAAGGTTTTCATCTTTGCTGGGGACTTGCCTGTTCCTTCGCCAGCCCCATCCTGCCCACCCAGTGTGCCCGTCCCTGCCCCTGGGTCTGCAGGGCTGGGCTGGCAGCCGTGGGGTCCCTCAGGAATCTTTGCTCATGGCTCTGCTTTCCGAGCCAGGCGCGAGCGCTCCAAGGTGCCTTACATCGTGCGCCAGTGCATCGAGGAGGTGGAGAAGAGGGGCATCGAGGAGGTCGGCATCTACAGGATCTCTGGTGTGGCCACTGACATCCAGGCATTGAAAGCTGTCTTTGATGCAAGTGAGTGCCCTGAGGGACAGCCACCCTTTGGAACATGTTACCCTGGGAGGGTTTGCAGGCACTGAGACCCGCCCTGGACCCCTGCCCTGCAAGCCCAGGGTCTGGTTATTGCACTGCATGTGTGCAAAATGTGCCAGTGCTCCCAGGAAGGGGCTGGGGGTGTAGCTGGAAAAGCAAATGCCCAGAGGTCCCAGCCTTGTTTGTGCTTTGGTGTCTCTGAACTGCCTCCACGCCTGGCTGGCTCCTGGGAGACACTGACTCAGGGCAACGATGCAAATGGATTTGCAAATTGTTCCGCATCCTGCTGCCCAGCCAGGCGGGAACAGCTCGGCTCTTCCCAGCCCCAGCCTGGCTAAACGGGGTCATGAACTCCCCAGTGCTGTCCCTGCCCTCCGGGTAGCTGAGGTGGTGATGTGGGAGGTTGAGACCCAGAGGGGGGTGGAGGCATCACGTGTGGGTGCTCTCTGGACAGATAACAAGGACATCCTGGTCATGCTGAGTGACATGGACATCAACGCCATCGCTGGCACGCTGAAGCTGTACTTCCGCGAGCTGCCCGAGCCCCTCCTCACTGACAGACTCTACCCTGCCTTCATGGAGGGGATCGGTAAGGGCTCAGGGAGGGGGATGGGGTCGGTGCCCAAGCTTGGCTCTGGGACAGGAGATCCTCATGGGTCCTTCCCAGCTTAGTCCTGGCTGTCCTTGCCGGCTCCAGGCCAGCTTGGGGCTCATTGCTGGTCCCCAGGGTGCCCGCAGATCCCTGTGGGGCAGGGTTGGCCACTTGTGCAGTGGCTGCAGGCAGGTCTGGCCGTGGTGGGTCCCACTGCTGCATGAGATGTCACCAGCCCCTGTCCTGAGCCTGCTCCTTGCTTGTCTCCAGCCCTCTCGGATCCTGCTGCCAAGGAGAACTGCATGATGCACCTTCTCCGCTCGCTGCCTGACCCCAACCTCATCACCTTCCTCTTTCTGCTGGAGCACTTGAAAAGGTAACAGCTCAATTTGCAGCTTCTACAGGCTGCCCAGCACAAATGGGAGGTGCAGGATGGGTCTGTGGAGTCCTTTGGTGTGGAGATGGGATGTCAGCAGAGGTAGAGCCACTGTCATCTCCCCGCTGGTGCAGGTCAGCTCTGCAGGGAGCACGTGTCCTCCAGCAAGGTGCAGCCCTTGGCTGCCACAGGCTGTGTGCAGCTGGCTGGACAAGGGCTCCGTGGGGAGCAGCTGGCCTTGGGAATCAACTAGGAGCTCTGCAGTGTCCTCCTTAGAGGGAAAAGCTGAGTGCTGCATCCCTTCCTGCCAGGCCAGCAGTAGCCCCTGCAAAACAAGGTGCAGTGACCCCTGTAACTTGCCTGCCATGGGAGGCCAAGACCCAGACACTCGGGTCTATGGACGTGTCCCAAAGCTGCAGGTGACACCTTGTGTTGCTCATCCCGGGGCGAGTGCGTCAGTGTGTGGTTTGCTGGGCTTTATCATGGCTCAGATGAAGCCCATCTGAACCTGGGGTGGAGCAGTTCTGGGCCTTGCAGGGGACCCCAAAACTAGTGGGGGGCACAGGGCTGTGGTGCAGCATTCAGAGCCTGCCCAGAGCTGGCCCCAAGTTTGGGACCAGGGCTCTCGGCTCATGTTACTTGCATCATGAAGGATTTTTTTTTTTTCTCTGGTTTGGCTAAAACCAAACAGAAAAAGTGATTGATGCTGGGGGCTGAGGAAGGAAAAAATCCATTTCTGTCCTGAGAACCGGGCACAGCCAGTTCCCACATCTGCTCCCCTGGCTGAGGCTCAACCGTGCAGCCTGTGCCGGGGAGCACAGCCACCTCCTAACATGGCAATGTTGTGGCCCTGGTTCCCTTGGTACAGGTTGGCCAGGGTCCCAGGGGGTCGGTGGGCTATGGAGCCCTGGGGGGGGTGGGTGCAGCTCCACATGCCCTGCCGTGGCTCAGGAGGGGTGGAGGCCCCACAGCACATAAGCAAGCAAGGGCTTGGATGCTGCCACATCACACCCAGGGCTCCCAGCCAGGCCCAGAGGCTCCAGCAGAGGCCGTGAAAGGGGCAGAGCTCTCTGCCCTGCACCTGGGTTTGCTGGGAGCTGTGAAGTGCAATGTCAAGCTGGAGGTGCCCTGCCAGAATGGGGAGACCAGCCCTAGCTCCCCCCCATCACCCCATGGTTGCCCTGTGCTGAGAGAACAGCGTTAGGGGCTCACACTCCCTCTCTCCCTGTATCCTCAGGGTAGCTGAAAAGGAGCCCATCAACAAAATGTCTCTCCACAACCTGGCCACAGTCTTTGGACCAACGCTGCTGAGACCCTCAGAGATGGAGAGCAAGGCACACCTCACCCTGGCCTCTGACATCTGGTCCCACGATGTGATGGCCCAGGTAAGCACTGTGCTGGCTGTGTGGGGCTGGGGCCTGTACCAGCACCCCTGGGGGTTTACCTACCTGTCTGGGTAGATTTGTCATTCTTTGCTGGATGTGGCTGTACAGGGACAAGCTGGGAGGTGGCAGCTCAGCCCCCTTCTGACCTAACAGGCCCCCATTTCCCTGCCACAGGTCCAGGTCCTTCTCTACTACCTGCAGCATCCTCCCATCTCCTTCACCGAGCTGAAACGCAACACACTTTACTTCTCCACGGACGTGTAGCTGGCAGGGAGAAGGCACCAGCTGCAAACACTCCCAGGTCCCTGCTGGGGGACATAGACTGGATTGCAACCCCCCCAGGGAGACCGGCCCGGACCCAGGATGGTGCCACCTGCAGCTCCTGTACAATCGTGTCCCAGTGGCCTGGTCCCTCCCAGGAGCCGTGCTTCTCTGTAAAGTAGTCGTGTCTTATGTCCCTTCTTGTGTTCAAGAATTGTTTTTATGTATATTTGCTCAACAGAAGAGGTAGTGACTGACAAGGGCTGTGGACACAGGCTTCCCCCTCGGCTAGTTTTCTCCTGGACTTCTTTCTGCCCGCTCACTCCTACCAGGCACCCCTCATCTCGCCCAGCTCCAAGCCTGCAGTGTCCCACCAGTGCCTGTTCTGCTGCCCAGCTCCCCTGCCCCACGCCTGCATGTGCAGCACCACTTGCTTCAGAGGCTGGAGCTCCTGGGCTTCCCTCCCTGCTGACGGTGACAACCAGCTCTGCTTTGTCTTGCTGCCTGTGCAAACCTTGGACCCTGTGCCTGGATCCTGCCCTGGCCCAAGCAAACCTGCGACCACGAGAGCAGAGGAGCAGGGTGCTGCTTCCTCCTGGCCATGTCTCTTCTGGGTGCTTTCAGGCCAGTCCCCTCTTGCAGCCCTTGCCCTGGGCTTTGCCTGTGTGTGTGTAGCGCGGCGGTGACTTCCCTCGCTGTATCTCACCTGCAAGGAGTGTTTTGGGGTGACCCATCACACAAGGCTGGAGCGAGAGCTGCTGTGCTGGTCTCGATCCGTGGCAGGCTGGAGGTGCCTCTGGCACCGACAGGGTCCCATCAGGGCAGGTGGATCCCACAGTTTGCCCCACAAGCCCTGGCAGATAGGGAGCAGGGTCCCTGCTGTTCCCATACGCCCGTATCTGCCATGGCATGGCACTGTAAGAGCTGCCAACACTGCCTGTGCCCTGTGACAGCCTGCCAGGGCACCAGCATTCCCACTGTGGCCACAAAAACAGGGAGGGATGGGTTGTGTTGATTTTTATTTTTTTTTTATCCCTCTTTAGCCTTCCTCACTGCCCCAGACACCAGGCAAATGGCAGCACATGGCCTTGTCTTGGTGCTATCCTGGTTGCCAGAGGCAAGTGCTCAGTGGCACCCAGCCTGGAGGGCAGCACAGAGAGAGGGGAGGAGGAAATCCTCCATGGCCCTCACTACCGAAGGGCTTCTTTTGCTCTTTCTCACAAAGCAGCTGCTGCTGGGCTACAGCCATGCCCAGCCAGCCCAGGTCTGTTTTAGTCAGTGGATCCAGTGCTTGGCCCTGGGCTGATGGCTGGAGCTGTCATGCCACGTCCCAAGGCAGCCCAGCCACATGCCTGTGCTCCCTGCCAGGCTGTGCTCCAGCTGCTCCAGTGCCTGGCTCCCAGTGTGACCCCCACTGTCCCACACTCACAGGTAGGTGCTGGTACCTGTTGGGACACAAAACCTTTCGCTCTGTGAGCCGAGTCTGTGTTCCTGTGGGAAAAGCTCCCTTCCCCCCTCTTCCCACTTGTCTTGGGCCTGTGCTCTCCTGTGCCAAATGGAGATGGATGAGAAGTGACCAAGCCTGTCCCTGCTAAGAGCAGCTTTGCCTTTACCCTCCCTCCTAACAGACTGTTCCAGGTAGAGCCCGGCCACCCGCCACCAATGCACCAGGTATGTCCTAAGCCCACTTCCCCAGGGAAGGCAGCACCTGCCAGCCCCCCACCAGCAAAGTAACTAAAGGAGGGGACATCTTCCAGTCCCCCTCCAAAGGGCTCACACTCCAGACTCTGCTCCTCTCGACTACCAGCTAGACAGAAGGGAAACAGCATTGCAGAAAATAGCCAGGCATCTGTCTTGGCCCTGGACCCAGTAAGGAGGCCGAGGTTTAAATCTGACTGCACAACGGATCCCTCTGTGTGTGTCTGATTTGTTACATGTGTCCAAGACTCTGTCCACGATTCTGTCATTCCAGATGGAGACTCTGTACAGCCAAATCCACCCCCCACCCCATGCAGCAGTGGCTGGAGGCCTGGTCCACACAAGCCCCAGCACAACAGGCTGTGCTTGTCCCTGTGACTGGCTTTTGCTTGACCCTACAGGAAGGATAACAAAAAGGGGGGGGTGGACTCTTGCAGCTACAGGTAGAATAGAACTGTTAATTAATATTTGACTTTCAAAAGTTGTTAAGGATATATTTTTGTTTGTGTTCTGTTTCAATTTCTGTAGATTATAAACTTTAAATGGCTGTAAACCATGTGAGGAGGAAAAGAAAAAAAAAGTTAATAAAAATGCAAAGCCCCAACATTTGCACAAAAGGAGCCCCCCAGTGTTGGTGTTTGCACTAACTGGTCACCTTGCCATCACAGCTTCTCTTTCTGTCATGGAAATCTTGCTAGTTGCACTTCAAGCCAGTGGTATAAGGACAGGCATTGTGTCAGGCAATCTTTAAGACACATCTTATGGTCTGGGCTACATCCTTACATTTTAGTATATTCTGGAGGGGAAAAAACCTGGACTGTCTGGAGCCAGCCTGTTTAATCAGGCCAGAATTACTCAAGCTTACAATTCAGCTGACTTGCCCCTGGCCTGAGGACACTGACCAGGCATAGAGAGGGACATCAGGAGATCTGGGAACCTCATCTGATAGATCACATGGGGCTTTCTCCCTCATTTTCCCACATGGGAATGGGAGACAACATGCCTCCAAACTGATCACCCTACCAGCCAAAGCATCCTGCTTGTGGTGCTCTTCCAGGTAAGCCAGGGCTGACACTATTCTGGGATGTCAAACTGGATGCAAAGGAGGGGAAGTAGGTGGGAGAACCCCTTAGGTGTGTGTGCACTGAATGTGAAATCCTGTTGCCTCAGAAAGATGAGGAGGGGATGGCGTGGAGGGTAGGTGGTTTCCCTTGCAGAGTGGCTCAGTGAAGGTTAAAAATCAGCCCAAAAACTAATCTAAGTTTAAAAATGACCCCCTCCTGAGGTCTAAGAACAAAGCTTGGTTAGAAGAGCAAGAGGTCCAATATGGATACAAATAAAAAAAAGGGAGCTAATCAGATGTTTTGACATTAGCATCAGTGTCCTGCAGAAATAACACTTCAGTTTTCACAGTGTAAGACTGGGGCACTCAGGTGGTACAGGGCCGTGATGGGAAACAGACTGGATGCTGAGTGAATACCCAGTTACCTGTCTAACAGTGGTTTATTCTCACAACTCTGCCTTCTAGTCACTATCAAACGGCTGGAAGTAATGGTGTGAGCCTGTGGCAGTTAAAAGCAGCAGCAAGATCATTTGTACTCCTGCAGTGAGGTTAAATCAGGCTAGCCAATTGGCTACAGAAATTATACTTCTGCAACAACCTCTTCTTTTCCCCTTAAACTGTTTTGTTCATCTGCCAGTAACCACATGGTTCTAAGGCTAAGGATTCTTTTTTTGCTTTTCCCTTTAAGACGTGGTAAAGAAATCTGGCTCCCATCTCTGTATTTGAAATAAGACAAGTTGCACAGATGGTGGTTTGTCTTCAGCTGGTATTTTAAGAAAAGCCTGGAACAAACTTATTTCTCCACAGGATCTTACCTCTCCCCAACAGAGTAGCAAGCTGCAAACTGTCAACTGTTAAACACTTGCAGCACGTTCAAGCTCCATGGTAACCTAAATCACTGCATTTCTTTTTGAAGCTCGTCCTCCTGCCTCTTTTGATGCCAGCAACAGTCTTAATCAAAATCAGACCCAAAGGATCAAAAAAAACAAGAGTCCAGGCTTGTGTCCTGGAAACTGACAGTCAGCTGATCCCTCCTGGAGATACTGCTCGCTGTGCCTGGCTGCGTCCTCCTGCGTCTGCCCCAAGCACCGCGCCAGGGCTCGGAGCCAGATGCTTGTTAGTCATTCAGGAAGAGCAGCCAACAACATCCAGCTGGCACGGATGAGGACCCCAGAGGCAGTGGAAAGGTAAGCCTGATGGTTCTTCTGCCATGATGCAGGCTCTTAGCAGCAGCACTGGAACAAATGGGAAGTTGCTCCCCAGGGATCCCGCTGCTACCGCAGGTAGTAATCAATGGCGGCGGAGAAGGCGGCGAAGCCGCCGCAGCCGATCAGCCCGGCCTTCAGACCAGCTGCAGAGCAAAGAGGGGGGAAAAGGGGACAAAACAGGAAGGTTATTTTACTCCACAGTAACTTCAACTCTGCTGGCTTGAAGAGCTTTCACCTGCAGGAACTTGGTGGTCTGCTACCAGGTCCAGAACAGACACAACTTAACCAGCTCAGTTAGAAGCACCTTCAGGAGCAATTTCTCTTCTGTGCACAGGTGTGTTTTTCTTAAGGACAGGTGAGAGAAGTTTGATATTTCTCAGGGGCAGAGCAGCCCTCTTCCTAAATGCTTGTTGGTTTTTTTTTCTCCAGATATTGTCAGCACTCAGGGCTACCCAAAGCCCCACTAGTGCCTGCTGATCAAATCACAGTGGACAATCCTGCACTTTGATAGTTTAATAGTCTATTTGATCTGACACAGGAGAAAGGAGGGAAGCATTTTACACAATGTGCAAATTAACAGAGTTACTGCCAGTGAAATAAGATACATGTAAGTGGAGCTCTGTTATCACCAGAGCTGTAGCTCCAGAGTGGCTCAGTATGTAATTTTGGCTCCCTCCCCACAACACCCCAGAAGAGTATGGATACCTAACACCATTTCCTGATTTTTCTTTCAAGTTCCTTCTGCTGATTTTCCTCCTCTCTCAGTGTCCTGTATACGACCAAGCCTCCACTACCCACATGTATCTTTCAAGCTGACAGGAAAACAACAGAGCAGTTCTGCCTGTTTGGAGACCACTCGTATGTCAATGTCACCATAACCCCATGCAAAGAGATTTGTAGGGTGTGTTCCATGAAAAACACCACATGCCACCCAGCCCATTGCCAGTCTTATCCCAGAACTCTTTCACTACCAACCTCTGAAGCCAATTGCTCCTCCTGTGATGCAGCCACTAATAACACTGTTCTTCCAGTCTGACTTCCCACGATACTGTGGAAATAAATACCAGAGTCAACAAGGAAACACGGGATAAATGCTCACTACCAGTCCTAATAAAAAGAGAGATTAAATGACCTTCCAGCCCCTGCTCAGCAGAGGATGATTTTCCCTCTGTTCTCAGCAGATGGCCCCCCACACTCTCCGAGAAAAGACTTGCAGGGCCAGAAGGGGAAGGAATGGGTCACCGGGAGAGGGAAGACAAATCCATGTGGTGCAGTGCCAGGCAGATTCTCAGGTGAGCCGGTTCAGGCCCCAGAACAGAGATATGAAAGGCATGATAATCACAGGAGTGCAACATTGATCCTGGCCATGCAGCCTGGTTCTCAGCACAGGTGAGAGCCACAGCACCCTGCACATAAAGATGTACCATTTCCATAGCCAGAGCAGGCTGGTTTGTCACCAGAGCAGAGACCAATGTGTTCTGCTCCACTGTGCAAGCAGATACATTTTTCTTCTAGATGATCAAGAAATTATTATCTTTCAATTCATACATTTAAATTTATAACAGCCTAATTTTCCTATTTAAGAAAATGGATGATAGATTTACCACTGAGCTGCACAAGGTCATTTCTAGCTGTAGGGGCAAGAAGAAAACAGGCTTGTTACTTAAGAACTTTGATCAAAGGATCCCTTTCCGCACATGGAATTTTTAGAGGCTCAAATTACCAGGTTGCAAATCACAGTTTCATGTTTTAAAGTAACAAAAAGTACTTGTAGCTAGGGTTTCAAGAAGCAATGGCTAAACTTGCCAATACATTCAGGGCTTGAACTGAAAAGGACTTTGCTTTTCTGCTAATTCTGTCAGAGAACAGCAGTTCTGAAGACAGGTCTCAAAACTGAAGAGCTCTGATGGCCAAGAACAAACTCACCCACACCCTCACTGCTGCACAGGCAATAAATATACTTACTTGGATCTAATAAAAGAGATTTAAGTGTACAAGAAATCATTTTGTAATGCTTAAAAAGTTATTACTCACAGATTCTACCACACACTCAGTGCAGGAGAACATGGCGCCCACGATGGCGAAGTTCTTGGCGTAGGAGATGCCTCTCTGCCCCATGTCTTTGAGGATCTCTTTGGCCGTTGGGGTGCGATACGGGTCCTTGGGATCAAACCCTACGTTGGTGTCGATGCCAGCTGTGAAGACACCAAATGCACCTCCCAGAACAAACCCTGTAAAAAGAGGAAAAAAAAATAGAAGTAAAGCAAGCTGTGCCCTGGGCTCGAGCAGCACGTTCCCCGCAGGTAGTAGAGCTCCTCTGCTCCCCCGGGCAGCGCTGCAGCGGGAAGGGGCAGAGCAGGAGCACAGCTGCCCTGTCTCCTGACACTACAGGCACTGTTGCTGGCACCCTCCTTGCTGACAGCCTGAGGAAAGGCCGTGAACACCTTCCCTGGGATCTGTGACAAGACTCTGGAAGATGCTTAGACGGAGACAAATCAAACACAGGGGACTCTGTGCTGCAGCCTCTTCTCCACCCTCCCCTTTCCCGACGCCACGGGGACC
>NW_009952560.1:3597107-3625046 GCF_000747805.2 Chaetura pelagica | reverse complement strand
GGGCCCTGGGGCGGGAGCCCCGCAGTTTAACCCAACGGCCCTCGAGCGTCGTCTGAGGTGAGAGCTGAAGAGCCCCGGGGCAGCTCGGTGAGCGGGAACAGGGGTCTGTGCTGCTTCGTGTTTTCCACAGGCTGGGGGAAGGCGCTGGGGGGTCGGGCCATCCAGGCAGCTTTTTGGAGCGGCCTCTGGCGTAAAAGGCGGCTTCATTTGAGGGTCTGTGTGCCTCAAAAGGGCTCAGAGAATAACCAGGACCTGCCTTTACCTCACAAAAATGCAAACTTTACCTCACAAAACGCAAACTTCACCTCACAAAACGCAGACTTAGCAAAGCGCGTCGAGGCCTTGACTCGCAGGTGGTCGTTCCATTTTGGTCACGAGGTGAGAAATGTTTCTTTTATGCTTCTTACCCCAGTGAAAAGGTGCTGTGAACATTAAAAATCTTCTAGGTGCTTTGCTTGTGTTGCACTTGGCTTAGCCTGGTTTGCTTTTGTGTTCTTGTGGACTAGAACTGGTTTCGTGTTCAGCTCCGCACGAGCGGAGAGAGATGTGCCTTAGAAAGAGCTTTCTTGGCTTCTTTTTTTGGGTATGTTTCTATTTTAATTTTCAAAGGTACCTGTTGGTCTTTAACCCCTGAAAAATAGCTGTGATGGTTTCCATAGGATGCCTTGAAGTCGATTTGATAATTATTTTGAAACAGTGCATGAGGTGTGAAATCTTCCTGATGCCCTGAAATGTGTCCTTAGAGATCCAGAAGTAACCGATTTACTTTCTTTTTCATCCTTTGCACTTTGTCTTGTTTAAGCCTTATTTTAGGACTGGATAGGTAGGGTCGAACAAAGTTTTAAATTTATGGCTTTGCCATTTACATGCAATAAACGGTATCATTATATATCCGCTTAATATTTCATTATATGAAGTTAGTTTCCAACAACTTTCCTTTTAAATTCCACTGCCCTCTACTGGCTGGACCAGCCGGGTCCACCTGCTCGGTGCTCTTCCCTCTTTTTTTTTTTTTAAATTCCTTTTTTTATTTGTTGGTTTTCTTTTTTTAAGGTCAGAAACAGTTGCAAAGCTTTCTGTGAAAACCTGCTAGAACGGTGACTTTACAAGGCAGAGAAGGTTGCTGGCAGGATGGTCTCCCTAAGGAGCCCTGAACTGTAGATTTCAATCTTCTCCTTGATCCAAAATAACCTAGTTGGGCTGATCTTGAAGTCACACTGCAAAGCCTATTTTCCAAAGGCGTAGAGGGGTGAGAAAAAAAGAAGATATGTTTGATTTAGAATCTGAACACTGAGAGTTTGCATTTATAATTGGAATATTGTTTTGGCTTTCTTTTTTTTGTTTCTGAGGTTTGGAGAAAATGCTGGGTTACTATTTGGTGATAAAATTTGTATATGTAAAAAAACATTTCAAATATAATATTTTATCAACAAAGATTGTAAAACATACTGTTTTATTAATATTAACATCCAGAAATATATTTCCTCTTTAGGTGTTTAAATAGTTTTCTCCTTTCCCATTCATGCTGTTCTGTGTTCTACACATGAGCAAACACACACGCTTGAGTGCTTGAATCACCTCATCTGCATGAACAGACTTTTCCTGTGAGTGAAATCAGATGGAGGATTAAACCTTGGAGCAAGAATCTGAGACTTCAACACATCTTTGATAAATTGTCCAAATGAAACTATCAGCTGTTTCTTTTCTATAAACCTCTGCACCTTGATGATTGCAGCTGTGTGTAGCCAATGACTCTGCCTTCACCAGGCTCTTGCTGCCTGAATGCTCTTCCTCTTGGAGCTGTTCAGTCCAGTATAAGACCTTGGTTATTTTTAACCTTGCCAGGTCCAGATGAAGGGTTTTCATGTCCTGTGAGTGTGCCTCTCTCCTGTCTCATGGCTGCAGGAGGTACAGCTGATCATGAGATTTTTCTCAGCCTGCAGTGGACCTGATGCACCAACTTGCTTAGTGGCTGTTTCAGCAGAGGGCAGCACATGGGGATATTAAATAATCGTGTTTCACTTGACCTTTACAGTGACTTAGTCCTTCTCCCACACTTCAGTATTCTCCAGACAGAATAAGCCTTGAAAATAATGAGAGGTTTTGTCTGCAATCCTGTTTTTGCATATTTGTCTTAGTTGTAGAGCTCTCAGGTTTTGAATAGGCTTTGACTGTCATTTTTGGCACAGCTATTAAAAAAAAAAAAGCTTTCATAGCACTCAACTTTATTTTGTAAAACTGCCAGTTCCAGAATCTTTTCTGAAGTTATCTAACTGAGCAGGAAGTGGCTGAAGGTGGAAATAAATAATAATTAGATTAAATTCATTATTTTTTGCTCATGCCTACCTGTCAGCACCTTTTGCTTTTACCAGAGCTGGGATGATCCAGGGGAATGAAAATGATGAAAAGGATGTAAAATGACTATTTTTATGAAAAAAAGAAGTTTTCACTCACACCACAAGCAGAAGAAAGGGTTTGGTTTTTTTCCTTCTGAGGTAGCAAAGCTTTCCATGTTGGACAATACTGCCACTACCATGGCAAACAGCTGCAGTATTGCAAAAAGGTTATTTTGTATCTAAATGGCAGGTATTTAGGAGTTAAAATTGAAAAGGCATCTGACTCATTGACTTTATTAATTTTTTTAGATCAATATAAGGGAGACTGCAGAGAGAGATTTCAATAAAATCTCTTTTTAGGATCAGCAGACTTGTTCCTTGTGACTCTGGTAACACAGAGAGAAGAGGCAGGATGTGGGTTTCAAGATGATTGTTTGATCCTGTCATCTCTCTAACATTTTGTATCTCAAAGTACACGTCCATTTTGAAAGTAAAGTGGTTTCTTTGTGTTTGTCCCACTTCAGAAAATCCCTGCTCCACCTCTTCACAATTTCCCTGATATTACAGATTTTTTGGTTTCACCTATTAAATGAAAAATGCTCTTGCGTTGCAACTCATGGTCTAAAAAAAGATCGCTATGAAGTTTCAGACATCATCATCATCTCCTAGGGAGTTTTAGCTGTTGCTATAGAAGCCTAAATTCTCTTCTGAGAGACCTTTCCAATACAAAGAAGTAGATACTGGAGGAAAGTTGTCATGGAAATAAGCAGCAAAAAGAGAAAGGAAATCTCAGTTTGATGACTGTTACGTAGGCTTTGCCAACTTGGTGAAGTGGCTTCATACATGGAGATCTGATCCTGCAAATTCTCTTCATTACATTCCTGTGAACTGGAATGCCACAGAATAGAACCTAAAGAAGCAAAGTGTTTAACATTTATATAACCAAAGATACCTCTTCACCTTAGTGAGCTTTGTGTTTATCCAGATTCAAGCTTCCTCACTGCATAATAACATGTAAAAAACAACATGATGCTATGCCTTTGTCTGCCCAACCCTCCAGGTGGGGAGGCAAGATCCCTTTGGAGCTGAGTTTGTTTGCAGTGATGTTGTCTGCAGCTACCACCAATATTCCTCTGCTGGAATCACCCCCTCCAAGTAGTTCCCAGCATCCTGGTTCAAATGCGGGATGAGCTGTAGCACAGCTTTTTTCTTATATTTCTGGCAATGACGACTCTGAAAGGATTAATAGAGCTACCACTATTGAAATAAGGCTTTCAGAACCAATTTTAAAATTACTATAAATAGTCTGCTCTGCAAGCTGCAGTGCCATTTCACATTTGAACAGGAGGCCTTTGTGTCCAGCTAAATGGTTGTGTAAGCAGATCTCTCTCCATAAATTTCTTGTCCACTTTACACCATCACTAAGCCTGGCTAGTTCCCTGGTTTCAAGCTTTTTGTGTCTGTCTTCCTAAAGCCTCCTGATATCTAATGTATGTGATTATGAGTGAGCTGCTTTTAAATATCTATTACCAGTGTCACCATGGTAACTGCTGGAAGAGTCTCTTGCTGGTAGAAGGTTTCCAGCTCCCTGAGCTATAACAGGGCAAACTGTTTAGGCTGTTTTCACAATTTGAATGAGATTACACACAATATCTAAGAGGAAAATAATAATATTTCTTATTTTCAATAACAGTGAATGTTAATGGTATTGAAAGGAGTAAGACTGGTTCTGGAGTCTGTCCTCAGAACAGAGCACAGTTTGGGCAGGGACAGACCAAGCTTCCCTGGAGGATGTGCCCTCACCAGCAAGACCCTGCAGGAAGAGGAAAAGGTTGTTCTCTTCAACTTAGCTGACACTTGGCCTTTCACTGTCAACAGGTGAACTAATTAATCCTAATGAGGGATGCAAAATCGTGATACTCCACTTGCCAGAGGAGTAGGCAGAGCTGCTAGTGATTGAATAGAAAAAAAATGAGCTGGTTTGTGTGTTCTCCCCTCAGTTCTGAGTTTCCAGTAAATTGTGTCTTTGTTTCCCTACCTGTAAAACAGATAAGTTATTAAGCCACTGCAGCTATTAGCTGCTTCTGTTCAAGTCATCAAGAAGACTCCAAGACATTGGACTCTACTCCAAGACATTGCTATGTACCTTACCAGTAGCCTTTTTTTTTTTTCAAAAGCTTGATCTACACTAGAGGGTTTGTTCATCTCCTGGGACTTGAACTCCTTGTGCTTCATCAGTTCTCCCTGTTAATTTGTCTCAGTTTTTGCTGCTGCTGGGCTCCCTGGGATGCACTCGGGACATCTGGGCATTTCCTGCAGTTCTGCTGGAGTTCAGGGGTTCTCAGTGGTTCCAGTCCCTCTGAAACAAAGCTGACAGCTCGGGTCTTTTATTTGCATCGCCCTGAAATGCACCAGGTTCAAAGCAGTGAGAGATTCCTTCACCATCCCCTTGGGGATTTTTAATTCTAAGGCAGCCTCCACACATCTTCTCCAGTCCTTAATTTTGTCCATTGTCAGGAATCAGCAAAAATGTAATTAAATGGTTTTCTGTTCAAGGCTCCTCAGTGTTTCTAACAGATACCTGTTGTCATTCCTTTCCCATTAGTTGATAGAATGCAAAATTTTTCAGCATGTGATCCCTCTTGGACAGTAAGCAAAGGGAGCAAGTAAGATTGTGCAGTATTTTGCCTGTGTAGGTACTAAAAACTTGCTGTGCTACTTGAATATGGTAATTCTCAATCAATTGTTAATGAATACCTCATTATAACCTATATATCAGAAAACTAACAGTGAGGAATAGAGATACTCCCTCTCCTAAGTCTTTCATTTACTCATTGAAATTAATAAAAAACTCAGGTAAGTAAAAAAGAATACTGGAAGTCTTCCCCTTTCAGAGAAGAGCACAGTTCGCATTTTTCACATATTTAGATTTATTTCTATTTTTAATAGAAGGGTGACTGCAGTAAAGCTATCCTTGCTGTGTCTCTGATGCCTGAGAAAGTGCAGAGAAAATTGAGTAAATGTGTGCGAAAGTGATCAGAGTTTAATTTTAAATACATGAAATTAAATTAATATTCCTTCCCCACACAAATTTCCTTCCTCGTTTTGCCTGTTTCTGTGGGTTGGCTGTTTTTTGGTAGATAGATGTTTGTTAACTGTTCAGTGCTCTACTTGGAAATGACAGAAATGCCGAAAAATGCTGGCGCCTCTTGCAGACCTTTGAAACAGGCAGTTTCCTAATTCTATTTATGACTGACTTAGTGGCTATTCCCTTGGAAATCTCAAAGTTCTTGTCTGGTTTTCTGAAATTTTGGCAATAGGCACCAGAGGAAGCTGTTTTTCTTGTCTCCTACAGCACTCCATGTTCCATAACACATCTGCTATTTTTTTTTTTTCCCAATTTAATGATTGTCTCTTCCAGCAAGAAGTATTTTTTCTCTTTCAGGTCAAAGCTGGTAGCCATGCCACAGGCTGAGCTCCTTGGGTGTATGAGTGGGTTTGTGAAGCTAGATAATAGTGCCTTAAGAATAAGGGGGAGGAAATAAATCTGAGTTTCCCAAGTCAGCACCCACACAGTATTCTTGCACCAGAGGACCCTTTTTGGCAACAGTTGCAGGAGTTCACTCTTCCAATCCACCCATTTCATCAGCATCGTCCTAACTGAAGAGCAGTTGTTTTTGTTACAAGTGGTGCCCCATGATTCATTCTGCAAACGTCCACCAGCCCCTTGAACTTCCTGACATCTGTGGTGGAACTGAGAAAATAAGAAGTTTGTATCAGTTCTGTACAAAAAGGAAGAAAGCACAGAGTAAATGCTGTCCCAAAGCCATGGCCTGGCTCCACCAACACCCACTGTCTGATGCAGACTTGTCTTCCTAATTACTTTTGGTTTTATAGCTCCAGACAGTCCTGTTCCAAGCTTTATAACTGAATTAGAGGCTTGCTTTAAAAAGACATTGTTAGTGACATAACAGCCTTGTTTATGGGATTTCTCTCCTTTGTAATTAAGATTGGTGCATGCACAAAAGCGGTTAAATACAGCATAAATATCTATAAATGCAAAAATAGTTCAAATCCTGTTCCTTGTGTGAGCTTTTTTCCATAGACTTTCTATGCATTTGCCTCTCAAATGAGCTGCCCCTCTAGAAATTCTACCCTTTGCCTCTCCCATTCAGTTGTGTCTCATCCAAATTTGCTCTTGTAAAATGTCACAGGCAGTGCAGGTTGCAACATAAAGCATTTGAATTCCTCAGATGCAATATTTTGTGTATTGTTTAGTGAGGTTTGATTTTATTCTCTCATACCTTGTTGCAGAGTCGTGGGAGCTAGTGGATGGAGCAGACTGCAAGCACTATGCTCACTCTTATTTTGTCTGTCAAACAAATTTACCAGCTGGGTGAGAACCTGGCAGATTCTTTTAAAAAGTTTATATCCCTACTTGAAATTGTTTTCTCATCCTGACTGTGTGAAAGTAATTATGGTTAAGGCCCTGGACAGGCTACAGTCTTTATGGCCATGGCCAGCTCATCTTAGCTGTTTCTGGGCTCTTTGTTCATTAAACAGGTAATTTTTCAATTCAGAAGATTTTGTGCTTATTAATTCTTTGGTCTAAGTAAAGAGATCAGATAATTATAGCAGTAAGTGCTACCAGAAAACCTCTAAATAAACAAGTGTACTGTCTGGTCTTGTTGGGTTAGGGAAAATGATACATTAGTGTCTGCCAAAGCTGAGGTGTGTAAATGCTGGGACTGTCTCCTTGCATCCAAGCATTTTCATTTTTAGATTTTGCTCAAGTTATATTTATCAAAGCTAAAAATACCTTTGCAAATGAAATATAGTAGCTCATCTCCTCTGCCCACTCCCCTAATTTCAGTTCTTTATTTCTCTTGGCTGAAGGATAGGAAAACTTACTGAGCTAACAACGCTGCTCTCCCACTGAGCCCTTATGAACTCACCATCAATGGCAAAGAGACAAGGTGCTGCAGGCCAGAAACTGTGTGTTTTCTTCAGACAAGCTTTTCAGCAAGGTGTAGGCAACTGATGTCCCTCCCATTTCTGACTTTGGGGTCCAGGGACCTGCAACTGTTTGCTTCTGAGTCAGTATTTTCAGGTGTATCTGTTCAGTTTGGCAGGAGGTCCATTACCAAAGCAGAAGTGACCTCATTGCCTATATGTGCATCACTGAATGTGGTGTCATTTCCTCAGGGAGGAGAAACAGTGTGTGTGGATCACGACATTGACAAGAACTTTGTTAATATGAATGACAGAAAGTACTGCCTTCTTATCTGAGCTGTGAATAATCTCCAAAACTCTAATGTTAGATGGGCAAAAATACAGAATGGGTAAGTTCTTGTACCTGTGATTACACAGCCTGTCCTTGGGTACTAAAGAACCTGGCAAAATAGCCTGGATAGACGGAGTGGTACTGCAGGTGTTGGTGAACTTGGAATAGCATCTGGCATGCTTGGCTGAATGTTTAGGGATTTACAACTAATAAAGTATCCTTGAGACCTGCCAAACATCAACCATTGTTTTATGCTAAATAACTCATGGTGTGATCTTTCTTGTTCTGGTGTTTTCAGGTCTGAAGGTAAGAGTTTATTGCTTTTAAGAATATAATGAGACAGTTGGATCCTAAATCCATAACATTCAGAAGGGATTGGGCTTGGAATCTGTGTCTTAAGTTTTGCTTACTCTGCAATAGCAGTGGTGCCAACACTGAACTGAAACAAATTTACTCTTGGCATAACCTTAGCTTCCTTTAAGCCCCTTGGGCACCTAGAGTAAGGAGCTCTAGAGGGTCCAGTGAGGTTAAACTATTCAGATGCAGCAGCTCCTTCTAGGCTCACCTTTCATGAGACTACTGCTGTAACATCAACATTGTTTTTATCACACTGCTGGGACAGGATCCCCCTCTGCAACTCAGGAAACAATTCCTGATCTGTAGTCACAGTTTGAATGTCTTAGGTCAGAGACATCAGAGAGTGAACAGCCCCTTCTCTGGACAGAGTTAAACAAAAGGCCTAGTTCTAAACACCTGAGGTTTCTGTGTTTAAAATTTAGTTTTGGATTTGATTTCAGCATGTATCCCTTCTTTTTCCTCCAACTTTATACTTAATTTGTCTGCTTTAATGCTGTTAAAACCTCTGGTCCTTTCCTTCCTGTTTTCAGACACTAAGTTTTCAGAAAGCTTAAGAAAGAGGAACATTCTTGAGCATTGCTTACCCTTGTCCTTTATTTGCTGTCTTCTAAATAAAGAATAGATTGATACTTCTTGGACAGCCCAAGAGATGTCACTCAGGACTGATGATTCTAGATACTTCTTGTGTAAAAGCCTCTGTCTTAATGGATCTTCCCTCCCTGCACACACACACCTTTCCACTTTTTTGAGGCAATGATGGTGGCAAGGGAGATGTTTTAAGGTGTCCTGGCTGGCACTCTGGGAGACAGATTACTTTTGGCATGGAATGTGAAAGTTTCTGAAAGCTGCTTCTGTGGTTTACTCTGAAAAATGCCTTCTTTCTGTGGCCACCTCCTTCCTAGGTTTGAACTTGATGGGATCGTACAGACTAGTCTGGGGTTTGTGCTCTCTGCCCAATGTCTTGTTCTGCTCTTGGGGATGACAGGATACTGAAAGAAACTCTTGGTCTGCTTCATGGATTGGAGCATCTCAGTGTTTTGGAGGTGGGACTTAAATAGCTTTCTTGCATAAATCCTCCTTGCTTTGATGAAAATATAATATTTCTCATTCCCCTGAGTAAGCAAGTGTGTGTGTGTGTGCTGAATGCCCAAGTGCTGGTGAAGCCAGTTTGCTTCCGTCTGTGAATCATTTCTCAAGCAGCTCTCTGTGTCTCGCTGCAATGTGGTTTTCCTCTCAGGAAAGCACTCAAACCCTGAATTTTCAGTCTGGCTTGCACATGCTGTCAGAAGCTAGTGGGAGACAGTTTTCTTTTTAATGCAGAGAAGAGGACAAGCTTTTGCTGTAAGTATTTTAATATGTTTTCTCTTTTAAGGTGGGAACTCTAGAAGGGTTCTAGGCTCAGTAACGTAGCCTTAGAGTGAATGGACCTGCTTTGCTCTCAACGCTTCTTTTAGTATCTCACTCTCAAACTGAATTGCATGAAACAAAATGTACAGTGCAAACAATTCTGCATCAGCTGAACATGGGCTGAGGGTGATCTGAAAGTCACCACCACAACAACAAAATCTACCATGGGAGTCTGAGGGCTGGCTACTGTGTTTTTCTACTACTCAGCTATGTAGATTTAGTGACAGAAGGGTTGAAGCTGTTTCTGTGCCTGTTTCTGCTTTCTTCACTGGCAATTTAAGGCTGTGCTCCAGCAGTTAAATGAAGTAGCACGAGCAGACTTTCCTCTGCTGCTGTGTGTTCACATAGTCCGGTCAAGAAGGGCAGAAAGGAAGAAGCTGCTAAGGAAATATGTTTGGCAGCTTGCATCTCTGCAGGGGAGCAGGGAAAGCACTGGGGAGCACCCCAGGTGAGTACCCTTTTACAAGAGTTCAGCAAAGAGCTTTTCAGGTGCCCAGCAGGAACCTCTAATTTCAGCAGTTTAGCAGTTGTCCAGTTGTGCTGTGGACTGAAGCTTGATCTTAATAACAATAGTAATAATAATAGCATTTATAAAGCATGTAATATGGTGAAGCTGTAGAGATGTTAATGAAGCCGTGTATGTGTAGCAGTAAAGGATTACTGGTAGAACTGGTTTGAGAGCAGGGATTCTCTACCCCTTTCTCTTCAACATGCTCTAAATTCTTCTAGATGTGCTCTACTCATCCTTTCTATCTCACCTCCAAAAACCCTGTTTTGAATGTTCCTCTTCTTCCCTTTCTGAATTATGAAGTGCTTTCTGCCTCTGTAAGCTCTGCAGGAAAAAAGGGTATTTGATTTGCACAATTTTCCAGGTAACTAACACCAGCATAGCTCATCCTAACATGCACAAAAGTGTTTACTAACCTTGCCCTTCCTTGTATAGTTCTAAAATAATTTAATTTCATTATGTAGCCCACCAAGGTGGGTCTTTAACTCTCTCGGTGGTTCCCTAAGTCACAGTTGTAAACTGTTGACATGGCTGCCTAAATCTGTTCTGTTCCTGTTAAGTATGAATATTTTTTAAATGCAGAAGTCCTCTAGTTTCCCCTGCAGCTTTGGAGTTACAGCCTCATCTTTGCAAAGAGCCCTCTTTGTTAGAAGTTCACACTGTCACTCATTGGAATGTTTAGAAGTTCCTGGTTGTTTAACAAGTAGAGGTTAAATAGCTCCTTAAGGGATAGCTTCCAGATATCTATTATTTCTCTGCATTGTGAGGGATGGAAAACAGGAATCAGGGAAACAACCCAGCACTAGGCAATCTGTGGAGCTGCTCACTTGAGTGCTGTGTGACAGATGCTGATTAATCTCAATTTTACTTTTTCCTGGGTAGTTCCTTTTCAAGGCACACAAACGAGCCTATCTTCATAAATCTGCTATTTAATGAACAATTATGATGTCATTTCAGAAATGAAAAAACTAAAGCGTAAAGATGGCATGGCTGAGGATAGAATTGGGTGGAATCCCAAGCCAGCACAATGACTGTGATATCATCTCTCTGTGCTTCGAGGGGACTGGGAGCCTGCCAGCCTGTGTGCACATACCAGGCAGGATTACCATGTAGCCACATGCTGTGCATCTCTGCAGTTCCAAAAAACATGATTGTTCCTTCCTTCTTGAAGATGTATCTACAGTCTATGCTAAAGAAAAATGTAATGACAGATAATCATCAGGCAAACCACTTGTAATTATTCTTAATTTCTTTAGCAATTATATAGCTTTTGCTCTATCCAAAATGAAACCTTCTTGCAGGTTGGCAAAATATGAGGTGGTGTCCCTTGCTTTGTGCTGTATTTACTGGGACAGTAGTTCAAAGAACCTGGATTAATGAGCAGTAGCTGCCTTGAAATGGTTCTAAAGCATTTTGTTCTCAACCTACAATACACTGAATATAAATTAAATGCATCTATTCAGGGCAGGGTTGTACTGGGGAAAGCCCAGAGTGACCTAATTCTGATATGCTATAGCATGGTTGTAGCTTCAGAAAGGAAGTGTAGAATCAATGTTTTATTTTTACCTTTCCTTGAATGTTTCCTTTGGCTTGTGTCTCCAAAAGGCACTATTTAAATGGATCTACTTTTCTGCTTGTCATTCATTGAAGGAGGGAACTGCAGCTTCTGAAAATGCATTCTCCAAATTCTGTAGTGTAGAATTGTTTCCTAGGTGTAGTTTTTGATGTGACTTGATAAAATCAGGAATGTATTGCATAACCTCTGCCTGCATTCTGCCATTACATGCTTTCATGTGCCCTTTCCCAGTCAGAATATGTTGCCCTGCCTGTCATCTTACCAATACATGTTGCCACCCTGCCCTTCTGATTGTCTTTTTCCTTGTGTGCATCCATCAGCAATGTGAGGAACATGATTCACAATGATCACATTTAATTCTGTGTCTCTGCCCTGGAGTTAGTGAAAGATCATAGCAGTTTTTTCTCCTTTCAACCTTACCAAGACAATGCATCTACTTACCAGAGAAGCACAGTGGATTGTTTCCTGAGAGCCATCATACTGTAGTGCTTCATAGCTTCTTCAGGTATCCCATCGTCCAGCTGGGGCTTGGCACTGTCCTTCTGGAGGACTAAAGAGCAGAAAATGGCAGCTAAATTGAGATTTTTTTTTTTGTTTCCTTATCCCCATGTTGTTTGTAAGACCAGGGGTAATGTGGAGGTAGCACAGTTTCTTTTCTGAGATGTGTAGCGGTGACTGGTGTCACTACCAGTGTGAGGGAGGAGGAGATGGAATATCCATGTGCAAAACAGTGTCGTTTAAACTACTGGAGGTACATGTTCCCAGACATTTCAAAGTACAACTTTGGCTTGATTTTTAAGCATCAGTCACTGTGCTGGATGACAGTTCTGGGTATTTAATCAAGAGAAGTAGCAAAGATCTCTGTATTTTCCTGTCTTATAATTGGCTAGTAATATGGAACAAGGACAAGAGAAATGCAGCTAAATAAATCCTTTGTCCATATGCACACATGAGGATTTTGTTTTAACTTCTGCATTTTTTCCATGTGATCTACTTCAGAATAAAAGATTTCACAAATCCAAAACTCCAGGGAGAATTTCTGCGGAGGAGCGTGGGCAAAAGGTTTTGCTCTGCTGTCATCTGTCCGTGCCTGGAAAAGTCATCAATGACCCTAATGGTTGCTGTGGGAAGGGAGGATTTTCTGAGCAATGTTGAGACAGAGTTGTGCAGTTTGCTGATCTGGACTCTGGCAGTCCTGTTGGGATGGTTTAAGAAGCTGAGATGATGGCCAGAAGCTTGTTATTTGTAGGTAGCTGGAACTGTCCTCACCTAGGCCATTTCTGATGTAGTTTACACATCCTTGTAACCATTCTGTGTGTTTATGTACTGGTTAATAAATATTTTAAAGACCTACAGAAAACACACTAAGGAAATAAGCAAGAAAAACCTTGACACAAATGTAGGATTGTCTTTTAGCACTGCAACCACTGATAAAGTAACTTTCTTTGGGAGATCCAAGGGAATATCCATTGTATGTGTCTTAATTTCTGTGTATTTGTTTTATATCCATAATTTATCAACATTTTTAATTCTTTGCAAAAACATATGGATTCTCTAGCTGCCTAGCTGTATGTGCATCTTTCTGCAGTCTTGGAAGTTAAAAAAGTAACAATAAAACCACCTTTGCTTGAGGCATGCGTGAAACCAGCAGAATTTGCTCTGCTATAACATGCAGCCTGGACATGAAAATTGCCAAGTGGTGTCTTGTCTCCTGGTACATTAGCAGCAAAACATGAAAATTCAGCTGCAGATGAGACTGGAAGACAAGTTTGCTGAGGTGGACCAGAGGAAACCACTGCTCAGGGTTTGGGGTCAGGTTTAGAATTGACTCTCTTTCTTTGACCAGCAAGAGGAGCCTTAGAGCTGAGGTTTTGGGCAACGGGCATATCATGTCTGTTCCTTTGATTTGTACTTGGGTGGAAGGAGGTGGTTTGGCTTGGGGTTAATATTTTTGTGGGCTTTTAAATCCAATTCTAGTCAAAGCTCAGCTTTGGACCAGCAACAGCCTAGTAAGTGTGTCTGCTTTGCAGAGTAATGCAGGAAAGTTGCACTGAGCCTGAAAGACACTAAAAACAAGGTAACAAACCAGAGAAAAGAGAGAATGGATGTGTTAGATACTGGAACACTGAGCTGAAAGGAGAGGCCTAAAAGAGCTGCTAAGTGTGACTAAAAAAGCGTAAACAGTTTGTTTTTAATTGTTAGCCTTGACTTATTTCCAAATAGCTTTTTATCTGTGCCATCTATCTCCAAGCTACCAATTACCATTTTGGACTCTCAGCTTCCCTGGTTTGTGACCCTGCCTTGATTCCTGATATCAGCTAAGAAATCAAGATGAGTCATATGGAAGCATCTGTCAAGCCTAAAAATTGTTTAAAGTGAATTGATGTGAAAGGCAGAAAAGGATTCTGGTTTAGCCTAGCTGGCTATCCTGCCGTATAGCTTCCTACGTGCTGGTAGAAAATGCTTTACAGTTTACTGAACTTGTTAGATATTTCTATGTTCTAGGTGATAGAGTTTGTCTGAGAACAGCAGGGATTGGTTTGGTTAGAAGGAAAAATAATATAAACATGGTGCAAATTTTACATGCTAAAAAAAGAGAATTGTGCTTTGATTTCATGAGAATGTGTAATAAAGGTTCTGGAATAGTCTGACCTTTTGATGTAATGAAAAGTAACTGAATTACAGGAAAATGGCACTGGGGACTGTGGGTTTTAAACCACCAAAGTCACAGACTTGTGTCCTTGGAGAGTCCTGTCTGCAAAGTTGGCACTTCTGACCTCATTTTTCACAAGTGCTGGGCATTCCCAGGTCTCAATGAACCTGCCAGCTGGCACATACTCTTCAGATCCAGTAATGAGCTTTCATAATTCTTGTTCATTCATTTTCCCAAAGCAACTTGAATGACTCTCCTTTAATTTGCCTGTCCTGTTGAGTGAGTAGTATTACAGACAGGCAAGCACCAAAGCTTAAACTGTGTCAAGTAGGTGGGCTACAAATAATCAGTATCTCCAGCCCCTCCTCAGGAGAGGTTTTCCTGTGTAACTTCATTACTGCAGATATGCTGATGATTTTTATTTACTTAATAGGGTAATGCTAGGTTTCTTGACTGTGCAATAATATTGCTTGTCATCACTCAAGTCAACCTATCTTTAGTTATTCAGAGAAAAACAGCCTTTAATAGTCAACAGAATGTTTCCTAAGGTTTGTTCTAGAGGATTGGTGAATTACTCCTTTGATGAATTTGCCAAGCCTTAAGATCCAAGAGACCTAGTGTTGTTTCTGCTGATGCTGACTGCCTGTGAGAGTTAGGATACATTTTTAATCCAGTTTTTCTAGCCATAAAAAGGGAATAATTGTGGGCTAGTTCTAAAGACTTATTAATAAAATGCATGTCAACTGACTAATAAAGAGATGTCTAGGTTCTAGGCTTTAATGTAAAGTAAAATTTCAAGTAAAACAGACCACTGTAAAACTTCTCCCAACTGCCAAAATAGTCCACATCAAAATTTTCCAAATACCCTTTAAAAAATACTAGTGAGAAAGGATGAACTATATAGCATGGCCTGAATTTTTCAAAAATCTGATGCCTGCAGGGAATTCTGAGGATTACTGAAAGAAAAAGCTCAGTCAGGACCAGCTTTACATTTTTGTAAACCCCCAATTATCTCATTTGCAGCACCTGTTTCAGAGGAGAGGGGTCTGCAGACACCAGCATTTCTGATTGTAAAAGATTTTAAAAACAACCCAACCCCCAAAACCTCTGCACTTTGGTAGTAACTGGCATAGAACTGATTTTGCTGCTCTGGGGTGATACATGGTTGGCATCAACCCCCATTTGTTTCAGCGTGGAGCTGCTGCTTATCTTCAGGTTTTGTGTTTTCAGAGTACAACTTCAAGCAGAGCATGCTCCAGGGGTTTCATTGTGGCCCTGCTCTGGCTGATGCTAAATAAATACTTTCAATCTCAGGATGGTGGCATTCTGCTGGCTTCAGAAGGAAAGTTCCCTGTGAAATGTGAAGGACGAAATGAAAACTAAAATTATAGAGCCCCAGGCATTGCTTAAAGCCAGTTATCTTCCAGGAGAGGGAGCAGACACGTGGCTGAAATGTATTGAGATGTAATGGGCGTAAAACTAGTGATTTTTGTCATTGTATTTCCTAAAGCAGCTTGGTTACATCTCTTGTGGAAAGCTCCTTTCTTTCACATTTCTCTATAGGTAGCCTAGAGATCAAGTCATAATCTCTCTGGGGTCCTTTTGGAAAGAAATGCTGACATTTAGATAAAATAGAGTAGGTTTCTATCAATATATTCTAAAGCCACTGGGAGCCAATACCTGATGGCAGTTTCACAGATGCAGAAATGCGGACACACAGGGTTTGGAAGGCAGTGATGTGAGGTGTCCTCAGTGCTCACTGGCTGCAAGTAGTTTACATGTCTAAGTCAATATTTTGGTTCACAGGTCACTGTTAACCTAGCTAACTCAGTCCATGAGCCACTCTATGATGCTGCGCTTGGTTTCCCATTTTCCCAACTGCCCACAACTTCCTTGAAGCTTTTACTTTATTTTTCCTGTAAAGAAATAAATTGAATTTGGAGGAGAGGCAAAACTGATATTGACTCTGAGAATGGATTTCCTGCTCATCAAAGACTAGCAAGACTTTCTTCTTTCTTTTTTTTTTCTTTTTTTTTTTTTTTAAGCAACTCTGTGGCACTTCTCCTGAAGCAGTACTGCTAATAACTCAAATGTGTGTCACCTAACTAGGAATAAAAGCAGCTTAAGATGTGTGCAGCTTAGCTTTATTCTTTGAAATACAAATATTGCTTGTGGAAAGTACTGGGATCCCACTTCAGAGATTGGCATCTTTATCTACAGCACAGACTCAGGTTAGCAAAGTAGATAAGAAGCCTCGCATCTATCTCTTATAAATGCTGATTCCCACAGAAATACATGCAAAATTAATCAACCTAATAGATCCAAATATTCTCTTTTCAAGATTAGTTTCATCTGCATGGCATAGTAAAATAATAAATGCACATGGCATGTAATTCAGCTCTCATTAGATGAAAAAGCCAGTTTGCCTGAGGCTACTGGCTTGATCTCCTGAGTTGTGGTTTTTGGATTTAAGAACCTCATCCTTTTACTTTTAACATCATGGTCTAATGAGCATATCACTCTGCTGTAACTTCAAAATGCCACTGATGAATCAAAATTAAATTCTTTAGGATATCAAGAAAGCATCTGTACAGCTTGAGGCAGGAAAGTATAAGATCGAGTTACAAAGAAATCCAAAGGGTATAAAAAAAGCAGACTGCATGTGCAACCACTGGATCTACAACAAACAAAATTTGCATAATTAGGAGATCTAATCAGGAAGATAGTTTGTGTGTGTAGTTGCTTGTTCACCCATAAAAATACTGTGGAGGGTATGCCCATAAAAATAGCTTATTAAATAATGTAAAGTGCCAAAAGCTTGCTGAGCTGTGGGAATGCTGAACACTATTATCTGCTGTAATATAGCTTATATTTTGGTCTGGGCTTTAAAAAGAGCCAGGTGATCAGCATAATCACCAACAAAGACTACTTGTTCTCCTCTGATGAGATCAGTTGATGGCTCCACACTGCATGTGTTAAGAATTTTAATGGAGTAATGACTATATTTAGTAATAGTAACTACTAACTTTTAAATTTTTTATTGAGGAGCTGACAGGTTAGAGCTGCTGCAAGAGGCACCAAGGGTAAACAGAGGAGATGTCACTTGCCAGCTTTGTTCTCTGTCAGACAGCAGCAGAGCTCTTGACATTCCTTCCAGCCCCTGGTGGCACCTGGAGACTGCCAGCAGTGTCAGACGCAACTTGGCCCCAAACAGATTTGTTTCCCCTGAGTTCAGCGAGTGTTTTTATTTGTGAATGCCAAATGAAGTAGGAAGCAAATTACGAGATAGAAAATATTACTCAAGCCCTTCTACTGCCTCAGCCAGGAATAAATTGTTTCAGCATCTCTATCAAAGTGTTGCTGTCCAGGTTCACCCTGTCCCAGCTGGACTCCGAGAGTGTGCTCACTGCAGGCATGTTCCCCTGGTTGAGGCTGTGGGCTGGTCTCTTCCTACATCTGCTGGTTACCTGGTTAACAGACAAGGAGTTAGCTTCTGCCTACACAAGACTGACAGGCAGCTACATCCTGTGTCTAATTTAGAAAATGAAGCTGCAGAAGGAAAATGTTGCTCATACTGAAGTGGGGGTGGTTAGGAGATATCAGGCAATCTCCCCTCCCTTCTATACCCAGCTTGGACTGGTGGGACTTTTTTAATTCAATGAATTATGTTATTCTGCTCTTGGTTTGGATTGGGCAATAGTTGGTGAAAATGTGGCTTTAAACCTACAAGTGATGAGCTAGCTATTCAATTGGCAATAGTCTGCCTACTGAGGGAAACAGACTAGTTGTTATTGCTTGCAGATTAAATGTATTCAGCTATAAATAAATAATTTTAAAAAAGAATTTGTTTGCTGATTCCTGGCAGGACTTCTGTCTTGCATAAGTTTATCTCTGAGGAGTAGGGGATCTGGTTTTTTGTTTGCAAGGAATTTGATAATTTTAAACTGTTTTTTGTAAATCTTGGTGTTGTGAAACATCATCTCACTGTGGCAACATCAACTGCTGCTTCTCTAGAAGACTGATAAGTTAAAGACACCATTTTCTGTACAACTGGGGAAACGTGCCTCTCCTGTGACTTTTGAAAAGTGTTATTTCAGTTGAAGATGTTGGATCTAAAAGTAAGAGAAGTAACTTCTTTTTATTCCAAGATTGGCCCCCATGGCTGTGGTCCTCAGTGTTCTCAGTTACTCTTTCATTGTGCTTCAGCATTTTCAGGTGTTCTGCTGTGGCTGGTAGAGGCCTGTGACTCACATGGTCAGTGTTCCTTAGGTGGTGGTTCATGCTTACCAGACAGTGTGGCAAAAATGAAAGTGGCTGTAGCCTGCTCTAGGGTTCTCTAGGCTGAATTTTGATGTGTATAAGGGGGAGGGGAAGTTTAGCATGGCCTTTTCAGCCCTTTAAACTGCTGCCAGGTATCTCTGCTCTTGTTCAGATGATAAAAAGACATGTATTTTTTGTGTATACATTTCTATATATACTTTTTTTTTTTTGTCTCTGTAGACAGAATTATTTGGGAAGAAAATGAAGAGTACTGCCAGGCCTTGGAGTGCAGCAGCAAAGCAAGGGAGTCATGGGGTTGACAGAGGAAAATTGCTTTCCAGCACCCCAACAGGAATGAAAGCATCCAAGTCCTCCACTTCACTTGCCTTTGAATCTCGGCTCAGCAAGGTACTAACCAGCAGGGGCTGTGCAAGTATTGTAGCCTTGTTCCAGCTTAATGCTGAGGTTTAGTTCTGGAATATTACTACACCCTGAGACTTGGACTAGGCTTGACCGCTGTGTTAAGCATAGGGAGATTATAACTGTGTTGTGTGTTAATGCACATTTCTGAACATATTTGCATGTGGTGGGGGAGACTGTATCTGTACAAGGTATGAGTGGGTTCTTTTACACTGAGTGTGAGGGAATTGCCTTAACTTTGAAGATGGAAAAAAATAAATGTCAAATTCTTAGTTCAACTGATTGTTACACATGTGAAGAAATTGAGATTTATTAATGGATTTCTAGAATTCCTAAAAAGGCCTGTGTCCTTTCCTTCAAGGCAAAATATGTTTAATAAAAGATACTACTTGCAATGGAACAAACATATATCTTTCTATACAGATATATTTCAAAAATAGCAGAAATTTCTGTCAATGTAGTGCTTTTAAGAAAATGGAGGAATCCCCTGAAATACTGCTGCATCTGTACCCTTGCAGCCAGCAAACAAAAATAATCTTGTTGTCCAAATACAGACCAAAATACCAGTGATGAAAATAGCCGATGGGCTTCCTCATTGTAACTGTTTCCAATAGTAAAGTTGAGTAAACATTATACAAGGTGTTACAGTAGTTTTTATCAGGAGGAACTGTTGTCACAGTTTCTCAAGGGAAGGATTAATTTACTTCACTTGCTCTGTAGATTCTCAGGTGCTCTGAGCATCTTACCAATAGGATATTTCAGTCCAGTGCTCCATTGAAGTGTGTGGCTGAGGCAAGCATCTCTGCAGAAATGCTACTGAAGAGACTAATCTGACATCATTAATTTGTATATGGTGTTACATGTAGAGGGTTTTCTTCGTAATTACAGCTAATACCTTCAAATTGTTGATGATCTGCAAATGCAAGATCAGCCAAATGATTTTCTTGAAGAAGCAGGGTAGAAAAAGGCACGATGTTTGCTTTCTTGGAAGAGGGCACATTGAAGAAATTCCTTTAGAGAAACTGCAGGTATCTCTAAAGGCCAGAAAGCCAGATCATTCCATTCTGCACTGAAGAGTGAGCTGACAAAAGCTCTGCCAGAAGGCAAAACGCTAGCTCTTTGGTATTCTGGAGCAGATGAACACTTCAGCTATTGGAATTTGTGCTCACAGGGTCCAGGAAACCACAGACTCTTAGTCAGAGGAAGAGATGAAAGGGAAAAAGAATTGGAACTGAGAGACTTCATTTTGCTTAGAGATCTTGCATTCAGGAGCTGCTAAATGAGGAGAGCAGTGGTTTTCAGCCTGTGGTTCAGGGACCCCCTGGGTGTCACTGGACAACTTCAAAGGAAGTGGCTTTTGATTGGATTTTTAGTTGTCCACAAACTGAAGAGAGAAAATACTGTTCTAGGGAGGCTCTGGAGCTTTAGTCTTCTAAAATGCTTAAAGTATTTTTCCTAAAATTAGAGGTCCACAGGCTGCTACAAAGGCACGCAAATGAGGAAGCAGCTGACCAGAGTTCTGAGGTCAATTGCTACTTCTGCTTGTTGAAGCAATAGAATTTTAGTGTTTTTCTTTAAATCTTAAGTTCATTGTGCTTGTACTGTGTGGATTTCCTAAGGACACATGTAGAATAAACTTTCTTTACCAGATATCCTGCTCCCAAAAAGACCACTTGGCAGCAGTGGTCCCTTGCTTTCCCCTGCCCAGTAAGGCTTACTCAGTAAATTAGTGAATATGTTTTAAAAGGCACATACTGTAAAATACCCTGCAAAGCAAATAGTTCACTTTCCAAGCTTATGAAACAAATTGGTATTAATCTTTAGAATTCTGCAGCTGATTTATTCTGAAAACCAGTGTGTTTTGGGTTTTTTTTGTAGTGAATTATTTCCTTGATGGTCACATGAACAAACTGCCTTCTTGTGAACAGGCTTTTCAGTTTCTCTTCTGCTGAGTCCTATAGTCCTTAGTAAAACAAATAGCTCTGGGTGCTGTCATGAGATCATTTGCCATCTTTGCTCACTGGTTTTCAATAAACAAAGAGGGTAAATAGCTGCAATCATGTTTAAGATAATGGTTTTCCAATCAGTAACTGCTTTACATCTTGCACTGGCTGCTCTTGCCTTTTATTGAGCTTCTCAGCTAATTGATTTTCAGATTTTGGCTTGGTCTCCAGCATGTGTTTTTCACATCAGGTAATCTAGTTTATGAGGCCACGAAGTTTGGTGACTCCTGTTTGACAAACATGGGAAGGAACTGGCAGGTGGTTGCTATTGGAGTGGCTCAGAAGTTTCTTCAGAGGATCTAAGGTCACCATTAAGGCAAAACTGTCATCCTCAGTGGAGCAACAAGAACTAGCAGGTCCTTTTGGGATTTTTTTTTGATAGACAGATTAAGAGCCAGTTATTTGCTGCTTTGACTTACTCATTGTGTCAGGGTTTGCAACTGGCACTTACCTGCAGAGACCCAAATGTCTGACTTAAAGGTAAACCAGTGAAGAAATACAAGGAGTGCTGTTTAGAGCAGGATCTGAGAAGCCAAAGTTGCCAGTAGTCTACACTGGTAAGCTGTTTTCTCCCTGCCTTTCAATTATTTGCTGCTTTAAACAGCAAATTTTTCTGCCTTCACTGCTGAAACAGTATTGCCTCCTAAGCCACTTCACAAAAATTTGGAATGCAAAGGAAAGGCAAAAAACCCCCAAGAAATTATTTGGTATGGTTATCATAGTAATAGTCCTCTGGGGTTACTTAATGGAAACGTTCCTTTTCTCCCAGGAACCCTGTGTTTTGAACTGGGACTGTTCAAGGTGTTGTGGTTGCTCACAAGCTCTTTGTGTTGCAGTTGAAGAGGGCGAGCAGCGATGACATGCTGACAAAACCCGGGGTGGTGGCGGCAGCTTCTGGAGTCTCCAGACTGAAGAAGACCATCACAACAGGAGCCATTTCGGAGCTCGCAGAGAGCCGGCTGAAGCCCAGCACGGGTGGGTACCGAGCGCGGGGCGGGGGGGATGGAGGCTCCTGGCAGTGTCGCCGCTCCCAGCGCCTCGCTGCGTTCTCCTCGTACGTTACAGCTGTACCGTCCCAGATGCCTTGGCACGCTGGCCTTTCTACTGGGTGTAGAGCCCAGGAGCCTCACGTTCAAGGGAGAAGCTGCTGAGGGCTCCCAGGGGCCGTGGGTGGGTGACCCGCCCCCTCGGGCGGCCACGCGGTGGCGCCGGCGACCCGCGCCTGTCCCCGTCGCCTCGGGGCGGGGATGGGACCGCCTGTGGCGGGGCTGGCAGTGGGGGTACTGAGCCCTCTGTCTCTCCGAGCAAGGAATCAATTAAACCTTTCCTCCCCCCCACCCCCCGCGCCCAGTTTTCACCATATATCATGGCATTCTCTTTCCCCCCGCTGCTATATAAGCAGAGCTGTTCCCTTCCTGTTCTCGTGGGACGCAGCAGGGAGGCGAGAGCAAAGAGCCAGCCCTGGCTTCTGTCTGTATCTTCACGGACAGCTTGTGCTCCTCAGCAGCGCCGTGGCATGCTCGCTCCCTCTGCGTTAGCCCCATCAGCTTCTTCCCATTGGTTTCCAATCCAAGCCTGTTTCTAAAGGCGGCGACACCATCTGCATACCAAGGGCTGCTCTGCAAACGCTCTGCTCGCCCCCAGGAGCTCAGCAAACGCCTGCTTTTGTCTGCTCCCTGGTGGCATTTCCAAGGGAATGTGAGATCTTATTAAATTTGACCATGACCTCCCTATTTGTCACAGCCTCTGCAGGATTTGGCTGTGTAACAGAACAATGTTACTAACCAGACAGTGATTTGTGGAAAAAAAATATATTAAAAAATAAATGTATATATATAAAAATTAATCTTTATATGCTCCCCCCGACTCCTGAAAGAAAATTATGCATCTTGTAACAGCATGAATGCTTCACAGTAACCCGAAGACAGATCATGCTCTGCAGTTAATTGGTGTGTAAATCCTCAAATTTCATAGTGACTAGTTATATCCAAAGGCATTTGAGATTCACCAGCCAATGAAGAGGCATGATGCTGGCAAAAGATGCTTGGGAGGAGTAACTTGGGGTGAAGAAAACCTGTACAGATGATGAAGCATAAGATCCTGGGAATGCAGCCAGGGAAACAGCACTGCAGGGAGTCCAGAATGGAATACATATGTCAGATACAAAAATACTAGTACTGGAATAGAGAGCCCTCTTCTGCATGCATATATAATAGCTGGGATTGGAGGAAGGGTAAGATTTATGATCATGACTACTTTAAATACAAATGGTAAAATGGTTTATGGAGGTCGAGTTACATCTGGGTATTGTTTTGCCAATTTAAATTACATCATTGCAGCTCATCTCATGTATGGCTTTGCATCAGCATTTGTAAAAGTATGAATGGGAATATTAGAGCTCAGCAAAAACAGTCCAAGTGTGGAGCTCTGCATACTGTGTAGATAAACACTAGGAATATATGTGCTTCTAAAATTCCTTTGGGTCTAGAGAGAACTGCCCCAGGTCTTATGGGGGCTATTATATCTACGTATGCAAAAATATCTGTATCTTGCAGGTCTTAGTTTTCACAGTGGTTTCACAGTCCCAAAGGGTGCTTGTAAATCTAGCCATGTTCTGAGAATGTGTCACTGTCAGGGCCACTGAAGGTGCTAGATATTAGTGAGCAAGGTTACAAAGCTGAATGCTGCTTTGAGATTGTCACAGCATGAAAAATACCAATAGGCATATTGTGGTAGTCTGTTGTTGCTAAGAGGAAAACTAAAAATTGGATACAACAGAGGGCACAAGATGTTCCTGGGAACAGTATGTAGAAAAAGAGAGAACACATTAATCTGCTAGATTTTATTGAAGTAATACCCCAAATTGTCTCTGATTGTGATCAAACTACACTGCAGTGCTCACTGATGGGAGGCTAATTCCTGTAGCTGGGAAATGCAGATGTTTGTGTAGACAGCCAAGTGTGCAAATCTTCTTCTGAAACCACTTTCTTTGGTTTCTTCACTTCAGTTCTGCATTTTCCTTTCATATCTTAACTTCAGACATCATGTCTTCTCTCCCCACCCCCCTTGATTGTACTTTTTAGATTGGGCTTTGTTTATCAAGTGAGCAACTTGATTATTTTACTGAAATTATAATATATTCGTTCCAGCTACACTCTGGTTGTACTCAGTTGGTATTATGATATTGTGTAAGAGAAATTAAAAGAAGCAAGGTTATGGGAAATAAAAACAACAATTTAGGTTGCTTTTGTCTTTGGGTGTGACTATCCAGCATTTGTGTGCTGACCCTGAGCAATAGCCTGTGTTCCAAATGCTGCAGATAATAAATAATTGACATCAAGATTGCTTGTTTAAATAGGCTTGTTTGTATGCTGCCCTTGGTGGAGTTTCAGTTATTCATTCTAGCTTTTTGCTGACATAACTACCCCTGTCTGCCTGTCGGAAGCTAATGCTGTAAATCATAAGTGGTTTAAATAGAGATGAGGCCAGGCTCATGTCTCCATTCTTGGCAACTGGAGTGGAGCAAATGGAACTGGGGACTGGTTCTGGCTGGAAGTTCCGTGCAGTGGTGTTTGGCTTTGCAACTGCTTGGCAGTTTGAAGTCCCAAGTAATGGGAAATGACACGCAGGGAGAAAGAAGTGTCTTGGATTCAGCTTTCTTATCCACTGTGTTATGTCTTTCCATGTACTGTCCTGAAGTAGCAATTTGGTTTTATGCAAAAACCAAACTTAGAGCTCTTGCATGGCTTTTAATGCTTCAGTAGATGAAAAAGAGCTGGAAAAAATGCAGAACAGATGGAAAAAGTCACTAAGCTTGAAAAAATGCTTGTTTTAGTGTGTGCACTTGTGAAGCTATCCAATCTATGAAGCCATATTACTAAAAAGAAAGATGTTTAAATAGGTAAATTTATATCTTCATGAAAAAATAGGACTTGTTTCCTTAAGGTTAAAAATTACAGGAAATCAGTTGTGTTTTTCCAGATTCTGATCCTTCAAGGTTTGCAAGCCAAATAACCTTCTATACTGCTATTTCACAGAGAATTGTAAAGCTTCTGATGTGACCATATACTTCTCAGGAAGTGCATGGCATGGCAGTACTGGTATGCAAATGGCAAACTTGGGCTTCAGAGCACTGAGGTTACTTGCTCGGTGGGTCCTAGAAGTCATTCCAAATCCTTGCTCTTGGTTCTGTCACTCACTCTGTACAAACTCCCCATTTGTGCACTTTCTGAAAATTTCCCTCAAGGCTTCCTGGTTTAATCATGCTCCTGTGCTTCCTTGCTGTTATTTCAGTGCCAGCAGCTATTTTCTGTCAGGTCTGACAGGAGCAAAAAAGAAGTCTTATGCTGGGCATGAGAAGGGAGAGACAGCCAGGATGTGTGGCTGTGCTGTGAGCATGTACTCTGAGAGCTTTCAGACTACTTCAGGCATTCCTATTTCTCACAAATATACTGATTTTTATCTCAAGCTCTGCCAGCTACAATATGAAGTATCAGTTGCCTGTGAAATATAACAGCTGTACTTGTTTTCTCAGGCTGCTTCATCAGCTTATTTCTTTATTCCTAAGTCTAAATTTATGTAGACATTGAATGTGCTTTAGAAACTGTCAATAACAGTGTTATAATCACCTAATTTATAACTTAAGGAGATCCTGGGTATTTTATTGACAAGCTTAGGATCCCTCTAAAGCTCAAACCATTATTAGAAGACAGATAATGTACCTTCTTACAATGATGTGTTATTTCTGTGGAGGCCAGGAGAAGCCAAGATGCCAACAGGAAGGTGAGGGATGGCCTACTGTGCCATCCCAAACTCAATCAGAAATGGCCACTTAGTTTTCTGCACTAAATGGGAAAAATAATTAATTGCCAGGCATTTGCATCCCCACAACACGTGTGTTCCTTGCTGTGTGTGGCTGCTGAGCTGATTAACAGCAATGGGTGGAGACAGGGCCAGTGCAGACGTAGAGAGGAGGCAAACTCCAAGATATTAAGAGTTTCAATTATCTCCCAGGCATCTAGTGTCAAGACTCTAAACTCTGCAGGTTACCTGAACAAAAGCTGCTAATCCCAGAATGGAGCCCTGCCAGCATCAGGAATGAAGCTGTACAAAGCACCCTGGTGTAATAAGCCCAGCAAATTAAAGAGTAGAATACAAATACCAAGAAATTTGGCATAATTAGGGAAGACTGTAGAAGGACCTGAGGAATATATTCTGTGTGGAACAGTTTGGTTTGAACAATTGTCAGTCCCAATAAGGAGGGCCTCTCCTTTTGTTGAGGTTTTCTGTGAATTGGTACTCTCATTCCTGCCTAGTTGTCAGAGCTAACATCCCAATAACCATCTATGATACCTGGTTACTTTCAGTTCATTCCTAGTTCCAACAGAGCACCTACCATTAGTGCATTTGTCCATCACTGTGGAAAAAATCTTGATTTCCCTCTAAAATATAGTGGCTTGTAGCTTTTTGTGTTGATAGAAATGGTATCCAGAAAAGAGGCTATATCACCGTGAGGCCAACTGGCCACTACCAGTGTTGGTGCTGGGAAAGAATGAGTGTGACCTGTGAAACTTGAACAAGTTCAGCTATGCATTATTTTAGAGGGGAGCCTGGTATATGGTTTTATTGCACATGTCACTTGTAATATATATGCTTCTTTCCCATCAAAATTGAAAATGTGGCAGACTGCAAATTTAAGAGCTTTCCTGCATGTTTATAGAATTGTCACTTCAAGATTCCTATTTGAGAGTAATATATAGAATCTATCAAATTTACTGTCTTCATTCTGTTAACTTCTCTGCTTGGCAAGTGCTTGTCCCTTTCTGATGTGGGGTAACCATGTGAAGCTAATCCAGACCAGAGGCCTTCTCTACAGAAAATTCAAGAAAAGTATTTTTATTAATAAACACTTTATTTAAGAAAAAAAAAATCCTTGAAAAAAATCCAATTGACAGTTTAATTCTTCATAAGATGTTAATGCACCCCAATTAGGACAGGAAAAAGGAAAGTAATTTCTTTTGAAGGACAGCTATCTGACCTTGGGGCCCTTTTCATTCTTCCATACATCAGTTTGTGACAGGCCCTGCTTTTTGTGATCTGTCACATCAAAGGACTGCTCCAGGTTTGTAGAGAGGTTGCTGCACTTTGCATTCAGCCTCGTTACTGTCTCACTTTTCTTGTGAAAGATGGAGACAAATGTGAGAGACACTAATGAGATCGGTATGTTCTGTTCCACAAGACTTCACCAGCAACCAAGTGACTGATCTCATCTGGGGTTTCCCAGGAAAAATTAATATGCTTTAGAACTTCCTCTGGAAAGCTAGTTGTATTTTTAAACCCTTTCCAGGTACAAGACACAACTCTTGCATAATTATTCTTTATTATGAAGAAAAAATTGATTCTAGCTCCAGAACTGATACAAAAAAGAAAGGATAAATGTTTGTCTTATAGGATATTGGAAAAGACACTTAGTCCAGTAGGACAGGAGCTCAGGTAGTTCTTTAGTGAAATAATAGCAGTGATCTTATAATTAAACCCTGATATCTGTTGGCTTGAGATCTCTGGACTAGAAAGATCTATTGATGGTTGGTTTCTTGTCCTGAAGGTGGCATGTGAAGGTTAAGTGACATCGTTATTTTTATTCTGTTGTTGACTGCATTGTATGAACTTTCTTCTATAACTGGAAATGGAGTCAGAGTGATGCATTTTAGTGACTCTTGGGACTTCCAATACCTGATCCTGTTAAGATAACAGCTTCTCTGGAACCATTCACAGTCATCTTGCATTATTAAACAAGTGAGAATTAACTTCTGCTGGCAACACTGGCTGCAGAATGTACTTTTTTCAGTTTTGTTGCTGTCCTAATCTACTGCACAACTCACATTTCCTGCACTTAACACATTATATAAGATTTTGCATGCAGCTTCTGGTTTAAACAATCTGTGAAACAGAGACCCTTTTCTTTGTTGTCTATTCCCCTGAGAATGACTTTGTTGGCACATGTTTACCACCCTGAGGCCTGAGCCAGTTAAGAGGATTCAGTGTGTGGTAAGGATACTGAAATGCTAAATCTTAGAGTCTTTAATGACTTGACTCATTAAATTGTTGATAGTTAATTGGCTCAAGCCAACATGTG
>NW_009952560.1:3547150-3596736 GCF_000747805.2 Chaetura pelagica | reverse complement strand
TGTAGGGAAGATCTGTTACAGCTGTAAGCAAACTGTGATGATCACAAAAGCCTTGCTAGGGATACCTGAACAGAAAGGGGAGCTGCTTGGATGGGCCAGGAACAGAACAAAACTGATCTCTCAGCTTGTTTGCGTTTCTTTTCAGGCTTCTTCAGTGAAGTTGCTCTGCAAAGTCAACACAACCTTGCATTGACTACCTGCCCTAGGTTAATTATCAGCTTTCCTTCAGCTGATTTGGAGAGAAATGATCCTTAACACAAATGCTCTGGGCCTAAATGTATCACAGCCAAAATACCTTGGCAGAGTGCCACTGTGTTTGCACTTAAAGAATGGGAGGGAGCAAGGAAAGGAACGCCAAGCTGCCCTGGTCTAACAAGTATGCATATCAGCAGAGGGCTTGGCATTCCTTGTATAATTTTTTTTTTTCCACTGTTGTTTTCAGCAGCTTTTGGCTTGCATTAGATTGTAATACTGGAAAGTAAGAGGGAGGGATTGACAGCTACATCTCAGATGGGTTCCTGGAAGGCTGCAGTTCTGTGCCTATAACTTAATTATGACCTCACCAAGTATCCAAGTATCCTCACAACAACAGATTTGTTTTCAGCATGGCTAAAAATGTTTGCTCTTTCATCTGGATTTCAATGTACTCTTATATTCCTAATCATTTAGGGTCCACTACTGTGTATGAATGATATACATATCTCTGTAGATTTCTTTTCCCTCTTACATATGTACTTGCTGCTCATAAAATCTTTGGTGTTACTGGAAGGAGTATGATAGTGTGAACACTGGTATTGATAGTCAGTGTCTACCCTTAGGGCCTATTCAGTTTAGTTCAGGCTTTGCCAGAGATCCAGTCCCTGGAGGTCCTGCTCAGCATCTGTGAATTCTTTACCCTCAGCCTTCTGAAGACATTGGCAGCTCTCTGGCCACTGGAAATTTGAGATCATTCTGTGATATCCTCACACTATTTCTGTTGAGGATGGATTACAATTTGAACTTTCAGAAGTTATGCTAATTAATGTGCTGTGTTGTCTGAGGAAAGGTTATGCCTGGCAAAGCTCTGTAATTTGACTACTGAGTTGAAAGAATTAGGCATGTCACACTTTCAGCAATTCATTCCCATTCTCACTATACAAAAAATGGGTGTTTGTGGGGTTTTATTGGGAGTCCCACAAGTGCAAAGGGGTGAGTCAGCCTTTATGCCTAGGAAGAAACCAGCTGATCTACTTTATAACAGTGAAATGTTCATTCATTCATTAATTTTTATACCTTTATTACTGAGGAAGGGAAGCTAATGTAGAATGTTCAGATAATAAATATTTGCCTAAAGATTTAGCCATGCATCTGTCATAAGGTATTGCCTGGTCACTATGCCAGAAGTCATGCTTGCCATTATCCTTTTTCCTTTCTCCTCAACTGGAGCTGCAATCTCCATAAACAGTAATCTCTTATCCAGGACTTCTGCTCAGGCTAGAGCTGTATTTTAAAATTCATACCTTACCTTTCACTATGGACTTAGGCTAGAAGTCTTTTCCCTGCTATCATTCTCCCCATCATGGCATTACAATGTTCTGTCTTAGGTTTTGTGCCACTGTCAAAAATAACAGATTGGTTCTTCCAGTCATGACTCTCCTACAGTACTCAGATTCCAGGGGTGTTTGCTCTGACTCAGTAGTTACATTTCATAATTACCCCAGGCTTGCACCCCATACTGTTCTGAGACTCTGCTCCACTTTTGTGTTACAGAAATAGAAAGCAGGTGTTGAAATAATAAATGCTCAGTGTTAGGATTTATCAACCCAAGAGATTATCTTGGCTAATGCAGTTCCTCTGGTGAATCCTGTTGAGGAAGAGCAGAAGTCATTCTTCAGTCTATAAGAGAAGAATATCTCTTTGTCTTAGAGATAAGTTTCAACAGCAGTTGGAGGACATTTGCATCTGTACCTCTGAGAAGGGCAGCCTGAGTACCCATCCTAAGAAGATACAAAACTTAGGAGACCATAAAATGACTTTTAGAAAAATAATGCAGTACCAGTTTTCCCTTTTTATAGAACTTTTGTGGCTTATTCATTAAACAAAGCATGTCATACTTGGCATGTCATAAGATAGAAGCAGACAGGAATTTTGTTTAATATCATCCAAATCCAGACAGCTGGATGAGCTCCATTTGTCAAGTGTCAGAGTAAGAGCAATGACAAGTTAGTGTATCTACGTCTGTAGTATCTCTTAGATAACTAAGTTTCCAGAAGATGCTGAGCATTTCTGACACTGGATCCCCTAATTCTTGTGATAGCTTAGTTCAGAGCCCTCCTTAACCAGACGTGTGAGTCTGTCTCTGCCCAGCAGTGTGCCCAGACCTACAGGCAGGGTCTGTTTGCTCCGTGGTAAACATGCTTCAGGTGTTGTGAATTGGGACAAATGAATTCTGTCTTTGCTTGGAGGCATTTGGCTGCTCTTATCTTTGCTGAGGGTCCTTCTGTCCTTCTCTCTCAGCTGCATTTCAGCATTTTGTTTTGAAATTTCAGGGTACTAACTTGAAGGCCGGTGTGTGCCTGCAAACGGCTCCTGCCCGCCCCCTCTGCAGCCACGGGTGCGCTGGGGCCCCGGCGCCCTGTTCCAGCTTTCCAAGCTCAGTTCTTGCCGGTGCTGGAGCTTGATTCCCGGCTCCATAAATCCAGCACCCTTCTCCCAGCCGCCTGCAGTTCGCGCTTGCTGCCCCTGGGTGGCTTCCCCTGCTCGTTGAGTCGCTCCAGCTTTCTCTGCTCGCTCTGCCTCTTTCTACCCCTCCTTTATTCCAGCAGTCAGGCAGCTAATTAACTGCACAGGCCGCCCTTCAGCGCATAATATTGTAATGAGGTAGGAGGGAGAGCCACAGCTGCTCCAGCATGAGCAGCAGGCTCTGTTCCTGGTGCCAGGAACTAGGAAGGAGCTCACTTTTTTTTTTTTCTCCCCCCCTTTTTTAAGTTGACTGAAGCGTAGACGTTAAAAGCAGCTCTAGAGGCAGGTCCGCCTGTGGCACCGGGCATGAGCGGGGCGCCGGGCTCCCCGAGGAGCCAACCGGCTCCTGCCCGCCCCCTCTGCAGCCACGGGTGCGCTGGGGCCCCGGCGCCCTGTTCCAGCTTTCCAAGCTCAGTTCTTGCCGGTGCTGGAGCTTGATTCCCGGCTCCATAAATCCAGCACCCTTCTCCCAGCCGCCTGCAGTTCGCGCTTGCTGCCCCTGGGTGGCTTCCCCTGCTCGTTGAGTCGCTCCAGCTTTCTCTGCTCGCTCTGCCTCTTTCTACCCCTCCTTTATTCCAGCAGTCAGGCAGCTAATTAACTGCACAGGCCGCCCTTCAGCGCATAATATTGTAATGAGGTAGGAGGGAGAGCCACAGCTGCTCCAGCATGAGCAGCAGGCTCTGTTCCTGGTGCCAGGAACTAGGAAGGAGCTCACTTTTTTTTTTTTTCTCCCCCCCCTTTTTTAAGTTGACTGAAGCGTAGACGTTAAAAGCAGCTCTAGAGGCAGGTCCGCCTGTGGCACCGGGCATGAGCGGGGCGCCGGGCTCCTAGAGGAGCTGGGGGAAGAGCCGGGGGAGTGACCGAAGATGGGCAACCAGCCTGGGCGAGCGGAGGAGCACGAGCAAGGTCTGTACGGCCCCGGGGCTGGTGCTGCAGGGAAGGGGGTTTTGTTCTCGGGTGGGAAGGGGGGAGGTGTTTAACCGCCGTGTCCCACCGAGCGGAAACGGAGGCTGTTGTCAGAGCCGATGGCTTCGAGCCTGCTGGAGAAATTACTGCTGTTTACCTTGTGCCTTGTGAATGGTATTTGTTACTGCTCCGTACCTGGGATCCCAGCACCGTCCTTAGGGAAGCTTTTCTGAAAGAAATCCTGGGCTGCTTGGAGCAGCGTGCCTCTGAGGGAGGGAGCCTAATGCCTGACAGATATTATTTTACACAGTCTGCATGTTGCAGCTAAAAAGTTACAAAGCTTATCTAGTGATGAACATTCAACTTGTCAGGATCTGCAGCTTGGCTGTGTTAGCCTTCACTATTGTTCGTGGCCTGGGGCCTGAAAATTTTCCAGGCCTTAGAATTTAAAATGATGCCTTTGTGGAAGCTCTTCCCACCATTGTCCTTTCAGACGTGTAGTGCTTTGCATGTTAATCGGTAGCAGATTTTATGGAAAGCCAAGAGCTAGTATCAGGTATATCTAATTCCCCTTGTGCCAAATGCCTGTGCTGTGCACTAGGAAGGCTGGTAATTTGTTCCTGATGCCGTAGGAATGTTTTGGTTGCCTTTTGATTTATTTTACTTGTTTCTCAAATGCTGAATGAGAAGAGCCAGTAGGCCCACTGATCTCTGCTTTTGATTTCTTAGTTTCTGTTCCAGTTTAGAACCCTCTAAGTACAGAAAACTAGAACCGGTTGTATTTCCTGGCACTCTGTTTCTTACTGTTGCCATGGGAATTTCATTCACAAAATTCTATTAAACTTGTTATTGCTTGATCAGGGTTTCTTTATAACTTTGGATTAGATACATAGCTATTGTTTTCAAAGCAAATACATTCATACCTGATCTCTAGTACTGGAAGGAAAAGCAGGAGTCAGACAATGCTGCATTGCTACTCTAGGATCTCACAACAGATGAGTGCTGGAACAGCAGTTAGGTGAAGCTGAGAACTCTCTAGCAGTATGTTAATCAGCAGGCTAATGAAGAACACAAAAGCTGTCAGCATCCAGTCACCAGAAGAAATGCTGCCCTAAGGGAAAGTTAAACTTCAGGCTGGAAAGTATGGCTGCCTATGTCCCCAGCCCCTGCCAATCTATTTCACTGGCTGCTGCCAGCTGTAGAAGTCTTGGTGGAACTAAACGTTCCTTTCATTGGAGGAGGGATAAAACTGATGATAAGCCAAGGGAGAGATTGATGAAGGCTCAGGGAGGTACACTGCTAACTTCTGATCCGGGTTTGAGAAAACAGACTGTGATTTTGCAGGGCCAGAGGTGGGATTTGTGCACCTTATTACTATTAATGCGGATGGTAAATGAGCATGCAGACCCCCTGATGGTTTTGAAAATAGCTTTCATCCTTTGTTTTCTCTGGCTCTATGATTTATTTTATTTTTTTTATTGAAGGAGAAAGGATTCAGGTTCTGTTGCACCTAAACAGTTTTTAAAACTTCCCAGTTCTTAAGTGTAGGCTGTGGTAAGACTTATTTTAATGTCCTCACTGTTAGTGAGGTATGAATATAACTGAAAAACAAAGAGGATATTGTATTGAGCTACAAGCTCAAAGCTCTGTTTCATCATGAAAAAGTTTCAGGAACATCACTGCTGACAGAATAAATCCTGGCAATGTATTCCTTGTGTGTGAGAGCTCTGGCTTTGGAAGTCAAAGGGTAATGTAATGACATGCAAAGCAGAATTTGTTTTGATTTTTTACAACTAGGATGCAAAAACTTGTTTTTCACATTTGCATGTGATACATCAAAGTGTCCATGTTATGCTTTTTTTCTGCTTGGATGGACTTAATTCAGCTCTCATTCTGGAATGCTTACATCTTGAATAACTGTGGTAATCTAAGTTTGGTCCTGTTGGAATAACCAAAATAAAACCCAGAGACAGGCCTCTTTATTGATATAGTTTATGTTCCAGCTTTAAGTACAAACAATCAAATCTTGACCTGGACAGTGAAGTCTTTAAAAATCTTATCCTAAAATATAGGCATTAACTTAGAGGAAAAGACTTTTATTAAAATACCTGTGAAGTTATGATGTACTTAATAGGTTTTCTGTTGAGTGTAAATAGGAATACCAGGCCATGGGGTTGCACACCTTTTGGCTAACAAGGCTACAGTTCTATGACAATGATATATTTTAGTTTCAAAACTAAATAAAATAATACAGGTCCCAGAAGCAACACTTTCAGAGCCAGGGTCACTCACATGGCATTGTCTTTCTATCTATAGCTAACAATGAAGATTTGGGATACAAAGATGCAGCTGTGATAAGCCCAAGGTCTGGGTAGGCTGGTCAGTGCTGTCAGGAACAGGAAGGAAATTATTGCCCCCAAGCTCAGCAGTTGGTAGTTAATACTTTAATAAAGGTGAATTGGAAAGAAATGTAACTAGCTGAAGAAGGGATTGTGGAGAAGTGAAGACAGAGGGAGGGCATCCTACATTGCATCTTTTTTTGCAGAGCAATCCTCTTCTGGTGTCTAATGGGTATGTTTTGAACAACAGATAGACAATTGACAGCCCAGGATTATGTCTTCTGAAGTTAATTTATCTTGCTCAGAGTATTAGAATGAAAAGAATTTGCTTGTAATGCAAATTACAAAAAAAGAAATATATATTGTAGTACTCTAGGCTTTTCCTGACTTGTAATTTAAAACTTATTTTAAACCACTTTTACAGTACTTGGTGTAAGAGCTTTTGTTTTGTAATGTGTGACCCAAGTTTGCATCACTTGTTTACCAGAACTCTGAGTATTCTTATTTCTAAAGCATGTGGAGGTTCTTAGGATGAAAAGCCTATAAAGTCACACAGAAGAAGATGTAAAAGAACAGTGAATGTTGCTGCAGTTTGTCAGTGGTTAGTTTTCTGCTTTTGAAACTGGCCACCCCAAGCTAAAGCAACCGTCAGTGTACACAAACAGAGGCCAGAGCACCTGTGGAACAGCGGAAACATTTCATGGGAGCTGTGTGGAAGAACAGAGTGTTATCCAGGGCACTGTATTTCTTGAGAGAAGCCTTTCAAATATTAGTTTGCCTTGGAAACAGTGAGGCAGCCTGTATTTGTGAACAGGAGTGCTAAGATTCTTTGACATTGGTTGACACGGTGATGGTGGGGTTTTGTTTATCCCCTAAACATCTGCAGGTGATGTGATGATTAATGTCTTCGGGAAGAGGTGGAAACAATGACTCAATACATAGAAAAACTGTCTTGAAAGAAGCAGTTGAATGGGAAATGTTAACTTCTCTAGTTGGAACAAGGTGATGGGTGAGGTTATCCAAGGGTTAGACTTTTTTTGGGACTGTGCTTATTTGTAAAACATGCTTACATGGCTTGGATGAGAATATCAAATGTCAGTGCACACACTAAGCCAGTATTGATCTGTTTTCTTATGTCTGTTTTGTCCTGGCCTAGGGGTGGCTTCATATTGTGTTTTAGGAAGGGATTCTTCGGTGTAGGACAGACAGTTTGTAAAACAGACTTTCAAGATTAATGTTACTGTAGAAATATATTATTTCTTGTGGTTTCTGTTTTTCTTTTTGAGGGTGTGTAGTCAGATCTTTTCTGGGTACTCTCCTCATTCCCTCTCATCTGTTTCTCTTCCTTTCTCTTTTCTTCTAAACGTGGGAGCCATTCATTTTCACTCTGTTATGTGTCAGCACACCATTTCTGCCAAGGGAGAGCTCAGGAGAGCAGATGAGTTTAATGATGGTGTGGGGGGAAGGGAGGGTGGAGAGAGGGGCCAGCAGAGCTAATGAATCACATCACAGCTTTCATGGAAATACCAACAGCAAGTCATGCCCTCTCCGTAGACCTTTTGTCCCCAGCGGAGCCAACAAACCACAATCTGCTCTCCAGTGGGTAGTTTGATTCCTTAGTCACCTCTTCCTCCCACGACTCATTCTTGCATGGGGGTTTTACAAATGCTCTCATTCTTCATAGTAACACACTCCTGATTAAACTGGTATTGAAGAAGTTTATTTTCCCCTGGAGGGTAATTTTGACTTGACTTAAGCCTCTCTTCCAAGGCCAGTTAGGGCCAGCTCTGTTGATTAGTCTTGTGATGTGACTTGACCAGACTGACAGTATTGAATCATTTCAGAAATACTGACAAACAGATGTTAAGTGGCCGTGGTCTTTTCAGCTCTGTAGGCCAGTGATTTGAGTACAGCCAAGAGTCACAGTTTGGACTGGTCTCTTAGTGGAATTTAGTCATGATTATGACTGAATTGCTGCCTCTGAAAATATCTGTTTGAGGAAGAGTTTAGTGATAATCTGAGGCACCCTGATCCCAAGATGAGAGGCCAATGACTGTTAACTAATGGAAGCGATCAATAAGTTGTCCTATATTCAGGCAAGGGCCTTTCCAACAGTTTTCAGCCTTGGCTGGGAGGTTGTGCTGAGTGCAAAGTGAGCACTTTGTGGGCAGGACCAAAGCTTTTACTAGAAGAACTTTCTTTGTGGGCAGGACCAAAGCTTTTACTAGAACTTCGAGGGCATGGCAGGCAGCAGGATGTGGTTTATGTATTTTGTTTTGTGTTGGACTGTTTTGCTGATTAAAATTAATGCCTTTCTTGGATGAAGGCAGGGAGCTTTTTGCTGGGAATCCTCCTGAACGAGCTGGTCAGCAAGAGCTTTGTCCTATGGTTAGAGCTCTGCAGGATGGCCTTTTGCCTCAGTGCCAGTAGTGGTTTAGGATCTATGGACAGTAGATTTATTATGATGGTAAATGGAAAAGCTAATTTTCTTGACAATTGCTTTATTAGGTTAGTTAATGTGATGCAGTTGGCTTGCCAGTGGCAGGGTGATAAGGAAACAGCCAGTGGATGGTTGTGATTGTGTGTTGATTCTGACACAGTATTGAATTACTCAAATGGGGGGGAAAGGGTGAAAAGAGGAGGGAGTAATACTGACCTTGGAGAAAAAAAACAAAGCTTCTTATTTATGGCTTCTTTTGTTTGGCTCCTTAAGATCTTAAAGCTATAAAGCCAGCCAAAGAAACTTGACCAAATACTTTACCTTGATCTTTCTACTGAAAACTGGCAGAGTCCTGGAGCTATTAATGAGTTTGTTTGGAAGCAGTCCTGTATTTTGGAGCTTCTACTACTATTTCAACAAAGTAATTTTATTTTTTCTCTTTTCAATTCCTTGCCTGTTTTACTAATTTACTCTCCATAAAATTTCTCAATTTCCACAGGGAATGTAGCTTTCAGAACAACATGAAATTGTAAAACTGAAGTGAATTACTTCTCTGTTATTGGCACTATACTGCTTGAAGAGGTCTTAATTTGATTTTTCTGGGATTCTCACAGACTGCCACTAGCAGATTGACAAATCTTTGATTACTTTCATTATTTTTTTGTATCTTCCCATGCTGTATCTCCAAGCAATTTGAGCATGATGATTAAAGATTATATGAAACCGAAGATTGATGATGATGATAATAGACACTACCAGATTTTCCATGCATCAACTTTTTTCTTCCCATAATCCAAAGTATAATGTGTTCACAGATCTCTTGAAATGTTCCATCCATTGTGTTTCATGGGACAGTAATGTTTTTAGATAAGTATCAATAGATATGGATTGCATGTTCTGAGGCAGACTAATCTGTCCTTGTATGGTATGTGCTCATCAGTCCATTCTCTGAGGCCACAGAATTACAGCAGAACTACAGTTTTTTGCCATTTTAATCAGTCTGAGTAGCAGACAACTAACAAGCTGAATATTTTTATCAACAGAAACATCTAAATGTAAAGTTCTTACAGGCAAAGGTGCTTTTGATGACTGGAAAAATACACCCTTGATAAAATGTAAAGGGTGTTGTGAGTTTGCAGGGTCCAGTTCAGAGCACACATGGGGAATGTTTTGGCTGAAACAAGGACACACATTCCACTATTTGTTACAAAGATGAAAGAACTCTGTAATTTTGGTATCTTGACTGGAATTTGCTCAATTGCTTAGGAAAAATATTAGGGGCTAAGTAAATATGTCTGTGTCCTGTGAGCAGAGTTATGTTCCTCTCATTCTTGCCCTGATGGATGCTTTGGTGCTGTTAAAAAAACATCAGTGAAAGTAGGATGTTGCTGAAGCAAAAAAGAATTTTCCCAGTAATTTCAGTGAAGTCATATTTATTAATATATGGAAGGGGCTCTAGGGACAGGGTGCAGTTACTTGTTTGACTTTGCTTGTGCAGAACAGAACCAGCTCAGCAATAAGGTCCAATAGTCACAATTAACACCTGGTAAATGGGGATGGGACTGAGTTTCCATTAACAACCAGTCATGGCAGGGATTGGTATTCTCTGCCTGGAGAAAGCTCACAGCACCAGCCTGTCCAGAGTGCAATAGCCCTCCTGTTCCTCTGTCTGTGACATGATAAAATCATTGCTAAATTGCAGCCCCTAGAGGTTAATATCATTTTACCTGTTCAAGGGCAAATTGGCAAAATCCTGTTTTCTCAGGAAACAATAAGAAAAGCATAAAAAATTGTATCACCAAACAGGAGTGGGTCTGAGTCTTCTTCCCAAGAGCATGTGATGTCAGCTATAATGCTAATGGTGTAATGCTGGAAAGGGAGCAGGCAGTGGTGTCAGATCCATCCCCATCTCCAGATACCTTTGCTTGAAAGGAAAGTGTGCTCCAGAAAAGTGGTGCCATTTATTTAAGTCTTCAAAGGTTTTTAAACCTTCATATAATGGGAGGTTGTGTGCAGGAGACAGCCTGCTTTCAACTGGCTAAAGAAATAATAGAAATAATAATAGAAATATTATGTTTCCAGGCCTCCTGAAGTACATGGTGCTGACTTTGCCTAACATGAAACTGAGCAGCCACCTGACTGTCCATGGCTTTACAATCTGCCTTGCCCCAGGGTGGAAGGCACAATGCTCTGGTAGCATTTCTCCAGGGTTTTCCTGAGCCAAAAGCTGGTGAGGATGGAGGTGTCAGAGGGAAGGGACAGTGCATGTGGAGAGACTGAGGGTATTTCCACAATCCTTATCTTCTGGATCTTCAGAAATGCTGCTTTCATCCTTGACCTTGTTGAGTTTGAAGAATGGACTAATCATATTAGAAATTACTCCCAGCCTCCTCCATACATAGTTTCTTTGAGGCTGCTTGACTGTGGAAAATCTTTGACTGATCTCTTAATGAAAAAGATTTTTTAATTTTTTTTTTACCAAGGAGTTGGAAGTTCTTCCTGCTTTGAAGTGGGCAACTTTTTATAGATAAACATCTAATTATGTTATGAGCTTTCTTCCTCTCTCCTTTCTGTCTCTTTTCTTGATGTGTCTCATCCTGTATGATAGTTCTAATGATTTCAGCCCAGTTCCTAGTATCTGTTCAGGACAGTGCTTAGCGGGCTTCTTTATCACTATTCTAGGCAGAGCTAAAGTTCTGGATCAGCTTTGCAAACTAAATTGCAGTCCTTTCCCCACCCCCTCACTGAAGCAGGCTGGAAACGACAATAAAACTGAGTTTATTATGTGGTCATCACATTTTAGTAAACAAAAGGCAGTTGTAATACCAATGCAATGCACACTGGTTATAAAGCATTAAGCAAACAATTAAAAAGAAAAAAGTTCTATAGCTTTTCAGTTCTGACCTCTGTTTTGGGGGGGGGGGGAGAGAAGGAACCTCCTTTCATGTTTCCATTTTTCATCCCTTTTTTCCCCCCACTCTTTCTGGATTAGCAGGGTTTGAGAATTCATGAGGGAAGAAGTTATTTCTGCTCAGTCAGCCCTGGCCTTTTGGCCAAGTGTGGGGCAGCATTCCTGAGCTGGAGGGTTCAGGTCATGGTTTCCTAATACAAAGCACTGAACAGCAGTGTTGTGTAAAGCCTTTTTTCTGCTGCTTCACTCCTCTGGAGTGGTTTGCTGCTCCCTCAGTGGTACCAGCTGAAGTGATGATGGGAAGGACAGTGAATTAGATCAGGATCTGTCTTTAACAAGGAAAGTGAAAGAAAGGATAAAACCATGCAGAGATTTTCATAGTCAAGTTAGTTCCATGATTGAATTTACAGCATAGCTTCATGAGCAATTAGATAAGCAGGTTGAATAAATTAGCCTTCTAATTGTGAAAATGTTGGTATTAAGCATTTCCAGGCTTAAAATTATTTTTTGGTGACTCTTTGTGCTTATGGATATGATGTCAGGTAGATCTGGGTAGCTTAGAGGAGTGATCCACAGCAGCAGACCTGTCTGGAAGGAGCAGGGTTCTTTTCACTTTTCTTTCCTATTGGATTCTTGGACCTGGAGGTTTTAGGTAACTCTCCTTCATTAGCTTCCAGCCCCTGATCAGATGGTAATGTTGAGACAACCATTGTATGTTCACTGTACAAGGAGGAACATATCTACTTGCTACACTATGATGACCACTATTAACTGAATTTGTATGGTTAGATTTAGAGGGGTTTTTGTTTGCTTCCTTTTTAATTTCCTGTACTTCCCTAAACACTCAACACTGGGATTCTATCTAGTGTAATTGTATTTTCCAGAAGTGGAAGTACAGCTGGCTTGTCAACCTCGTTAACTCAGGAATGGCTGAATGATGAACTTCTGTGTTAGGTTACCTGGGAAGCTGTTTTCTGAGCTAAAGAGAATAATCTGCTTGTCTGCAAGCTAGAATCAAGGGAACCACTGTTAACTCAGGAATGGCTGAATGATGAACTTCTGTGTTAGGTTACCTGGGAAGCTGTTTTCTGAGCTAAAGAGAATAATCTGCTTGTCTGCAAGCTAGAATCAAGGGAAGTGCTGGGATTCTGTACACCTCTGTGAATGAAGACATTAGTTTTCTGTCTTTACCTCAGAGCAAATTCATTGTTTTTTCTAAGCAGCACCTTCTTGGGGTGTTAGTAAACTTCAAGGATGTCCCCCAAAGCAGCTGCTAACCACCTGCTGGGCAGCAGAAGGCTCAAAACTAGCAGGTAGGAAAAAAGCAAACCCCAAATTTACCAACCAGATCAAACTAAAAATCTCTTAATTCAGTGAAACACCAGAGGTTTTGTCTCTGTTCACTGAAAGATTTGTGTTTATGGATATTTTTTCTCTGTTGTCTAAAGAAAACCCAGAAGACCCAAAATTAATTTTGCTGTAGATATGAGAAGATTATACCTGATCTCACCTCATTTTGACAGGTTCATAGGCAGGAAATGTTCCAGAACAAACCAAATAAAGAAATGTCAAAGTGCATAGAAATCCCTGTGATTTTGTTGTGCTAATGTCACAAGTATATAGAGTCAAAGCCTTCTTAAGGAATGTAAAAATGAATATATAATTTGAATCATGAGCTGTGATCCTTGTGGAAATCATGAAACTAGATAAAAAGAAGTAGTCACTAGGGATGACTTTAATTTTTAAAAGTAAAAATCTGAATTTCTGTGACTTTCACCAGATTAATTTTGGGATCATGCTGCATACAGAAGGTTTTAGTCATTCTTTTTTGGGGTATAGACAAGGGGTATAGTTAGGAGGTGACTAAAGTTTTTGGCAGACCCACTGGTATTAATGGATCCCAAAAAAGTAGGGTTGAGTTTACTGGGGGGACATTCCAGTGAGTGTTTGATATAGAGTTTCTCTGAACATTTGCTAGACCATTTGCCTTGGATGTCTCAGTGTTTGTTATGCCAGGTTGCTGGGTACTCCAGGAACTCAAAGCAGCACAAGGGTAGATTGGAATTACACTTACAATCTGCCCCCACATTTGCAGACAGGTTGTACATTGTTTGGTTATTCCATGGGTTTTGTAGCCCTCATCTTGGAGATGAAGAAAGTGGTACCTTTGTGATTCTCTTGGTGCCAGAAGCTTATGGCACAGTGAGACCCTTTGGAAGCTTCTTGACTCTTGAGCAGATTTGAAAGGGAAATTTGTATATGTGACAGCAAGGACTGAACGTGTTAGCTAAGGATACAGATGGATAGCACAATTCTTGCCTCCTCTTAGCTTTGCCAATGTACTTCACAGACTATCCTTGGTCCTTAGACTTCTAAGCAGAAGTTCCCTCTTACAGTACAATCTTCACTGTTTTTGTACTGGGTATGAAACTATTATATTCAAGACAGCTATATATATTTAACTTGAGTTTTCATGTGAGCCTTAACAAACCTTCAGAAAACCCAAGTAAATAGCCTAAGAAATGTTCAGAAGAACTCTTTTGTATGGGCACTGGCATGTTTCTCAGGGTAAAGAGATTTTAACTATTCCTCTTACAGTACAATCTTCACTGTTTTTGTACTGGGTATGAAACTATTATATTCAAGACAGCTATATATATTTAACTTGAGTTTTCATGTGAGCCTTAACAAACCTTCAGAAAACCCAAGTAAATAGCCTAAGAAATGTTCAGAAGAACTCTTTTGTATGGGCACTGGCATGTTTCTCAGGGTAAAGAGATTTTAACTCTTCCTGCTGTTATTCAGGGAGGAATTGTATGTGAGCAGGCCCATAAAGAGGGGAAAAAAAAGTCGGCAGAAATTCACAGTGAGATTTTGTGAACAGGATTTTGATCGGTTTTGTCTCATGTACCTTCTGAATGAGACCTTGTTTCCAGTATAATAGCACTGAGCTGTGACAGAGTGAACTTAAGTATCAGTTGTTGTGGCTGTGCTAAGAGCGTGGAACCACCAGATGCTGAGAAGAGCTGATCTTCTTTTTCTACTTGCATTTTAACACTTATTTGGAAGAGTTGAATGTGACTTTCTATGCAAGAAGGAACAAGATGACAGTTACTGATCAGGGTGAATTCAATGAACTGCAACTTGAGTATTTGTGTCTTTAAGAAATTCCCTAATAGTAAAGCAGAGATTCCCTGGGTAGCTTATTTTCTAAAACCACTATATAACTTAATGAAGGTAACAGTGTAAATAGGGACTTTCGTGGATTGTGGGAGTACTGGACAATGCATAGTTTTGCTTGGGTTTGATGCTAAAATTTGGAGTAGACGTGGGAGAGTCTCTTCTAAAGGCCACCTGTCAAAAAAATGTCCTACCAGTAATTCATCTGCAGATTTAAATTGAGGACAAGTAGTTTTGTCATGACTTAGTCTTTGAGTGATCAAAGTGTAGTGCCTTTTGTGCTTCTTGCACCCACACTCTCTAGACTCATATCTTCTAATAAAACAAAAAATAAACCAAACTTGATGAGAAGTCTTAAGCTCTACTGTCTGTGGTCTCTGTGGTGTTAAATTAGGAATTGATCAGACCAAGAGGCTTATTGCTGCTCTTTTTTTGGAACCTCTGCTAGTGCAGCTTTTCAATTACAGGTGTCTGTTGTTCCCTAATACTTTAATACAATTTTTGGTTTTCTTTCTTTGGTCTCTTTTCTTCTGTGTCAAATATCAGTACCTGAGTTGCTTCCCAACACTGTCCATGATGATGACATAAATAAAAATCTTTGCATTAATCAATTTATAGTTGCATAGTGTACTTATTCCACAGGGAATGAGGTCAGACAGTTCAGACAATCCAACAGGCCATTAAAATCCATCAGAAAAGAGTTCATGTTGTAATTACATTTTTGACTCGGTGCTTGCTAAGTGACTAGAAGGCCTTATTTGAGTAGATGCTCCTATGTAATTAGTGTTAGATTATCAAAACCACCTTTGTTGTTCTGCAGCCATCTCCTTGTCTTTTTCAAAGCTAGGTGGAGTCCAAGTGAACCTTCCTAAAAAGTTGCTGACCTGTACAGGTGTTGGCTCTGTGACTAATACTGTGCAAACAGACTAATTCAGGAGAACCATGACTGGCCAAGCCTAGGTTTGCTTTGTTTGCTGTTGCATCAAGACCAGGTAGCACAGAGCTACCTGTCCTTCTGCAGGACAACCCTAAAAGAGATGGAAAATAATGTGCTTTTCCCAGTTACTGAGGATTATCCAAAGGGGTATCCAACAACAGTCACTGAAAAATGCTGACAGTGAATCCATTCAGCTCATTCCCTTTGTGTATCAAGCAAATCAAGGTGTCACTGCTTGTCACAGTAAAATAGTGTCATTCTTTATACTGGCTTTTACCTAAGCTGATGGTGAACCATAAGTTTTAGACTTTTCACTCTCAAAGTTCTAAACTGCTTATGCAGTTCTGAAAATAACAGTAGGTGCTTCTCTGTGTGTCTTGGCACCTCTACTGCTTTGAACATCTGGACTTCTGCATCCAGTCCTACTCGTTCTGACCTCCAAGAAGCACTTAGAATTGACTTGTCTTCCTCGTGGGTTGATTTAGTTATGTTCTTCCATTCAGTATCTGTTACCAAGCTGCCTCTGCTGTTCACATTCCCAGAATTGTAAGGGTAGAAGCATCAAACAAACGTGGCGGGGTTTTTGCCTCTGTGTAGTTATCTGTATGGAAGAGCACAGCAACAGGGGTAGGGGTTGATGTTATATCTGCCCTGCTTCTCAGCAGTTACGTTTGCTTTTTCTCATGCCACCGTGAAATGTGTGTTTCCTGTTAATTAGTATATCAGCTCATCTCTGGGTAGTAGGGAAGTTTTAAAAACTGTTTCATTTGCTTAAACAAAGGAAAATAAGGGCAAGGGAAAATTAGGCATTGTGATGAAGTAGGTATGTGTGAAAACTCTGAAATCTTTTAATGAAAATGTACTTTTAAAAGATCCAATGTACACTAATCCTTCCTCTGTACTGTATAGTAATTATTTCCCAAAGGACATTCCTAGTTCACTCTTAATCAGTCTCAATATCAATCTCGGGATCAATGCTGGAGCAGGGTTAAAGTGATCTGCCAAATCCCCTGGGCTTTCAGTTAAGCTTTGAGCTCACAGTGGTTTAGCTACTTCTGGAAAATGTTTTTTGAACACCAAGTTAATTAGGTTCTTGAAAACTACTCTGACAGAAGAAGACAGAAAACGTGACTAGACTCCCTGTAGCATGTACTTTTTATCACAGGGAGTCAACAGAGTGTGCAGTGGCTCCAAGCTAGTACCATCCTTTGTGATTTGGCTGCGACTAAATTCAGATCAGCGATGTAATGAAGTCACATATTAATGCTTTATGTTAAGTTGTTCATTGTGTGGCTGGAAATCACTTAAGTGGTACGTGGGTACTGAAGTAATTTTGAAAATAGCATGTAAAAGGTGTAATTACCTGCCTTGTAACACCAGCTAGTAAATATGTTGTGAAAGTCTTGACTGTTCAGTTCCTTGTCTAGTGGCATTCTAGATGTCTCCAGTCATCCCAGTTGCTCTCTGTCTCTTGGGCAGGGGACAGGTCTCCCATAGGTTTCACCACCTTGGTGAAGGTTTTTTAAAAATACAAATAAAGGGCATGTGAAATGGAACTAAACATCTGTATTTTGGCTTCCTCCACAAGGTATCATAAACCAGGTGGGGTTAAGGTACACCAGTGACCCAGGTTTGTTTTACATAAGAAACTCAAACTTGGCTAAAATAGTAATAGAGCCTTACACAGGCAGGACTGAGCACATCTGAGTGCCTGGCTGCAGGACCTGGCTGCTGCTGGATGGGACCAGTGCTGCTGGGGATCCTCAGCAAGGTCTTGGCAAAGCCTGAGTAAGTGCAGCCATGATGAGTCTGGAATTGACTGAAGTCAGCCAGAGGATAAGCTGAAAACCAACACTGATAAGAAGGACCTATTTCAGCTAAAGAACATGCAGTAGAGCACAGTAAAAGTTTACAGGGAGGTTTAATAACCCTCCTAATTGGCTGTACAAGCATGGACTGTTAATAGTATTCTCTGTACTTAGCCCTTCTATATTCTTGTAGCCCATTTGATGTATACTAACTTTTCCCTCAAGGTATTGCAGGAATCACTTTTTTCTCTGAGACTTGGGAGTTCTGTTCAGATGGCAAAATTTATTAAAACCTCTTAGCACATGGGAGCAGAATTCCAGAACAGTGGAAAAATCGCAGTTGTCTGTTTGCAGACAGGTTGTGTGTTAGTCCATCATCTCTTGTTGCTATCTCTTGTTTCTTTATCTCTTTTTAAGGTGAGGGATGTGAAAGAGGCACAAGACAACTGAAATAGCTGGTCTGTTGCAAATGGAGGAAGGAGAAAGCGAGATGTGACCATCCAAAAGCAGCAGAAAGTCATGAGAGTACAAACTTGTCTGCAGGCAACAGTTTGCCTTTTTGAAATGTATGACCTTAACGTTGCAGAGTGCTATGAATAGCTTTCTTTTATTTCTTGTTATCCTGCCCTTGCAATTCAAAGGTAACCATTGTTAAAAACATCACACCCAAGTTGCATCTGTCCTCATGTTTTAGTCTTACATGACTGAAATACTTTCTGAGATGAGTCGGTGATCACCATGCTTAAAATACACAGATGAACTCTACGTGCAGGAGAGCTGGTACCTACTTAAACTGTGGAAGAATAAATAACATGGATTTTTAAACACATAAAAGAAGAAAATATGGTTTATTGTTTTTAGCTTAAGAGGGGAAGAAAGAATAGCGTGGAACATTGCCTGTTAATTTGGTCCCTGGAACAGCAGAAGCGCATGGCATTAACCTTTGGGTTATTAATATGTTGATGGAGGAAAGGATTAAGAAAAGGGCAGGTTGTGGGACAGAAATGGCACAAAAGGCTGGAGACAAATAATCTTGTATTGACTCCAGTTCCAAAAAATGGGTTCAAGGCAGAAATTAGAGCCTTGCCAAAGGTGGTTCTGTGGCCGGATGAAGTAAATTCCGAACCGAGGTTCTTCCTCTGCCCTGGGATTGGTGAAGCAGGTATTTGAGCTGTTATTTTACTTGACTAAGTATAAATCAAACTTTGAGGCTAGTGCTTTACTGGGAAGACAGTGATAATGTGCTATCTCAGAGCACACAGAGTGTGAAGGCACATAAACTAATTCAATTTTCATTCCAAAATGTCATGCATGTCCCCACTGTCACTATGGTAAATTTTTTTTTTAATCTCCTGTCCTTTACTCTGCTAGCACTGTGATGATTTTAGCCATACTGCATGGGCTTCACTTCTGAACAGCAGCCTTGTGTTCCACCTTGGGGGACTGGGAAATGTTTTTCTCTATTCCATAGCCCATTTCCTTCTGGTTGTGGGTGCCCCTCTGGGAACTGATGTGGCAGGTGCTGAGAGCTTAGATCAAATATAGATCACTGTGTGGAAAATCTGAAGAGTACTCTTGATCCTTCTGTGAAAAACACTGTAGCTGTGCTGAAAATGGGATTAAACCGGCTAAAGATCATCATGAGGGGTCAACTTTTATCTCATTAAAGCCCCACTTTGTTTCTGCTACCAGTGGAAAGTCAGGGAGTATTCCCTGGCAGCAAGTGGTGCAAACAATAAAGCTGCACAGCAGGCCACCAGCCAGCAGCTCCAGGGTCCTAATCCTTGCTGATTTACCGTGACCTTGGGTGAGGCATTTCATTTCTGTCCACTTTCCTGTCCTGTAACCTAAACTTAACAATTTCAGAGGATACAGGAGTTAAAGAGCTATTAATGTTAAAGCACTTTGAAAATTAGATATAAGCACTATATGCATGCCAAGGTTTAATCCCTCTCAACTGAATTGTCTGGCTTGTGCAGAGAATGGAGGAGTTCTTACTGGGCTCCAAGGCAAGGAACGTGATGATGAGATGACCTCAGTCTGAGCAATCAGGTTTTTGGGCAATAACTCTCAGTGGAGTAATTCCCAGTTCTTTTGGAGAGGGGGAACACAAGCTGAGCTCATTAGCAGAGTGGGTGTGGGACTGGGAGAAAGGCAGGTTAGGAATGGTGCAAAGGGAATGAGAAATACACTGCTGGTCAGAGCTTGGATACATGGGGCAGTGGGAAAGAGATTGTGCTCAAACTTGGCAGAAGAATAGTTAAGCTAACAGGTTGGGCAGGGTGGATGAGCAGTGAAAACAGGAATGAGGTGCTACTGCCATTTTGACCAAACAGAGGTATTTAATGGTTTCGGTTATGTTTTGTTTGCTGTTGTTTTTCCTTTGAGATGCAGGGCTGATTGTCTTTCTCTTCGCTGTTCAAAACAAGCAGCACTTTCTAAGAAGTAAAGTTCTGTGTGATTTCAGCCTCTTTAAACAGCAGCATAAATCACCCTTAGATTGGGTTCTGCAGCCTGGCAGGCATGTGTGTGTCTGGAGTCTCCCATACCCACTGCGGGGTGTCCAGCTAATCAGGTCAGCAGGGTGGCAGTGCAGCCCTAAACACAGCTCCTGCTTTGTGGGTGCCTGGGGCTGGCAGTTCCAGTTATAACTCCTACACTGCTCAATTCCAAAGTCATTCAGTGGGGGTGTCATCCATAAAATAGATTTTATAGTAGTGCTTATAAAATAGACTTTATAGTAGTGGTAATACTTGCTTTGGTGCTTTGTGGTCAGCACACATAGGTATTGAGAACTGTAGCTTTTGTGGGCTCTTGGTGGCTTTTTAGTGTGGCGTGACACTGTTGTGGAGAGAGGAAAATGCATAAACACTTCTATGTCATGAAAAAAACAGTTGGTTAATGGTTATTGATGGATAGCAAATGCTCTGATTTACGACAGAACAAGTCAGCAGAGCATGGAGTCTTACAAAACACATGGGACAGGTTGAGTAAGCTCAGAGCCTGCACTGGTTGGCAAGCTGGTGGAGTACAGATAATCCCAGTTAAATATGCCTAATTGTTATCCTTATGTATACATCTTCCATTGCTCAGGATCATGTTGCAATTGTCATCTAGTGGCAATTAGAAGCACACTGTCATGCTACCAGAATTGCAATGTTTCTCTTAGGGGTAGGTGGTTTTGTCAGTGCTGTGCAATTTTTACCAGTGTGTAGTAGCATAATTTTTTCTTGTAATGTATGTAATGCTGCCCAGTCAGCACTACCCACTATTTCTACAACACTCCCCAGTCATGTGCTGACCCGATGACAGTCATGTCATAGCACTAGTTTGGGTATTGTAAAAAAAAAAATAAATAAAAAAAATCAGCTACTTGGGGCACTTGCTTTGTCATAAAAATTTGTTGTAACAGTAGAAAACTCCTTCAGACTGAATGAAAGTCCAAGATGTAACATCAGGCTTTAAACCCACTCCTTAGGCTCCACTGAGGAACATCTGAGGCCATTTGTAATATGCATTTTATATCTTAAATATGTAGTATGAGTACAGTTTGTGAGAGCATTGCTGCTTTGGACACCTGTCCTACTTCACCTTCAAGAGCTGCGTTCAGACAAGGCTTTGTTCCCCCTTGCCCAGTCCCCTGGGGGTGCCCAGGTGGACCTATGCCTCTGAGCTGGGGTTTTGCTGCTGGGTCAGTGTACCACACAGTAGTTCATTCAGATGCCTTGTTGTCCATCTTGTGGTGTTGGTAGCATTGCCACCAAAAGCTTTGCTCCTCTGCTGAGGTGGATGTGGGTGAGTTTACAGGTGCCAGATCTTGGCAGTTGGGAGCTCTTGGGTTGAAGAAATGGGCTGAGCAGTGATGGAGACATTCAGCTCCAACAAGTGACGGGAGGTCCTTGGTCTGGGGTTGCACCACTGGATGCAAACCTCCCCTCTCCTCTTGCCGTGGCCTCTCACTGGAGCAGCTCCTGGTGTGTGGTGTCTCCAGCTGTAGATGACTAAATGAAGCTGTGTGGGCTGCTGGCTGTCCGGCCAGCCTGGCCCTGCTATCTCTTCCCATAAACACTGGAGCCTTTGTCTCTGGCCTTATCATGGCCCTGCCATCACAGAGCCTTTCTGTGCTCTCCTCCCAGCTCAGGCCTCTGTGTTCAGGGGGCTTTTCTTCAGCTGCTCTTTGTCTCCCGGTGTTTATTGTGCCTGCTGCAGTGTGTTTGTTTGGGAGAGAGGAGGAGGGGCTCCTGTTTGTCTGGGGTTTATAAACCTAGTGCATTCCTCAAAAGAGATGCTGAGCAAACTGGGTGGTGTTAATATTAACCCTTCACTGCCCTGAGTTGCTGAGAGAAATGTCCTCCACGTGTGACAAACTCTTTGGGGGGTTGATGAAGTTGATTGGTGTTAGGGCACTAGCCTTTGCTCTGCCCTTAGATTTTCTGTGAATGCTGCACATGTGTATCAGCAAAGAGAGCCTCCCAAACACTGGGAGGTGTGATTGAGTCTAGGATTTCCCCCCAGAGTGTTTCTGGAGTTTGTTTTTATTGCAAACACTAGCTCACTAGCCCTTTCTGTTTGCATAACTGGCCCTTGCATCCTGTTTATGTGGCTACATCAGGCAGGATCTCTTCATTGTACCATATCCCAAAAGTTTATGGCTCTGTATTTAGGGTTTTTCCTTTTGAGTAAGGTCCTGAAAGCAGGAATATGTGAAATTCCTAGTATTGCCACTTGTAGTGGCATATAATTCCTCCCCTTTGAACCAGCTGCTTTTCTGTAACAGACTTGCTAATATTTTCATGGCTCTTAGTGTTCCTTCAGTACCCATGGGCCTATATTCTGAAAGAGAGCTTGGGAAGGTGATAGTTAGCAACTCCAAAACTTTCTTTCCCTTGTAACCACATGATACTTGGCATTAAATTGATTGGTGGGGAAAAAAAACAACCAAACAGAACAGCATCAACCTCCTTTTGCTCTTCCTCCATGAGAGGATGGGAATTTGAAACATGGAAAAATCTCTCATCCATCTCTGCAAAAAGCTGCAGCAACACAATTGTCTTAGTGTTAGAAGTGCCAGGAGAGTTTTGTATTTCACTGGAGCTGCAGTCAGCATAAATGTTTCAGACCTTTTTTATGATGATCTGCGTAAACTGAGCATGATGCAAATACCTTAGTTTTATGTGTGATTAATTACTCGTGTGATTTAAAAATACTCTTTTCTCAAAGATTACCTATTTTCTGAAGTTACTGAACTCCTCAGAAGTTGAGGAGTCAATGACGTAAAGATTTTTTTAATATTAAAATAATATCCTGGCATTGAGTTCCTGGCTGCAGTTCATGTCATGCAGCATCTACATATTCTATTTTCACATTGGTAAAAAGTTCCATGGATCGTGTTCCTTTGCAGGGGGTGGGAAAGGAAGAGCTGCAAAATAATACAAGCCTTTGAAAGGTGAATCCACACAGTCATGACTAAACCTATTCAAACACTCAGGTGTTTTTTTCCAGGACTGCTCTAGGCTCTAGCATTGTTGTCTTGTGACTTGTTTTCTCCATGAACTCGCTCAGTTGGCCTCCTCTCTTTCTCTTCAAGGAACAGTTTCAGCTGCAAAGCGCACAGGGATTCCAGCACCCCGGGAAATATCATCATCGGTGTCCAGAGAGAGGGCTGTACTGCGTGGTCCAGCCAATACTAGGAAAACACAACCCAGCCCCACCTCTTCTGGTACACCAACTCCTACCAAACACGTGCGTCCCACCAGCAAGTCCAAGCAAGAGAATGAAACTGGTGACAGGGCTGTTCTGGAATCTCAGGTTAAGGAACTCCTGGCAGAAGCAAAGACAAAAGATTCTGAAATTACCAAACTCCGTTGTGAATTGAAGAAATGCAAAGAGAAAGCATCACTGAATATTGAAGGAATGGGAGCTTCCAACCAAATTTTAGAAACAGTATCACCTGTTGACATAGATCCATTAATACGGACCCTTCAGGAAAAAAACAGCACTTTTCAAAAAGAGCTCGCTAGCCTGGGAGAGGAAAACCGTGTCCTGAAAGAGAAATTGCTTTACCTAGAGAACTCCCCTATCTCGGACACAACAACAAGCAGTGGAGGTGACGGCAGCCTCCCAACCCCAACTACCCAAGAATCCAGTTTTGGAAGCCCATCAAAGAATGTGTTGAGAGGTGAAATGGAGGAGCAGAGGCAGCAGGTGAACGGGGCCGCGCTGCGCAATTCCGCCTCTTCCAGCAGCGACGTGACTAAAGCTTCCTTGTCACCTGATGTGTCTGATTTTGAACACATAGCAGATGTACCTTCCAGGCCAACGTCCTCCAACAGCAACCACTTCAAAAGTTCCAAATGCTCCACCACAGGAAGTTCTCCAAACAATATTAGTGACCTTTCTGTTGCATCTCTTACAGAGAGAATACAAAAGATGGAGGAGAATCACCACAGCACAGCAGAAGAATTGCAGGCCACTTTGCAGGAGCTGTCAGATCAACAGCAAATGGTGCAGGAGCTGACAGCAGAAAATGAGAAGCTAGTGGAAGAGAAAGCTCTCCTGGAGACTTCCTTTCGTCAACATAGAGATAGAGCTGAACAGCTGAGCCAAGAAAATGAGAAGCTAATGACTGTCCTCCAGGAGCGATCCAAGAATGAAGAAAGCAGAGCTCAGGAGGGGAAGGTGCTTGAACTGGAACAGAAATGTGCAGAAGTTCTTGAAAAAGCACAATTTGAAAGAGAGAAACTGCTCAATATTCAGCAACAGTTAACCAGCAGCCTACGGAGCTTGGAAAGGGAGCATCAAGATGCCCAGCAGGTGATTAAAAGCTTGAGAGAAGAAAATGAGAAGCTGCTTAAACTTCTGGAAGTGGAACAGCAGAACAGCAGCACAGTGACAAAAACTCTGGAGGACTGTAAAATTGCCTTAGAAGGTCTAAAAATTGAGAATGGCTCTCTTAAAACCCAGTTAGAGAGTGAGAAACAAAAGGCTGCAGAAATCAATGCTATGGGATGTACTAGTGACAACTCCGAGGTGCAGGAGATGCTCAAAGTAGCCCATGCAGAAAAGGATCAGTTGGAAGCATCCTGCACTGAGCTGAAACAAGAGCTGCTGAAGGCAAACAGTGAGCTAAAGCACATTCAGGGTCTGCTATCTAAGGTAAAGCAGTAACAGCTGTAAAACATAGTGGTTGTTTATCTGTCCTTCCATAAACAGGGACTTGTTGGCCTTTAGATTGTTCCTGAGCCATTGATTGTAAGTTTCCAGGATTTCAATGGCATTGATTAGTTTTGAATGGAAGCTGTGGTTGTGTGGTGTGTGTTTCTGCTGCAATATGCAAATTTTCCCAAGAACAACTGTTAGCATGACTGTGTTTATAAATTCAAAACTAATTTCCTCTAATATCTTCTGCAGAATTTATTAATTTGGGTAAACAGAATTGTGTTTATCAAATTTGCAGCAAAGAACAGATCAATTAAAAAAATTACTTTGATACTATGTGAACAAATATTAGTGAAAATCACTTAGTAATCCAGATGAAGGGAAGGGCATGAGTAGTTAGCAACGAATATTAAATTCTGAATAATTATTAATGATGAATTGGTACTGAACTATGGGTGTCATTGGTCATGAGGCCACAGGGATGTGAGCTAATGCTCAGAGAAGCTGGTATTTACAGCAGCATGACTAATGATGCATGGTCAAGCTCCTGATGAGATCATTTTCATCAAACTAAAATCTTTTTACAAAACTGAGTAGTATTCTGTTTTGGGATGGGTAAAATAATGGCCAAAAATTGTTCTTCATTAAATACTTTTTTTCTCGGTCTCATTTGATAGGCTCCAAGCAAGCTTAAGTCACTTGCTGTTTTTGTTTTTCCATGTGATTCTGGATGTTCAGAAGAGCTGCAATGTGAAGCATCATAGAACAGGTGTTCATAAATCAGGAGGCGGTGCTTAGGAAAGAGCGATAGTGTGTACCACCTTTCCTGTGTGGGGAAGGGATCTTGAGACCACAAGTAAAATTGGCTAGTTGCAGAGGAAGAAAGCACTGCCAAAAAGAACCTCCATGATTTGAGTGATTTAGAAAATCCAGATGTCCTTTCAGCTTCACTAGGTGACCACAGCAAATGGAGTTAGTTGAGGAAGCTCCCAAGTACTCACTGGAGCTACGGTTTCTGAAGTATAAATGAAAAACTGCTGAGTGCTCAGACTCTGTACCAAACTTTTATTGCTTGGTTTGGAAACCACACATTTCCTCTTTTTTACTCTTCCTTTCCCTCAAATTAAGCTGTTTGGAATCATTGGCTATTTGTGACACCCAAACAAGACCACAGGCTTCTGTAAGGCTGCCCTTCAGTCAGGCTGTGCCAATGCTGCTCATGGAACTGGCAGCCTACACCTTGCTTTTCCAGAGCTTGCTCCTACTCTGAGATCTCCCCCCAAACCTGGAAGCACTGATCTGTGGGCCTGAGCCAACAAACCAAAGTGCAGCAGGTTTCCCATTCAGTAATTCCAGATGTCCTATATCCAGAAATACTTACCTGCAGTAGCTTGCTCTGCTGGGTATGTTTTCACAATCAATTGAAAATGCACATGGTAAAAGCATAAAAATTATTAGTGTGGATGAACTGATCATCATCTTGGCAGTGATACCACTCTCAGAATGTGATACACAAATACATGTGGAGCTTTCCAGGAGTACAATTCCTTCCTGATTATTACCTGCAGCGATTATAGTCACCATACAGAAAATCTAATTTCCTTCCTTGCCTCTTGTTTTATTATCTTTATGGCTAGGGAAGAAGACTCATTCATGGCTCATCTGTGATTCCTGAAACTCTCTCATCAGCATTGAAACTCATACAATGATTAAATCATAGGTTCCATTCTGAAGTCCTTGAGATGCCCAGTGAATTATCTAATGAGAAAGAAATTAAGAAATGTAGACAGACTTGCAGCTTTTTCTCTCTTCCAGGCTGAGCATGAGTGTGGTCAGCTGAAGGAGGTGTGTGACAGGCAGGCTGAGCAGCTGAGCAGGACCAGCCAGAAGCTGCAGGAAAAAACATCAGAGAATGAAGCAGACATCAAAAACCTGAAAGAGACTATTTTTGAGTTGGAGGACCAGGTGGAGCAACATCGTGCAATAAAACTTCACAATAACCAGCTCATCAGTGACCTAGAAAGTAGGTGGAGCTGGGGGGGAAAAAAAAAGGGATTTAAGTGAATTTATTCATAGGGCTGAGTTATGGCTGCAACAGGGAGAAGGAAGCTTGTCTTGATATGACAAGAGCCCCACCTTAGAAGTGTTCCCATTGTGGCCAGTCCTTTCTGTTCATGCACAGAAGTCGCGTTTTTAACAGTTAGTGCTAGAGAAATACTATTAGAGACAGTCTCCAAGCCTCTATTGCCCGTTCTAGAGACTGGAATGACTGGCCTTTTAAAGAGGTTCCAGGGAGGAGCTCCCCAAGAGCAGTGCTGGCAAGAGCTCTCCAGGAGAGGTGCTGTGGGGGGGAAGCTGCCCCCCGCTGGCAGAAGGGGAACGTTGCACTTACCAGAGAGACCCGCTGCTCCAGGGGGGTGTATAAAGTGAACCTACACGTGCCATTCTCTAGATTTGCAAGTCTGATTTAACGCCTCAAAATAATTACCTATTTCAGAGATGTTTGAGTAGCAAATCTACTGTTGATTCCATTTCTGATCTATTGACAGAGCATCCTTGTTTCAGTTTAGTCTGTTTAGCAGCATTGCTAGAAGCAAAACCAAATAGGCTGCCCTGCCCTCCCCATTTTTACTTTTCACCCTTTGTGTTTCATAATATTTTCCCTTTTTTACTGTTCCTAGGTAAAGCAATGAAGCTGGAAGAACAAAAACAAGATGCAGAGAGGCAGCTGAAGGCTCTGACTAAGCAAATGAAGGTAAGGGTTAGATCCCATGACAAAACCAAGCTGAGCTTTGATTGCAATATTAGATTAGAGAGAAGTATTGTGCTTTTCTAGAACAATTGCAGAAAGGTCTTTCTACATCCTTTCATTTTTCATTCTCCTATTTCTAGCTGTTTCTTTGCTTGTGAAGGAAAAATATAATACATTCTCAGCAAATTACTTTTGCTTTTTCTACCTGTGAACTTCTACTTTGGAACAGCTGTTCCTTTGTGAATCATGAGTAGCAATCGGCTCTTTTCAGCACCAGTGCTTGTAGTAGCATCACAAAGCTGATCAATTACTATAGGAAGAACTTTGTAGTTGTACTGGAATGGAGAGCTTAGCATCAGTTTCTTCTTTGGCAATCTCACTGGTACAGTGTAAAAAGACAAGTGTTCAGTTTGGCCTCAGCATCATCTTGAAATTGTGGTGAAATCCTGGTCACTTGTGACCACTGAAAGAGAGATCAGTAACTAAGTGCTCAGCTCAAGCAGGTGCATCTTCACAGCAGTTTGAAGCCCTAATTGCTTTTTCTAGGAAGATGCAGAAGAGTGGAGACGTTTTCAAGCTGATCTCCAGACTGCAGTGGTTGTAGCCAATGACATTAAGTGTGAAGCCCAGCAGGAGCTCCGGTTGGTAAAGAGGAAGCTTCAGGAGGAAGAGGAGAAGAGTGCTAGACTGCAGAAGGAGTTGGATGAAGTGAAGGGCAGCAACAGGTTGGTTACTTACAAAGGCCTAGATCTGATCTCTGTGACTTCTAACATGCATGCAAACAGTGCTTTGTCAATAACTATTCATTGGCTTGGATGTGCACGTTGTCTGTTTTTAACTTTTCTGACAGATTTTGTGTCTCTTATTCTGAGATGTTTCTGTTTTTTCTTTTTTAACTGTCTGGTTCTGTCAACTGGGCCATGTATGTTTTAATCAGCAGATATTAAGTAACAGCAATTGCCAATATCCTCTGATAGCTTTGTTCTCAGGTATTCCACTGTGTTTTATTGCCTTCAAAACCCTCTGTGCAGCTGTATTAAACCATCTGTGGAAAGATTGGTTGTTACATAAACATTCAGTGGGTTATCCAGAAAAGAACTAGTTAACCTGAGAGGAGTCAAGGAACTGTAGATGTTCAACTTAAAATAAGGACTAGCTGGACTTCTGTTCTCTGAGTTTGATACATGTTGACTGAGTGATCAATGCAAGTACTAGGATTCCTCATCTCCTGTCCTTAGTTTGAAACCTGTTATGTGATTAGGTGTATTAAATGGTCTGGACTGGGGCTTGGGTTAGTATTTAGCCCAGAAGTGCCTGCATGTGGACCCACCTATAAAACAATGGATGTAGTCTCAGTGGTTGGAGGGGAAACAGTGACTGGGAACCATTCAGAGATACACTCCAGCATGATAAGCTGCTTATGTGGGGCTTTCCTCTGTGGGAGCATGGTAAGAACAAAAGTGACTTGTACAATTGAACCTGGAGCCAGTACAGACAGATGCCTCACAATGTGGCTTTTATGCAGTGCATGACTTCTATGTACCACATTTCATGGCAAAAATCAGACTACAATTGAAGTACTAAATAAGAAGAAATGGAAAACAAGATGTATTAGAAGGAAGGAACAACATTTCTAAAAAAGACAGTGCTCAGCTCTTCTTTGCATTGACAAAAGCAGAGCTGCAGTGATGAAAATGTGTACAGGGGAAACATGAACAGTGGGACTGCTTACCAAAAACGTGTGCCAAATGAATTTTGCTCCTTTAGATTTTTCCACTTAATCTCTTTCCTAGTAGATTCATGGCCACTGGTAGAATAGCTACAGGAACATAGTGAATCCTGTCACTTCTTCCAAGTGGAATAACAGTCCAGCTACATGTTGCATGTATTTACTCACTGATTTGCACAAGTTTCCACAGCAGCTGTACAGTAGATGAGATGGGAGGGCCCTTGTGTGGACGTGTACGGATTATAATTGTGGATTGAAGAAACAGAAGTACTTCTTTTCAGAAAAATAAAGGAATGTGTTTAAGCTCCAGTTTGATTATCAGAGTCCCCAGTGGATGCAAAGAAAAGCTATTACAGATTATGTATTCAGACAAAATGATTACCAGACATTACTTAAGTTCTGGGCTCTGTTTCCATTCCTAATTTGTTCTTAATGAAATTTCTCTTGTTTAAAGTGGGGATGTATATTTGAGGACAGGAATAATGTACTTGCAGTTTCCCCTCTTTAGTCTTTTAGTTTTTAATCTGAAGATGTGCTTGATAATACTTAAACTAAATAGAAGAAAACCAGCTAATTTGCAAACTAGGCTACTTATCCTCCATGTATAAGGAACATGGCTACATTGTCAACTCTTTGGCAAAGGAGCCCGAGCTACAAATACTGCTTTTAAAATTAGCCCCTAGAACCCATACATAGGTGGTTTCAGAGGAGATATTCAGACACAATTAATTAAGTCAGTTTTGGCATTTGTCTCTCCCTCTTTCACACACACATCTTTGCGTCTGTCTTTGTGTCATGTTGACTTATCTGTAGAGCTTGCTCTGAGTATTACATTGGTCATGGAGCCAGAGATCCTGTCTGCAGTGGGTGATAGTTACTGACTTTCAAAGGCAGGTGTTGAGACCAAATTTTGCATCTGTCAGTTTAACTGATTTGACTCGCAGTGTCTATGCAAAGAGTGCAAAATTCCTGTACTGAATGGTGTGGAGAAGATGATGAAGTTTATGTAAGTGATTGTCTAAACAAACCAGGGATCAACAGCTAAGCACTGAAATTTTAAACCTGTACTGACCTGTATAACACATTCTTCAAGTTGCCAAAGCTCCTAAAGAGAGCCAGGTCTACACTTCCAGTTATTTTTGCATTCCCCAGGTCTCTGTCCTCCCCAGCAGCTTGGCTTCTTTCACCCAGAAAGTTCTGGGAAGATTCTCATCCTTACTTTGTCATCTTTCACAGATGCTGCAGCTCAGAATCAGCAGCAGAGTCTGGTACCTGCCATGACACCTAATGCATGCTCAGCCCTGTGGGGGAACAGTTTGTAGCATGATACCGTAACACAGTCTATAAAGAATTCCTCAGATTTGCTAATGCTGAGCAGCTGTGCACCCAGCTGAATATCTGACACTCCCTAGTGGAAGTTTTCTGTCTCATTTTTAAGCTCTGATTGGAAAATGTACCTTCCAAGTAGCTTGCTGCTCAAAGGTGGGGGTTTTTTTGGCAAAATCTCAGCCATCTCTTGAGGGTCATTAGACTCCACCTCATAAATTGATCTAGAAGCCAATTTATCTCCTACGACATCCTGTCATTTTAATGTTTGCCTGTGGCTGCCTGAGTTCCTGCCTCCGAGTTTGATTTCTCCGTTACGTTCTTCTAAGCAGACAAAAAGTCATTTTTGGTTCAGGAACAGCCAAAGAACTTGCAGAAAAAATCCTGATGTGGTCATCAGAGTTCATCTGAATGAAGGTAAGAGCCTCCCAAAGGCATCTTTAACACAGAATAAGTGTCTAATTCTATGACTAAGAATGTTGGGGGGAGGTTGGACCAGCATCAAACAAATGGAATAAGGAAGAGAGGAGTTAACTTGTCCCAAGTTAGTACTGATTGAAACCTGCAAATTAATTAACCCATGTTTGAGACAGTCTTAATGAGATTTTACATACTAATTAATGTTATTTCTCTGCATTAAATGCAAAAGCTTACAAACCACTGTTGTATAACTGTCTCCTCACAGGTGGTGGAAACTGAAATGATGTAGTCTCCATCCTTGGAGGTTTTCAAGATCAGACAGGATAAGACCCTGTGTAACCTGGTCTGACCTCATAGCTGATTCACCTTTGACAGGTGGCTTTCTGAGGTCCCTTCCAACCTGAATTATCCAATAATCCTGTAGCAAGTTTCAACTTTTCAAAACACTGACCTTAGAAATAAATTAATTTTTGTAGCTGTTTTAGGATCAAATATTTAAGTGGTATATTGTGGAATATATGTATCCATATATATTGGATTTGTAACAAGGGAAGAAAGCTAGCAGAAAATACCCAAATTATGGACAGCTCTTTTTGCCTTCACTACACACCTTTTTCCAAGCCTTTCTGGCAATACTCTTCAGCGGCAGTGAAAGTTTCAAGGTCTTGCTTGAACGTTTTCCCTTCAAGTTCCCCAAATCATTTTGGCACTACAACATCTTGTGCCTTGAACCAAGAACATGGAGGAAAGACAGTTGGGCTGCTAGGAGTACTCAGAAAACAGAGTATCTGTAATGAAATTAGTGACTTCTTAGAATAATAAAAAAATTAACCAAATATTCAAACAGAAGCCTAAAGTGAAGATTGTGATTTACCCCACTAATTTGCTTCTGCTCTTCCTCCTGAAGTCTCAGTGCCACAGCATGGCAGTGTTACATGCTTTTTCTCCTGGAAACAAGCTTGTACTCTGTGTCTATTAAACCCTGCTGTCAGTCTGTGTGTGCTGATGTGCTGCTCATTTGTGCCTGTGTTCTGCAGCTGTTCTGTCTTACAGAGGTTTGCTAGTTCATTTTGCTCTCCAAGTAAGCAAACTGGAATGTCAGAGCAGCATCCTTGGGGTCCTGTTTGTTTACTGTAGTTAGTGACTCCTCAGAGTTGGTCTGTTGGGGGTTTTTTTGGGTTTTCTTTGTTTGTGATTGGAGTTTTTTTGCACTGGATGGAGATTACCCCATCTGCTTTGGTGTGAAGACCCTGAAAAAGAAACTTGGCGATTGAGCAGCTCCAGTTGCCTGGACAGGTTCATTTACCCTTTTTGAATTAGCAGTCCTAACTGATTAGAGGAGAGGAAAGCCAGGAACACTACTGTCCCTGTTTTGAAATGGGTTCTCTGGCTTTAAATTCTTAATTTCTTCCAATCTGAGCAACAAAGATTTTTTTTTTTTTGTATGGTGGTTTTGCCCCCCATGTCCTAAAGTTAGTGGGGTGCACCCCTGAGCTCCTGGGGTGCTAGAGCACTCCTCCCACTGTCCTAGCAGCACCATCAGCATTATCCTCTCCCCTTTATTTAGTGGTGATGGGATGATTAACTGTAAAACAGAGCTGTACCTCAGGGTGGCCATTGGATTGCTGCTTGTAGCTCCCCCAATTGTTGTCTCTATTTCCACAGGTGCCTGATCTCCACCAGCTAACACAGCCCTGAGTGGATGCATATCCAGGCCTGTGAGACGCGTCAGGACGTACCTTCAACTTGCAGCTGAAAAAGGGAAGTCTCAATTTGAGAAAGCACCTCCAGGTTTTTTATGCCCTGCAGAAGTCAAATGTATCACAAAGTGTGAATGCTGCTCAGGTCCACCTCCTCCCCATGGGCAAGATCCCATTCCTTTGTTCCAGAAGGCTTCTCTCTTCAGAAGACTCCATGAGGCGGAAAAAGTTCTGGATTAGTCTAAAGCCAACTAGGCCACAGGAAGTAATCACAGAGATTTTGGGGAACTGAAATAACTGAGAGTTTTTTTGAGGAATGGGGATATTTGTCCTGAAACAGAAATTCATACGTGCCATTTTATGCTGAAGCAAAAAATAAAACTGAGTGTGTATGTTTAATTTGTAAAATCCAATGTACATACACATGGAGTTCTCCATATGGAATTATATTCATCAGTGTGTGACTAAATACAGGTATGAATACAGATCAGTGTGTACACACACAGACTCAAGTGATAGGGTACTGAAGTCTAGCAGGAAAACTGAATAGAAACATGAAGGCATTTATTCAATATAATCTGCTCTGGTGATTTAGGATTTCTGATAATGCATTGACAAGGCACTCACCACTGGGTGGCATGTCTGACTCGCTGTGTGCTGGGAAGCAGGGTGTGCCTGAGGAGCGTGTCCTGCCATGGCTCTCCCAGAGGATGTCCCATGTCAGCTTTTTCCTGACTGTGAGAGCTGCAGATAAGAGACATCAGAAGGCAAAGAAATTGACACATCAAGCCCCTAGTAAATATCCTCTCACAAAGGAGTCTTTCTCGTGCACTTAACTCAGGTGAAGTATATGATGATCAGGGAAAACTTGCTGAAGTCCAGCTTTGCAACTGGAGACACCTGGAGAGAGCTTTCCTGGGATGCTAAGGAGAAACTCGGACACCACCGTCTTTACCAGAAAATCATCAGGATTCATTCCAGGACTGGAATTTCATGTTTTGGCTGTGAGATTCCCAGCCTTTTCTCCTGGATGTGAAGACATAGCAGGGCCTGGTCTCAGAGCAGGCTGAGCCTGTAGAGAATTCTGCAGGATGTCCTGGCTTTGGCATGGCCTTCACCTCTGTGCCGTGCTACTGGCGTGTCTGCATATATGCACACTTGTGTTGCCTTTCTTCTTTGTGCTGGCAGCTGTTGAATGTTGGTTTTTATCTTTAAGAAATATAAATTGAAGTGCCAAATAAATGTTTAAGTGTCTGGAATTGTCTGCTGCCTGCCCTTGGCCTCTCTTCTGTTCTGTGCCTCAGTAGCTGTGTCTTCCCTCTCTGTGTACCTTGGAGCTCAGGAGAAATCACAACAATGACAGGAACTGTGGCAGAGATGGCAGAGTAATTCTGAAAAGATGGTTCTGTGGTCCTGGGCCACCTGAAACAAAGAGGTCATTGGAGCAGTTTAAAAATTACACAAACACATGAAAGCTGCTGTTGCCAAAATCCATCCAGTAAGCTCAGAAAGACTTGCACTTTGTTGGCTGTTTGTTACCCACATACCTCAAACCTGGAAGACAAGGAGACTAACTTGCCATTAGAGAAATACTGGCTGCATCTACTTCTCTCAGCAATGACTGTATGAAACTAGGCAGTGGTTTTGTGAAAAGGACTGCACATTTTAATTCCTTGTGGCTAAAGTGCTCTGCTTCCTCCTGGAGCTGCTCCACTTCAGCCAGCTGCACTTGCAGCATTGATCTGTGGAAACCATTCATTCTTGTTTCAAGGAAAGCATACAGCAGTAGATGACATTTCGTTCAGATCCATCCTCTTTGTAGTAGGGCTTGGTTGGTTGTCTCAGATGGCCTAAGCTGTGCTAAACTGAATAAATTCTGTGCAACGGAGTTGGTTTTAGTTTGAAGTTATGGCTGCTTAATATTGCAAAGCCATGTTCTCCTATACTGTCCCCTTGAATTAGCTTGCTACTATGAGTTAAGCACTTACTCTTCCACTTCTCTCTTAAGAAACCCTTATGTGCACACACCTGCACCCCCTTAGCTTTAGAAATGGAAGGTACCAAGTGTCATAACTGTCCATTGCTGGTTGCTGGCATGTGTGGGTTTAGCTGAAGCAAATAGATCTCAGCACTATTCTTCCTACTCAAGTTTGCAGCATGAGAGGCCTCAGCTTTCTGATATGATTGTATTTGATCTAGGAGGTTGTTTCAGAGAGCATTAGAAGGCTATTACAAATAGACAAGATTACAGGAAGCATTTGAAGGAAATTGGAACCGGTAGTAGCCCCAGCACTTGAATCTCCATAATTACTCTGTACAATGGCAAGGTAATGGCATGTGATGTCTCAACTGACTGTCCTGTGGCATGGCAAAAGGGCTGCTCTAGTCACTCTATTTATCATGTTTGTGTCCCTTTGCAGTCAAAGGCTAGTTGAAGATTAGTCTGTGAGGTTTGAGCTGTGCTCAGAGTTAAATCCCAACCAATGGAGCAGTGGGTGCCTAGAGATGCCTCTGGCTTGCTTCATTCTCAAGATGTTCTGTGTTTAGTATTCCTTTCTCTTACTCTGATAATACTCCACAAACCTTGTGTGTCCCCTTGTTACCTGAATAACCAGCCAAAACTCTGGCATAGTGCCCTATATAATTCTTGAAATAATGTGATGTGTAATGGGTTGCACTGAGTGGCTTGGCATCATGAAGCAAAAATCTGTCCTTCCTCCATATTTTCCTAGATGCAGGACTCTTTAGCTGGTGTGTTTTCACATGACACGAGTGCAGGTGCTATCACCTCTTGCTTTGTTGTTTATGAAGCCACAGAAGAAAAAGTGAAGGGTAGAACTTAATGCTGGTGAGCAAAACACTGGCTTCCTCAGAGCTCAGTGGATCTTTCCCAATCTGCCTTTCCTTCTGAGTGGATTAAATGGAGAAGGGAACTGAAATGGCTTTTTCTCTAGCCATGTGCCTCTGCAGCCTCCCCTGGCACACCAAGGAGCTTGAATGAATTAGCAAAGAAATAACCAATGTCTGCTTAAAGACAGCACCTCCTTAAGCTCTGCCAAAAATAGAAACTTGAGTCACTCTTATTCTCTTATTCATTTATACTCTTTATGCCCTTACATTTTGTAGATTGTGGTGCCAAAAAGAAAGAGGCTTCTATTTTTAGCTCAGCAGAAGTTGTTCAGCCCTACAGGCACTTTCTGGATGGAATCCTCCAGCTGCCTAGGGGAGTAATTTCTGATGTTGTGTTTGTGTAGCTCTGGGTGCCTACAGTACTGAACAGCAGGGAAAGTGGTGATACTTCAGAACCTGGAGATCAGCACACATTTCTCAAGCAGCAAGGAGATGAGGAAAGTAATGTATAAATACCCTCTTTTTACATGATCAGACTTTCTCTAATTGCAGCTTTCCTAAACTAAAGCTGAGCAATTCAATTACACTTGGAGCCTACCTGGGAGCTGCAGGTAAGTACAGTGTCTGTGCAAGGCAGTGTCAGGCACAGCTGTAAAATGCATGAGTAGATGAGATGGTTGGGTTGAATGATGACATTTGCTGTTAACCACAGCTGTGGCCTTTCCTGTACTAACTCCTGTAAGTCCAACACCTAATCTTCAAAATTTCTGCTCCACGAAGTAACTTGATGATCCTTCCTGTTAAAATATGAGCTTTATTTCGAGTTTGTCTGTCTTCATTCCAGCCATTGAATGTTGATATTGTATCTGTTAGGATGAAGCACTTAACAGTTTTATTCCACTTATAACTGCTTGTGGAGTGTAACTGAGGGTTTAATTGTTCAGCAGATGTCCTTGATGAGCTGTAAGAGCTACATTTCCCAAGGTTTTCATTCTGAAGTATATTTTTTGGGTTTAATTGTTATGGATCTCACCTGAGCCCTGTCCAATTACTTATTTTATTTTCAGTTGTGGTCTTTTAACTGGTAATAATTACTTTAGTAATGGCCATGCCAGTTGGAAACATAGAGGGCAAAATAACATCTTTCTCCTTGGTTACTTGTTATACACTGAGGACCCCAGTAGCCCCTTGGCCCCTGTGCTGTGTTGAAAGCCCTTCTTCAGGTGATTATCAGTGAGAACTCACAAATTTCATCAAACTGGTTTTTTCTGTGGTAATCCTCCATCCTATGTGTGGATGAGGAATGAGACAATATGGTTAACACCACAGAAAAGTTGGTTATACTCAATGATGTGATGTTTGCCAGACACTGCAAGAAAGGAACATGAACATTTTGACCAGTGGTCCCTGTTCTGGGCATGACAGTAAAAAATGTGCTTCGTTGGGTTTGCCTTTTTACACAGAAAGACCTTTAATCTCTGCTTGCAGTTCCTTTTGCCCCTGACTTTGATCTGGTTTCTGCTTTGCAGGCTGACAGCTGAAGAGGTGGAATCTCTAGAGGCTGATACAACCAACCGCTGGCAGGGAGTCTGCATCAGCAGAGCATCTCCCACACCATCAGAATCTGCAGCCACTGTGAAATCACTGATCAAATCCTTTGACTTAGGATGCTCAGGTATTTGAACACAGTCTATTGTAGTAAAAAACCACCACATTTCTGGCAGAGAGACAGGTCATTTTTGCCACTTTGTGCTGCTTCTTGCTTCTTAATGAATACTTGGTGTCTGTGCTTGATACATGCTGCCTGTGGAATGTCATTACACCAGTGGTTCCCTGTTCTGACAAGAGTGAGATAGTTTGAAGTGCAAATGTTTCCATGCTTTTTCCTTGCAGGTAGCACTGGACAAAATATCACAGTTCACAAAGTCCCCAGGAGCCCTCTAAGTGGAATTCCAGTGAGGACAGCCCCAGCAGCTGCTGTTTCCCCCATGCAGGTACCAGGACCCCTTTCCATCCTGATAGTTTTAAAATGGGTAGATGCAGTGTTTGCTACAGCATGAGAGCCCCAGCAGGCCAACAGGCACATCTTGACAGGGGGAAGGGGAAACTCATCTGTTTATTTGCTGTGAAACATCAAATGCTGTAGTACTAACAAAAAGGATCAAAGTGAGTTTGTCTTTGACCTCAGCTTAGAGGTCTCAGTGGACGGATGTGAACTCTTTGGAATACAATTCTGAACTTTTGTAACTGTTGACCCAAAAGTGCGTTTTGATTATCAAGAGTGAGCTACAAGAAACATCAAACTGAACTAGGTAGCTGGTGTGTGAATTGAGAGACATGGGATAAGAAGTTAAGATGCATGCACACAGTTACCCAGTGAGTTCATACAGTGCTGACTGAAGAGCTCTTCCAGTTAGTGGGTTTTTCCCACTGCACAAGGTCATGATATCTGCATTATGTCACTGCACCTGTCAGCTTTCTGTTAGCAATTTTCAAATCTGTGGTGCAATGATATTGGAAACATTGTGATGTGAGTGATGGGGAAGCAAATGCACTGTGCTTCCTCATTTCCACATGTGCTGAAAGTGGCACACCAGCAGACTGCTGACCTTCCTAGGCTAGAGAAGACATTCTTTGCTTTTTGACTGGATGGTCACTGGGCTTAAAACAGGGTATTACCCCTCTAGGTAGAAAGCAGTTAGTAGGCTGGGGTGTTTAGGTGAATGTTCTGAAGAATCAAGTGACTTTGAAAGACTGTAACAAATGTGTGAGCACATTTCCTTCAAAGATGCTGGGGCTGCATAGAACCATGAAATGGTTTGGGTTGGGAGGGACCTTGAAGATCATGTCCCCCCCTTAATGGGCCGGGACACCTCCCACTAGACCAGGTTGCTCAGCACCCTGTCCTGCCTGACCTTGAACACTGCCAGGGATGGGGCTTCCACAGCTTCCCTGGAAAGAATCCACCTGACTGATGATTCAGGGTGCTGGGGACAGAGGCAGGGGTAGGAACAGGCATTCTTACTTTGTGTTTGAGACACTAGATTATGTTTGGCAAGAGAAAAAATAGAAATGTGAAATAGCTCAGGAACCAATATATTACCAGCTAAAAATATTGTCTCTTGGCCCTTTTATGTTTCACAACCCTTTCTCCAGCTGCAGATGCAGCTGATACCTTGTTGAAAGGTCTCTGTATCCCTCCACCTGCTTTGTGATCTTGAGATAGCAGAAACATCTCTTCTTCTTGCCTATTTAAGCATGATGGCTAGTACTTTTTAATTACCTTTATATGTTTGTTATTTCACAGAGGCATTCTGTTTATAATAATGCCAAGCCAGCTAGTAAAGGTGTTGGGAGACATGCAGATCTTTCAGACCTTCCTCTTGCAGGTAAGTTGCAGCAAACATGCAAATGTTGCCTCTTTTTACCAGCCAATCTTGTCCTTAACTGTGGCCTCTGCCTGGGCCATTTTCCCTCTTCTCATATGGTCAAAGGAAACATCAAAAAGTGTCTTCAGAGTCTTTGTTTTAGAGAGCTTATTAATTTTGTTGTGCTTCCATTCCCATCTTGTTTGTAGCCAACTAAAAAATAGCTGATTTATTATGGTTTGCCAACACAAACTGGCCTTCTTTATTCCAAAGTATCCATGGCACCTCTCTAATCCATGCTGTGGAACTGGAGAGGATTGGATCTTGTTCAACATGTATGTATCTGGAACCAAGTCCAAAGCACTGTCTTTTGAGGGTTTATTTGTTTTTAAATTGAGCTTCATTTGAAATACATCAAACATTTCAGATACTGATGTGACTGTTGTAGGAGTAGTCATATTTGGTCTCAAAATAGTTTGTTTTGAGAGTTCTCAAGAGATACGTTTGTTTTTATTTCACACTTTGCTTTTGTTCTCTTGTCATTTAATATTCTTTTCTACCAGTGTTTTCTTCCCATTTTCCCTAGGGCCCTTTATTTTGATTATCTGGTCCTGAATGTAATTGTGGCATTGGAATCAAAGCTACTAACAGCAGATTATGGATTTTTTAAGGACAAATTAAATATTATATCCCCGTAGTGAAACTGCAGGGAGGGACAAAATAAAATCTGTCACACTTCTTCACTGGTAGACTGAATTTTCTGCAATAGTTTGCTAGTGCAGGAGAGAAATTAGAACATGACTTCATCTTTAGACTCTTCAGGTAATTCCATCCTTCAGAGATGAAAAGTTCCTGGATCAGAACAGGAAAACAGGTTAGAGGGTAGATGGCAGCATAAAAAAATAACATCCTGTCTATGCTACTGGCTTCTCCTTGCATGAGAGTTACCTACAGTGATCCTAAGCAGAACATTAGAACTTTTTAATCTCTACCAGTCTACTGTGGAGTGAAATAGTCTGGCAACTGTGTAATATAATGCTAGTCCTTAATAATAAATATCCCACTTCAGGCCATGGAAAATTACTGTTATTACCTATAGACAGTTGTTCTTTGAAAATCAACAGATACTTCATTAGCCATTGTATAGTAAAAAATTATGGTTGCTTATCTAACAAGTTCCTGTATTTACAGCTTCTCTTTGTACCTGAGTTTAATTTAGTTCCAATAATCCATAGCAAAGGCTTATTCACTACGAAGTTGTAATAGCTCTGGCTCCAATCTAAATAATCCTAGAAGGCAGTTGATCTAAGCCCTGTGCAAACAACACTGAATTAAAATATATCCCTAAGGAAATTCAGTGAAGTAGTCTCCATAATAATAATCTTCTGGCTGATTCCATCTGACCAGTACCACAGCAGGACTCTGTGATGTCCTTAATATGAACCAAATGTTACATCCTTGGAGAGGAGAATGGATTGCTTTGCAGAGGGAGCTGATCTTTGACCTATCATATTTGCATTTAGAATCAGAGCTTTGCTGGTTCTGTGATGGAGTTCCTAGCAGCCAGACATAAGTCAAAGGAGGTGTATTACTCATGCAAGTGAGACTCAGACAACAGAGCTGAGTGCTGTGAACTTACAGCACCTCAGGCACTGCTGTGTGATTCAAGCCAGTAACCACTGAGTATCCCTAAGCAGTGCAGGTCGTGCTCACAGATTGGGATTTTTCCTGAATCATGTTGCATATTTTTCATATTATTATTATCCTGTTTCTCTTTCTGAATTACTCCTAGTATGCCCTCATCTTCTCCCTCTTTTCTTCCCAGTTAGATGCTTCCAATAGCCTTTGTACCTATCTGGGATCCTTCCTTCTCCTTCCTTTCTCTGTACCGTGCATGAACACATCCTGAGTGGTTGGCACAGCACTTCCTAATTAGACCAATGTATTAGCCAGATCAGTTATGTTAATGACAATTTAATAGCACTTTTTTTTTTTTTTTGCTGTTCTTATAAACTAATGAGAAACCTACATTCCTCTTCATCATGCTCAGGTTTTGTTTATTCATGTGCCTTTTGCAGTAGATCTCTTTCTCTAAGCAGAATATTCTTAAGTTTAAAATGGTCCCAAGAAGCATTCATGGCTTGCCTGATTGGCATGGCTATTTAAATTTGAGGCAGTTCCTCAGAAATCCAACATAATGGGGAGCTAGAAGAGTGATACATCTGGAATATATGGTGGAAAAAATCAACAAAAAGATTTCATAAATTTCTGCTCTGTTCTGTTTGTTGTTTGTTATGGATTCATGGTGTAGACCAAGAAGGGACAGGTGAGGGGAAGGAAGGGTGACTCTGAGCAAAGTGTATGGAATCCAGTGCAACAAAACTGCCAACATCCAAGTTGCTGGAAATGAGACAGTCTCCTGGGTGTGGATTCTGTCCTTTTCCATCTGGACTTCTTAATAAATAGGAGCTAAGCAGCCCTTTGTGAGTGGAATGAAGGTGTAGAAATGCCTTTAGTTCTCAGCAGCTACAAATGCTGATGTAGTTGTAGGACACTCAAGAACCAAAGCAGGAACAGCTGCATGCCTGTTGGAAGGGTGTTTTTATCTGGCAACTGCTGATATTCTGCTATTAGTGGTTGAAAGAAATTTAGGACTGATTCAGTCATACCAGCCTTTGCTGAAGCTGAGATAAGAGGGAATTCACACCTCTAGGTGATATGGTGTTAATTGATAATTAACATAGGGAAGTAACAAGCAATCAACTCTGAAACACTGCTCTGCTCATGAGGGATAACCCCAGGGAGATCTTTGATTTCTGTGATCTCTGTGGCTTCTCTTCAACAGCCTCCCAACACTGGATTCTGTGGCTACTAATTTTGTTTCATTTATATATATATATATATATATTTACACGTGTAAATTTATGTATCCTAAAAGACATAGAAATACATAACGTGTAATAAAAATGTAAATGCATCTGCTCTGGATATCTTGAGGCTTCCCCAAGTTCTGTCAGATAGGATGCCATGTGACACCATGTGATAAGTACCTTTTACTGCTGCCTTGTGCTGGGTTGTGTTCAGGAGACAAGAGGCTTTCTTGTTACAAGTCTGCTCATGGCAGAAAAGAAATCATTGTACTAGGGCTGGTCAGTCATCTGTTGAAGATATCTGGCAATCAGCTTTTGAACCTTTAGGACTGTAGATTTTGGTATTTCCCCTCATTCACCTGAGGCCCCTACCCCCCAGCAGGAGCATCAATCACAGGAAGCCAGGCAGCCTGGACTGTTGAAATCATCAAAGCCATTCCTTGTTATGATCACCTCTAATCTGCTCAAGGTTTCCTAGCCTCATGTGTGTTTAATGAACAAATGACTACATTTGTTTAGAATCAAAACAACAGACTGCATATTGTGTGCTGGGTGGCAGGACAGTGATTAATCAGATTCTCAGACTGCAAACTGACAGCTTTTTTTTTAATTCCCACAGACCTTTTGAAGGGGAGAAACGAGGAGCTGAAACCAGATCATTACCTCCGTAAAAGCCCCTCCCTGGAATCCCTGAGCAAACCCCCAATGGCCTTCAGCAGCAGAATGCTTACCTCTACCCCCAGCAGCTTGAAACCCCAAAGTAAACTCAGGTACCAACTCAGTTTCCTGGGAAAAACAGCACACTGGAAAGACTGACAGCATTACCTGGCACCAGGATGAATATTTTCATCTGATGAAACCCTCTCTTCAGTCTGTCCAGTTCAGAATTACCAGGCTGTGTAAGATCCAGATGTCAACATTCAGATGAGAATACCACAATTACTTGTAAGGTGAACAAACATGACAAAATGAGGACAGCAAGATTCCAGGAGCCACTAAGGTGTATTCAAGAATTCCATCAAGTGGATGAGGGGTCAACCCTCCTTGTCTAACTGTAGTTCATAAGGGTAAAGTGAGCTAAAAACTGAAAGTTTGGAGGTCTAAGGGAAAGCTGGACACAATTTTCTTCTGTCTTAAGGAAAAAAAAATAAATTCCTCTGATCACCACCATTATTTCTAACAGCAGAAGCTGTAGGGTTGAGACAGTTCAGGTCTTTGACTGTTCTTTAACTGTCCTTCAGGCCTTGACTCTGCAGTACAGTTTCCAGATTTAATTCAAGAACTCATTCTGCAGCATCCTAATTGGATGTAAATTTGCTCTTACAGATTCTTTAGATATTTTATTTCAATTCTACACCCTAAATTGTAGTAAAGCAAAGAAGTTACTTGAAAATTTGGAAGTAAAGCTGTTCAAAATAATAGCAGAAGTTCTGGGTTAATTACAAGCCATGGAACACCCACAGGCTGCTGGGTTTTGAGCTCTTCTTGTGCAGTCATACCAACTGAATTTGTGTCATCCGAAGGCAAGTACAGAATGCAAGCTCTGAAAGCTACTAGTTTGATTTCCTTTTAGGTTCTGTGCTACCATTCTGCTTTGTCATACAGATATTATTGACACACTGGTAAAAAATAAGGATATTTATCTACTTCTCCTTTATGCTTCCCTGGATTAGTGTGGAGAGAAAGGACCCACTGGCAGCCCTGGCTCGGGAGTATGGGGGTTCGAAGAGGAATGCTCTCTTGAAATGGTGCCAAAAGAAGACTGAAGGTTACCAGGTAAGGGAATAGCTCCATTTTTGCTTTTCTCTGGTGAGGAATTCATCACTTTCCTACAGGTGTGCAGTAAGCAATGTCACTGTAAAGAAATCTGTGTTTTTCAGTCTGCTTGGTTTTGCGTGTTCACTTTTACTGAGTGTTCCCATCTGCTTTCTTCAGATTTCTTGAACACTGGAGTCCCAAGTATGACATTGTCATAAGTCATTTATGTACAAACCCCAAAATATTTACTGCATCAAAGGTTGCTGATGGTGAGAAAGAAAGTGTGTATGTGCAGCAGTTTCTATTTGGCATCAGGTTTTGAAATTATATTCTAATATTTTTTCTATAGGCTTCTGTGGGCAATGTGCTGTTGTGAGAGTTTTTTCATTGGTCATTTCTGTAAAACCAAAGGAATATTTATTTGTGTGGCCTTGGCAAAATGAAATTTTGCAGCCTGGGGCCCTGCTCTTTCCAATCTGCTGCAGTTTAATGGGATATTACAAAGCAAGTTTTGACAGCTTGAGAATGTCTTATTTATTTGCAGATGATCTTCAGTGTTAAACAGGCAAAATGATTTGTCCAGCTCTTGTATGGCCATTGCTGTGCTTATCAAGTTCTGGCTACTGTTTGTGTGCAGTCGTTAGGCCTTTGGTTCTGTGTGTAGCTGAGTTACAGAAGGCAATTGTAGACATCAGTTCATCCTGTGATATAGGCAGAGTGGGCAGGATTATCTTGGTTTGATATAATGGTGAGATTTTTCTTTAAGAATAATATTGTTTGTTACTTGGAGCAGAAGACAAAAGCAAAAGTTATCACCACATGATATGCACCCTGGAGCAAGTCTTTAATGAAAGCAGAGTCCATCTTTTAAAGTAAATAATAAAGTATTTTATTTTCTTCACAACCAGCTCTTTGTGAAGCATTAGCTGCAGGGTGCAAGAGTTTGAAAGAAAAGAGAGTTGCTTTCCCTTCAAGTAACTGATCTATAAAACTTTGAGTAATTTCTTAGCACTGGCATTTTCATCTGACTCACACCAGTTTCCCAGAAGGGCAGGTAGGAGAGAGAACTCTTGAATTAAGACACACCTTAGAAAGTCCAAAGCCAGGGTTTAACCTCCAGTTCTGTGAAACTGCCTAAAAGGCTGCAGTGCTCAGCCCTGAAGCTGTAAATTTTACACTGGGTTGATGTATTTTATATCTCATCTACTGAAATTCTCCTGTCTTGGGTTTGAAGGTGTGGGGTGACATTCCCATCCAGTCCTCAGAAAATGATCCATGTAATATGACTTTTTCAAGTCTAACTTCTGTTAAGCCAGCAAGCCCATCTCTGGAGTGACATGTTTTCCTGACAGTGGTGCCCTTCTCTGTTTCAAATGGCAGATCTGGTGAGCTTCCTCTGCTCCTCCAAAACCAACCTAACTAATGAGTTAGAAGTATTCTCTGAGAGTCAGTCTGTAGTTTACACTCTGATTACACCCACATTGAACTAAATGTGTTGCTTTTAGAAATCATGATGTGTCTTGGCAAAAATATAGGGGCCTGTCCATCCCAGGCTGGCACCAGGAGTAAGAAGTGTTGCCTCTGTGACAGAACAGAAAGGGAGTTTTGTTTTTCTCGGCTGAATCTCTGCTGACTGTAGTAGATAGCAGGCCACCCAGGAGGCATGCAAGGCTACCCGGGTCTGTTTGTTGTTCCTTTTACTATTAGTCTCTGGGGGAAAGTGTGTCCATGCTTCAGCAGACAGTGGAAGTCTTTGCTTTAGATATGGCTGCTGGGGTGTTGTTGCTGTGGGACTGACCAGATGATGCTTCAGAAAAAGCTTTGTTGTTTGGGTTCCTGCTCTGTTGAGGCTCTTGTTATGTTCATGCTGTCCTGTGTGGTTGCTCTTCTAAAGCAGCAGAATGAGTTTTCAGCAGTTACTGAGATCAAGCAGGTAAAGGACTAACAAACATACAGTGATCCAGGAGAGTCTGAGAGGTTCGGGCTGTGATGTGTAAGGTTTCAGGGAAGAAATTCAAGTCAGATGAACCAAAGGCCAAACACGGTACTGATTTATGGTGGCAGTCTTGCCTCTCTGTCTTCACTGCTTCATTCAGAGGCTTTATCTCTTGGACAAGCTTCCTCAGGCTCTTATTCCCATTGCAGTCTGTGTTGCACTCACTAGCTCTGCTAGAACTTGCTTTTCCCAGATCCTTGTTCTCATACGATAAGGCTGATGTTTTAGCTCCACAGGGAGTTTTGTCATTCTTGAGTACAAAGAACTGGAATGGAGTAAAGAACGTCACCCTCCTTCCTGCCTCAGCCCCTGCAGTGGTGGGAATGAGGTAACCAGCTCCATCAGGCAGAGCCCTGATGATGTGCATGATGACTTTTCCATGGATAATACCTGTGTCCATGAGGCATCATCTGTTCAAATTCCTGTATAAGCTGTCATGTTCTTTCTGCCATAAAGCCCAGAACCACTGATAACTTTGGTTGCAAATTGTTTTCATCTCCATGACAGAGTGGAATGAGAAAATAAAAGACTTGCTGCTTGGCTGCCTGGCTTCTTTTTTCACTGGCAGAATGTCCTGCCTTTGAGGTCTGGTCACAGGTCCTGATCTGAGCTGGTCAGGAAGAGGAAGATTCCTTTCTGTTTCAGTGATGAAGACACCAGATTTCATTAAGCAGCATGATCAAAGTGGATTAGAATAACCGATACTCTCAGTAGCAGCTACTGTTACCCATGTCCCAGATTGCCTGAGAAAAGCTGGATTAGTGACCTAGGAACTTACTGGGATAAGACCTGGGGGCCAGCACACAAGGCTCCACTTTTTAAATGTTTTAATCCTTACAAGGCTTATACTATAGATAGAAATTTACATTCTGCTCCTGACATACATCCTTGCGTTGACTACAGTGGGAACATTCCTTGGCTTTGAACTCCAGTGTGTGCCCCAGGAGGCAATCTCATAAAACAAGAGAGGGACACTGGAGAGAGTTGAGTGAAGTGCAGCACAAATTAGTAGTGGCCTGGAGGGTTTTGCTTGTTTTTTTAAAAAAGAACTTTCATGATTTTACAGTAGCTGAGGGGAAACAGGAAGCCTTAGGTTCTGTAATCTGCTGTGTCACTTCTAAGATCCCTATTTAAACAGTGATTTGATATAAAAAAATATATGAATGCTAAGGAGAGCTCAGAATGCTAATTATTTAGAACATGAAAAGAGAATCACTAGAATGGAAATAAAGTGGAACTTCAGTTTAATAACTAGGAGAAAAGAGGATGAAAATGGGATTGCATAACCTGTGGCATGATCGTTCGTATCATTTCAGTTGTCATATTTTAATGCCTAGATTAATGTTTCCTAGTATTTTGGCCACTGATTTTTAGTAACTAGACAGGGGAGGTGGTAAAAAAGTTTCAGCAGTAAAAAGAATTGTAGTGAAATAAGGCTTTGGGCTCATTGGCTCTGTGCAAAACTTCCTGGAGGAAAATATCTGTTACAAAAACCCAACCTTAATCTAATGTATGGTTTTCTGTAAAAGTTGTGCAGTGGCACGTCATCTCTTTTGCCAGACTGTTCCTTTTGCCTTTCTGAGTTTGTTGACATCATGGTGTATAATGTAGGGTGATGGGATGACCAGACTTGAGAACTGCTTCTGTGGCTCTGGAACTCAATTACTACAAGTCCTTTAAACCACAAAGCCTGCTGAGAGCAAGTTATTTATGTTAAAATAGCTTTTTCTCTGTCGTCTTGTGGTTGGGGTTTTATTTTTCATCTATTTAAAAAGATTATACATCATAGCAACAGTGTGAAGTAGACAATGGGTGCCTCTTTTCTAACAGGCTCTGTTCCCATGAATCGTAACTCCTGGAAGGTGCTGAGAGTCATTCTTGTTGCATTATCACCTTCCATAATCATATCATTAGTGACTGTGGTGTTATTTAAGTGCCCTGGTTCTGTTTGCTTTCTGTGGAGAACATTTGTCAAGGGGCCAAGCCTCTCTAGATTGAGCCCATTACTATCCACAGATGTATTGTGGAAACACAGAACATCAAGAGGCACTTAACCCATGATCAGTAGAACTGAGGATTGTTGTTTCTGCCACATACACCCTCTCCAGAGAGGGGAGGGAATTGCTACCATGGTAATGAACATGATTTGCTTAAAAGAACTGTTTTCATGTATTTTTCCATACACATTCATCCTGTGGAACAGAGGAGAAGTGAATCTGAGACCAGATGTTTTCTCCAGTGCACAATCATGATTATTCTTGTTATCAAAGTTGTACTTGGTTTAACAGGATCCATTTGGGATCCACTTGTTGAAGATCCACCATCTTTTATGGTGAAGCTATTTGTGCAGTTGTCATGGGTAGAGGAATGCTAAATGGGAAGAGACAGTACACCAGCTTATGGATAAAGGCAGTGGGTATCTTCAGGAGAAGAGGCAGCACTGACACCAATATGAGATGGCTGATAAACTGGGTTTGGTCTTATTGGTATTTGTGGGACTAGCATCAGATTCAATTTCATACCATCTGGAGGAATCTCAACAGCATAGAGTAACTGACCAGAGTAATCTTTATGTAGCTTTCATGTTACACTTCAGTTTCATGTTGTACAAGTAGCTCCTGGATAAAATAATTCTTTTTAATTATTCTGCATAAAATATGCTAGCAACTACGAGCCAAGCTAGAAGAAAATGATTTATTTGTTTCCATGCCTTATTTGGAGTTCTTTGACTTTGTGGTAGGTCCCAGACACCCTGTGCAGTTTTAGGAAGTATGCTTAGGGGTATGTTGGAGCTGTTTTTAGGGTGATACTCTGACATTCTATTATTTAGTCTAAATTAGCAAAATACTGTATGCCCAACCATTCAGAATATTTCCCTCAAAAGTTGTGAATATGTATTTTTTAAGCTTCCTTTTATGAAGACAAAGATAATTGTAGGTCTCTGATGAAGTATCCTGATGGAGGCTGCATCTATAGTTTCCAGAAATATACATTGTCACTAAGAGGAGTCTAAATACTTCAACCTTTGTCTTTGCTGTATATATTAATAAAAGTGCCTTTCCTGTATAAGTGCCTCAGCTATACAAAATGAAGGAAAAAAACCTCTGAAGTATTCCCACTATTATGGCTGTTCCAGCCCTCAGAGACAGAAATTGGAAACAAATTACTTCCGACCATAACCTTGAAGTCATTAAATGTGAGTCTGAATGCTTTTACTACTAGAAGCAAAAAGCTGGTATATCTGACTGTGTAAAAGCTGCTGTCTCTGCTCGGTGCTATGACCTGCATGCAGCAGAGATGCAAAAGCTTGGGGAGAAAAAGAAAGGCACTTTCAGTATTTGCTGTTTTTATAGCAAGAGACTGGTTGACTAGTGGTTTGGCAGTGGATATAACATAAAGCTTTTTACCCTCTTGTATTCAGTTTAAACTCAGACTAATACTAGCTTTTTGTTTATGAATTTGTGGCTTTCTTTTTCTCCCAGGAGTTTGCATTCCTTTTCTTTTCATGCTAGGCAACATTTCCTCCATATACTCTTTGTTCTCAAGCCCTGTTCCATGATATTATCCTCTGCTTTTTCTCATCTTTTATTTTTTTTTCAACTTGTTTGCTAGCTGGATGAGGTCCAGCACAGATGAAGTGTGGCCCAAAGATGTTCAAATGCAGATAGGCTGATGAGGACAGAACATGTTCCATTGGGTCAAGCGGTCATGGGGCCAAGGCATTCTCGTCAGGGAGGAGGACTCTGCTGCTGGCACAGCCAGCCAGGATGGCTGGTTTTTGACTTCTGATGCACCAAGCAGGCATATTCCTGGGGCTGCACATTGTGGAGGGGACTTGCTTTGTAGGAGATCCAAAAGCTCCTTTATGGTCAGTTGTACTTATGTGAATGTTTGGTGGCTTCTTCCTTATTCTAGAAGCTAAGGGTTATATTTAGAAACAGGAAGTCTCGTTTCTTTGTACGTCATTTGTGTGGGTAGTTGTCATAATCTTTCTGCTTAAGCAACTTCTGTCTCAGTCTTTTCCTCAGTCCTGACTGAGCACTTTGCCTCACTTACACTTCAGTTACGCACCGTCCTAGACCACAGAGACTGAACAGACTCTCTGTTGCAAATGCCACCAGAGTCCTCAGGGCTGGAGCTCAGGTTGGCAGTTCTAGCAGAGAACCGAGGAGCTGAATGGGACAAAAACCAGGATCAACCCTCTCAACCTCTGAACATGGGCACAATGGGATTCCTGGGACTTGGCTGGTAAAACAATTGGTCAAATGCTTCCTTTGACAATACTGTAATGAAGCTAAGTTTTAAAACCTTGCGAATCCCAGAACAGCTGTGCACTGTCCTAAAGAAATGCAGAAAAGAACCCAGTTGTTCCTTAATCACAGGATGTGCACTTGGGTACGAGAGTGATACTCTTTCC